>NC_069505.1:141017337-141328587 GCF_027579735.1 Bombina bombina | reverse complement strand
CCATGAGTTACAAATAAGTCTACATGAAAAATGAAGTAACAGCACCACCAGGAGGTATGTGTAAGGAAGTTACTAAGATATGAAACATTAAGGAACGGCCAATCAGAGTTCATCACACAAACACAACTTGAGTCAGGATGGTTTCACAGACATTCTAACAATATTTCAAACTTTTATCCAATCAGATGTACAGATAACTTGTCCCATGGTGCATCTCATGTTTACTTCATCATATAAAAGTCCATTACATGTTGCCATCTTTGTCAGTTCTCTAATGCCTGCAGGCAGTTTATATTATTATAATATATTTATTGGACAACCCAGCAGGCATGTCATCTCCCAGGTTCACCAAGCAGGAGAGTGCTGCACTGGTCCACGCCGTCAAGGACTTTTATCCCCAGCTGTTTGGGAACAAGAGGAGGTCGACAGATGCGCCTGTTAAGAAGGCCCTCTGGGAGTCTATCACCAATGCGGTTAAATTGGTGTGTGGCGTCCAGAGGAGCCAGGATCAAATCATGAGGAGATTCGGAGATATGAGGTTGCGCTTGACAAAAAAAGTCAACCTCATAAGGGACTGGGTACAAGCCCGTAAAAGAGGGGGCCAAAGAAAGGCCCCCGCGGAAACTATACCTACTCCCTTATGAGGTGACTTTATGCGAGCTCCTCACTCTCCGGGTCCCCAAAAGATTTAGATCCTCGCCATCCTCTGCATCCTCTTCTTCCCTCCCAGCTGCGGGATCTGAAAGTCCTGACGCGGGGGCCAGGGCAGCTGCTTCTCCGTCCGGTGGCCTGGGAGGAGATGAAAGAGAATCTGAACCAGGTAACTATCCAACTTCATATAATATCTTAATATTTGATTAGAATTTTAGAAAATGTGTATATAGTCAGATACTAAACCTATACAGATCTCACAACATACACTACATATGATGTTTAGATATCTGATTTTAGATTAGTGACACATGAAATAGGAATGATGTTTCTTGCGCTTTACAGAATATGCGTCACAGAGCGAAAATGGAATAGCGCATACACGTTAACATGGGTTTGCTGTAAGTGGCATTGCTTTATACATGTTGGTCAAATGACGGATGCGTAATTCCGCTTGGAATCATTGCGCAATGATCGCAAAAAATGGAATTGCGCATACACGTTAACATGGGTTTGCTGTAAGTGGCATTGCTTTATACATGTTGGTCAAATGACGGATGCGTAATTCCGCTTGGAATCATTGCGCAATGATCGCGAAAATGGAATTGCGCATACACGTTAACATGGGTTTGCTGTAAGTGGCATTGCTTTATACATGTTGGTCAAATGACGGATGCGTAATTCCGCTTGGAATCATTGCGCAATGATCGTGAAAATGGAATTGCGCATACACGTTAACATGGGTTTGCTGTAAGTGGCATTGCTTTATACATGTTGGTCAAATGACGGATGCGTAATTCCGCTTGGAATCATTGCGCAATGATCGCGAAAATTGAATTGCGCATACACGTTAACATGGGTTTGCTGTAAGTGGCATTGCTTTATACATGTTGGTCAAAATGAAATGTGAATTATTATATATGTGAAGAATACAGTATTCTTATTTTCAATATTATACATAATAAAAAAAAAATAGCAGAATCCAAAAAAATAATAACATATGCCCATCAATTGATGAGAATGAAATAACATAAAAAAAAAATTAAAGCTACAGTAAATAACACAACTGATTGAAAATAAGAGTACAGGATATATTTATCATGAATTTAATTGAGGAAACAATTAACTCATGGGACTACCAAAAGATTAATAGTTTTTAATTGATTTGCTAATAATGTAAAGATTTTAAACATGGCATGATTTGTATTAATGATATCCAATCCTCATTTAATATATTACAGATCTGGATGTTGGTGCTGGATCCTCAAGCCAGGGCTTGTCACAGTATGGTATGTCTCATTTTAATTGACATTTGTCTTAGAAACATGGACAGAACATTACATACTAAATCCACATTGTTCAATATTTATATGTATCTGCAAAATGGATTATTAGCCCCTTAGTGACCAGAGCACTTTTCCATTTTCTGTCCGTTTGGGACCAAGGCTATTTTTACATTTTTGCGGTGTTTGTGTTTAGCTGTAATTTTCTTCTTACTCATTTACTTTACCCACACATATTATATACCGTTTTTCTCGCCATTAAATGGACTTTCTAAAGATACCATTATTTTCATCATATCTTATAATTTACTATAAAAAAAATGATAAAATATGAGGAAAAATGGAAAAAAACACACTTTTTCTAACTTTGACCCCCAAAATCTGTTACATATCTAAAACCACCAAAAAACACCCATGCTAAATAGTTTCTAAATTTTGTCCTGAGTTTAGAAATACCCAATGTTTACATGTTCTTTGCTTTTTTTGCAAGTTATAGGGCCATAAATACAAGTAGCACTTTGCTATTTCCAAACCATTTTTTTCCAAAATTAGCGCTAGTTACATTAGAACACTGATATCTTTCAGGAATCCCTGAATATCCCTTGACATGTATATATTTTTTTTTAGTAGACATCCCAAAGTATTGATCTAGGCCAATTTTGGTATATTTCATACCACCATTTCACCACCAAATGCGATCAAATACAAAAAATTGTTCACTTTTTCACAAATTTTTTCACAAACTTTAGGTTTCTCACTGAAATCATTTACAAACAGCTTGTGCAATTATGGCATAAATGGTTGTAAATTCTTCTCTGAGATCCCCTTTGTTCAGAAATAGCACACATATATGGCTTTGGCTTGCTTTTTGGTAATTAGAAGGCCGCTAAATGCCACTGCGCACCACAAGTGTATCATGCCCAGCAGTTAAGGGGTTAATTAGGGAGCTTTTAGGGAGCTTGTAGGGTTAATTTTAGCTTTAGTGTAGTGTAGTAGACAACCCCAAGTATTGATCTAGGCACATTTTGGTATATTTCATGCCACCATTTCACCGCCAAATGCGATCAAATTAAAAAAAACGTAAAATTTTTCACAATTTTAGGTTTCTCACTGAAATCATTTACAAACAGCTTGTGCAATTATGGCACAAATGGTTGTAAATGCTTGTCTGGGATCCCCTTTGTTCAGAAATAGCAGACATATATGACTTTGGCGTTGCTTTCTGGTAATTAGAAGGCCACTAAATCCTGTTGCGCCTCACACGTGTATTATGGCTAGCAGTGAAAGGGTTAATTAGGGAGTTTGTAGTGAGCTTGCAGGGTTAATTTTAGCTTTAGTGTAGAGATCAGCCTCCCATCTGACACATCCCACCCCCTGATCCCTCCCAAACAGCTCCCTTCCCTCCCCCACCCCACAATTGTCCCCGCCATCTTAAGTACTGGCAGAAAGTCTGCCAGTACTAAAATAAAAGGGTTTTTAAAAAAAAAATGATTTTTTTTTAGCATATTTACATATGCTACTGTGTAGGATCCCCCCCTTAGCCCCCAACCTCCCTGATCCCCCCAAAAACCGCTCTCTAACCCTCCCCTCTGCCTTATTGGGGGCCATCTTGGGTACTGGCAGCTGTCTGCCAGTACCCAGTTTACAATAAAAAGTGCTTTTTTTTTGTTTTTTTTGTTTTTTTCTGTAGTGTAGCTTTCCCCCCCCCCCCCCACCCCCCACAGACAAACCCCCACCACCTTGCTGATTGTTTAAATTTTATTTTTTGATATATTTTTTATTTCCCCATTTTCTGCAGTGTAGCGGTTCCCACCCGCTCCCTCCCCGTGCACGCGCCCGCCCCCACCCTCCCGTGCACGCGCGCGCGCGCCCGTGCGCGCCCCCAGCCACCCCCGCCCACGATCCCCGCCCCCCCTTCACATCCACATGGCCATCGATGGCCGGCACCCGCCCTCCCGGTCCGGCTCCCACCCACCAACGCAGGTAGCCACCGATCTCCGGTGCAGAGAGGGCCACAGAGTGGCTCTCTCTGCACCGGATTACTTAAAAAGGTTATTGCAGGATGCCTCCATATCGAGGCATCACTGCAATAACCGGAAAGCAGCTGGAAGCGAGCAGGATCGCTTCCAGCTGCTTTCCACACTGAGGACGTGCAGGGTACGTTCTCAGGCATTAACTGCCTTTTTTCTGAGGACGTACCCTGCACGTCCTCAGTCGTTAAGGGGTTAAAATCTTTACAAATAAGAATAAACAAAACAAAAACATAGGATTACATTGTAAGACTACTCTGAATTTTTTTTGAATTTAAGATATCCCATCTATTCTGGATATCTTAATTTTAATGTAAGATTCTTTGAATGTCCAATTTATATTCTTCCCTTGTGTATTGCTTAATCTTATTTGTATACATTTTGAAAAAATTTACACACTTTTGCATATGATTTGATTTTAAATATATAGATTCCATTATTGAAATTGATCACATCATTTAAGGGACATGCCAACTAAATTTTACATTGAATGATTTTTAAACGTGATTTTATTGTTTTGTTTAAACATTTTATGAGCTACATTGGTTCAGTCTATTGTTTTAGTTCTTCTAAAAACATATTGATTTTGGTTTAGGTTAAACAATGCATTACTGGTATTATCCGGCTTTTTTTATGCATAAATTGGCATTGGGTCAAAAGTTAAAATCATGTGTTCAGATAACAGTAGTACATAGTTTCAAAAAGTATACAATTACACATTTAGAGCTTCATGTCCCTTTAATAGATGAAAATTAAATAATTCCTAGGATATCCTTAAATAACATATTAGATTGGAATTGCATGCTCAATCCCATTCATTACATCAACATATGGAGTAGAGAATTCATTAACACCAACATTGTCAAATCAATATATTTTTATATTAATGGGACACTGATCTAAAATTATTAATGTTGTCATTCAGATAGAGCATGAAATATCAAGCAACATTTAAATATAATACTATAATCATATGTGAAATATTCTATTGCTAAATGTATTTTAAAATCAAGAATGTACGTTTATCTGCAGCTCAATTTTGGTTGACCAACCTGGGTTTTTATTGATGATTGGTGGATACCTTCAACAAACAATATTTATTGAATCCAATATTGCTTATCTGCCTTTAAGATTAAAATGTAGCAACATTAAAATTATAATAGGAGTCAATGTTAAATCATTTGGAACAGTTTGAACAGTGAAATCAATGATTGAAATAAATCATGTCAGTGTCCCTTTAATAAACAATAGATTCATTAATCCTTACATTCTTTGGATTCGACAATATTGATATATAATTCACATATTCACTGTTGGAGTTACTTTATAGATATAAGCATACTCTAACAGCACCATGATTACATATTTGTACTAATCAATTTGGTTTGGTATTGTGATCAATATGTGTTGTGTCCTAAACAAGATTACTGTACATTGCACAAATGGCTCGATGTGCCACATGTCTTTGTTTATATTTGTCAACAGCTGTTATTCAAAATGTGGTTTGTGTGTATTCTTTTAAGAACATTGATCAATGGGTATATTTAGATATGCAATAGCATCGTATGAGATGAGTTTGATGTCTAATATAGTCAGAAATTAAACATATGTTCAATACATCATTTTTTACAGAATCCCCTTGATTCAATCAAGAATTTTTTTTTATAATGACTGCTCTATTCTTCACATTTTCAAGTTGATTATTCTTATAAATCGATACAGATGTGATTTAGTGATATCCCAAATGTTTTCACTAATATATATCTATATCATTCAAAAAGAGAGTTGGTGTGGGGAGCCCAGAGGAATCCGGCACCGACGCAGAGCTGCCCTTGCGGTCTTCTGGTAAGTCCATTGACTCATTTATATGTCATTGAAGGTGTATTGGTAATCAATATTATGAACATGATTCTGATGAAGCATAATATTTTAAACAAACATATAATTTACTCCTCTGATTATATATTCATTTTATTTGAATATTGAAAGATTAATAATTAAAACTTTCTTAGTCTACACCTTTGTTATTCAGAAGATGTATAGCATATGTTTGTTTCCATGTTCATTTTTGACAACAATCATCAAGTGATACACACATGAGAAATCTTAAATGTTCAATGCACTATGCTTTTATGATTTAAAAATTAATACAAACAATAAATTGAAAATCTGAATCATTGAGAATAACAAATCTAATGTCATTTGTATGCTCCATCAAAATGATGTAAATCATAACTTTGGGTGTGTATATCTTTAATGCAACATTGATGTGTGTCTTTGAGCAACAGTAACATATGTTATAATATCTGATCTTAACGTGTACACAACATGTTATGTTTTACAGAGATTGATTTAACATGTGGGACGGAGGAGGAAGAGACTCCCTTGAAGTCTGATGGTATGTGAAATATATCTAACATGTTTCCAACATGTTGCTTTATTGGAAATCATTTAATTGAAGACATTCAAAGTCTACAGCTTTTGAACTTTAAAAAGGAATATTATTTGTCTGTTCAAATACACTACTGCCCCCTTTATATATCAGGCATCATGAAGATATGCTTGGATTTGTTTAAATATTTGGATTTGAAATTCATGCCATCATGATGTCACATGCATATTCTAGGCCAAACCACAATAATAATTTTATAATTGTACAGACAGTCATTGCTATTCATCTGAGTGCCTATATGCATACCATATCCTCATGTCATCATTGTTTAGAAATTCAAACACACTTCTAAGTATATTGCAAACATAATCAAGTTGAAATGCGTTGATTTGATTTAATTATGTATGAGATGTTAATATATTTATTATATTTATTTCAGATGGATCCTCCGCTTCTGGTCATCATTGTTCCTCCCCTGCCCAGTCCCCTGCCTAGCCCCCTGCCCAGTCCCCTGCCCAGCCCCCTGCCCAGTCCCCTGCCCAGCCCCCTTCCCAGCCCCCTGCCCAGTCCCCTGCCCAGCCCCCAGCCCCTCCCGGCCCTTCCCATTTGTCCTGTTCTATCCCTCCCAAAAAACGCCCCTTCATCCCCCTTTGCCGCTCTCCCCGTATTTTGGCCCGTACAGCTACCCCAGCTGCCCAGCCCCCAACTCACCACTTCCCAGCTGTACGGGCTACCCCAGAGCAGCAGCCCATCCCTCCCCAACCCAATCCCATCCCTCCACAACCCAATCCCATCCCTCCCCCCTGTCTCAACCTTCATTGTCCTGGGTGTCGGATTGTCCTTCCCAGGCACAGCTGTAAGTATCATACAAAATCAAAATTATAAGATACTTAAAGGTACACTGAATGAAAATTGTTCAATTGTGATTCAAATAGAGCATGCAATGTTAATCAAATTTATAATTTACTACTCTTATCAATTATTCTTCATTCTCTTGCTATCTTTATTGAAACAAAGAAATGCCTATATTTTTTTTAATTTTTAAAAAAATATGGACATCATTTCTTTATTGTTGGATGAATGTATCCATCAATCAGCAGGGACAACCAAAGTTGATAACCAAAAATGGCATGCCCTATAAACTTACATTCTTGCATTTAAAATATAGCTCGAGAATTCAAACATTTAAAGAATACGAGTAAATTGATAATTCTTTTTAATGTCATGCTCTATCTGAATCAGTAACTAAAATATTTAGGTTTACTGTTCCTTTAATTTGATATCACTACATATACCAATCACCACTATTTGGATCCAAATATTTATGTCCAAATGTTCATACATTATCTCTTGTATAACCCAGTGGGAATGTAATTTATTCTGGTTGCTATGTTTACACAGCTTGTCCTCAACGCCAAAATGTTTAAGGATATGTGTGCCTACCACAGTATAACTAAAATCTTAAAATTGCTAATGTAAGTACAATGTAAATCCTTTAACAAGATTTTAGACACTCAAGCTGTAAAAGTGGATCATCAAAAACCAATTAAAGGGGACAACATGTTGGATTAAAATGTCCATTTAATGGTTTAGGTCTGTCTGAATAACATATTTCATGTGTAATTAATCAATGTCAACAAATTAATTTAAAGAATTATTTGTCTTTATGATGACAATGTATCTTTGCTTTTTATTTTGTCTGTTGTGTAATTATCATTAATATTTTATTTATTCTTTATTTTAGGCTGTGACTCAACATGGCTCACGCTCGAAGGTCTAGCACGCATAGAGCAGGCAGGTTGAGGAACGCAGCTGTCCTGAGAGGGATGGCCGACACCATGCAGGCCCAGCTACAGGTTCAGCATATGACTCTACGTCAGATGAGGCGGTGGAACTCAATGCTTGAATCTGTAGCTGGACATGCACAGGACGATGAAGGGGATGACCAGTAAGTGGAGGATCTGGAGATGCTCCAAGGGCGCAGAGAAGAATCCTCCGTCCACATGTTGATGTTTTTGTTATGGTTGCCATTTGGCCTTTTTTTCTGATTATTGTTGTGCCTGTTGCACTCTTTTACCTTGTCATATGGCTCAAATGGGTCTATGCTGGCCCTTGGCAACTCTCTTCATGGACTGTGATGCACTCTGTTACCTTGTCATATGGCTCCAATGGGGCTATGCTGGCCCTTGGCAACTATCTTCATGGACTGTGATGCACTCTGTTACCTTGTCATATGGCTCCAATGGGGCTATGCTGGCCCTTGGCAACTCTCTTCATGGACTGTGATGCACTCTGTTACCTTGTCATATGGCTCCAATGGGGCTATGCTGGCCCTTGGCAACTCTCTTCATGGACTGTGATGCACTCTGTTACCTTGTCATATGGCTCAAATGGGGCTATGCTGGCCCTTGGCAACTCTCTTCATGGACTGTGATGCACTCTGTTACCTTGTCATATGGCTCAAATGGGGCTATGCTGGCCCTTGGCAACTATCTTCATGGACTGTGATGCACTCTGTTACCTTGTCATATGGCTCAAATGGGGCTATGCTGGACCTTGGCAACTCTCTTCATGGACTGTGATGCACTCTGTTACCTTGTCATATGGCTCCAATGGGGCTATGCTGGCCCTTGGCAACTATCTTCATGGACTGTGATGCACTCTGTTACCTTGTCATATGGCTCCAATTTTCCTGATCTTTACCAGATTATTTATAAACGTTGTTGATGTTTTCTGACATACTAATAAAAGACATGTCATTGCACGAATCTTTGTCCTCCTTATTCATGTCATTGATTGAAATCTCTAGTTTATCTGGTTGATCCTTAAAGGGACCTACCAAAAATAATGGTGTTTCCTGAATCATATATGTAATACAATTGTAAATGACTTTAAGATTAACATCTCCAATGTAATTTTATTCTTTGTCTTTAAATATTTTTCAAAAAGCTTTATCATTGCATGATTATGATTAGCATAGTAATTATTTTATATATGTATATATAGATTGTTATTTGTGTATATATATATGTATATTTCAAATTTCACATCCATGTGTGTATTTATAAACTCTGCATGAATTGATGCACCTTTAACAAATGATCTGAGGATTGATACAATGATATAATCCCTGTAAAGTGTTCATTTTATTGAATTAGTATTGTCTCTGTGTATCCTCTTTTTAAAAATAAAAATCATGTCCCTTTAAGTGATGGTGAGCACAATTGTTAATGAATGGATTTCCATTTCTAAAGCGTTTTTGTCCTTTTTACATGAACAAGGACATATAATGTTATTAATAAACAATCTTTTTGTAATGTTGACAGCACATGTATTTCATTTTCAATTCTATCTTATTGTAAAAGTGTAACCAAATCAATCTCTGTGTGTAATGCGCATATTTTAGATGAAGAATATGTTTTGACAAATATTGTAGGCTGACCATATTTCAACTTGAATAAATGACACGTTTGATCAATACATGTGTCATTATTGTTATTCCAAAACAATCTAAACATATCTTAAAACATCAATGGCATATGTATTTCTCATGTGTATCTTTTAAATGTTAAAGATATACACCATAGCTATAGTTAAAGGGACAGTCAAGTCCGAAAAGATGATTCATGATTTCGTGACATTCCTAGATAGCAATCTAGACACATACTAGTTACTAAAATATAAATACGTTTCTTATTGATATGCCAAGCTGTCAACTGAGTCCTTGTATTGGCTGCGGTTTTTCCTTGATCTCGGATGCGCCATGTTGCTTAAGACGTCACCTGCCAGGCTGTCCAATGATTCCTTGTATTGACTGACGTTTTTACGCTATCAAGGATGCACCTTTTATTGGATGGCGTTCTTACGTGATCAAGGAAGCGCCATGTTAATTAAGACGTCACATGCAAAGGTAAAAAAACGTCTGATTGTATTACGTAGTCCCGCAATATTTGTTTGTGCACGTTAAACACGTTTGTGAATGAGAAGACAAGTTTAAAAACATGTTGAATATGGATTGTTTGCATCATGTTACATTGTTGACCCATAGCTGATAAAGACCACCACATTCTCTTTTGCTGGATGTCTGGTTGAATAAACGAACGAAAGCAAAATGTTTTCATGCATAAGATATTTCGAGGCAAGTGCAAATCTCTATAGTCCATGTTGTTTAATATGTTTGTCAACAATATGTTCCTTTTTATGAAAAATGACTGTTGTGTTTAATGTTAAAGATATCTAATTCATAAATATGCACTATTGTGTTAGAATAAAGTAATCAATATGCATTTATCTTTATCATATGCTAAATATATGATGCCGACTTCTTCTAAATGTAATTTCGTTGTATATTTTATTAAAGGTTCATTAGACACTCACATTAAAAACCAAAATATTTTATTTGGTCTCTAGTTATATAGTCCATTGTTTACCAAATACACGTCTCATTTTACTTCTGTTCAAATAAAATTTAAGTACTTTTCAGACTCCTCGCCAAGCCTCAAAGTTTCATGTGAGTACCATCTCCAGCTTTCTCCAGTTTGTGTAAAGGGTCTTTTCATATGTTAATGATGGGGTATTGTCTTGTTTTACGGTTGTAATGGGGGTTCATCTATATTTTCAATAGAGATAACCCGAATTTATTAGAAAGTGTTTAAAGCTTTCTAATATTGATATCAGTATATGTTAATCTTGTTGTTTCTAGTAGTGTCTATTACATGCAGTTCTGTTAAAAATATAGTATACTGTCCCTTTAATGCAAATGTTGATTTTTGTATCATGTATGAGTTCCACATTGGTTAATCTCCAAATATATTATTGTTAGCATATTTCCCCCCCCCCCCCCCCTCCTAAAAGGACTTTAAACCATATTCATTGTTAAAACAAATGTCTTTCTTAAAAAAAAAAAAAAACCAACAACAATAATGTCTCTTTAAGAAAATAGACTTTATTTAACATGTCAATATAAATATTTTTTCAAAATTTATTGTTTGAACAAGTACATGTAGATATACGAACAATCTGCAAATATTATGTTAGCATATGTAATTTTGTTAAAGGGACAGTTTAGAAAACAAATAATGTTTTGCATTATTAAAAAAGTCAATTTTGTAATATCAATGATATCAAAGGTTTCTCAGCAATTAATAATTTGTGTTTATTTAAAATTGCTAGCTAAACCTATGAGGTTCGTTTGCTCATTTCTTAGAGCTTGAAGAGTGCATGTAATCATTATGCAATTTGACCACTAGAGGGCATTTGGATAGCATTTGTATATGTAAATCCTTGAGCTCATACAGCATATTTACCATGTATTGATCATTGATGTCTAAAATGTTGTTATGTCAGAACAACAAATAAGTGGTCATTTTTCATAGGCATAGATACAAGGGTAAGCACATAAGTCACACGTATTTCTCCATGTTTTGTTGTTTCCAACTTTATAATGCGTAATACAGTGTTTTCTTTGTAATCAATAATTCTGACTGTCCCTTTAAGCTGTGTTATTGTCATTCAAACAGTAATATGCCATCATGGATAATTGTAATGTTAATTTTTTTTGCGATTCGGGAAACAGTTTGGACATTACATCACAGAAACCAATAAATATCATGAACAAGGATAGGTATGTGATGTGGTTTTCACACACTTATAACCCACACTCTGCAAACAATATGCCTCCATGGACCCAGTCCCATAGAAGTAGATTATATACAGAGTGTGGTCCACAAGTGTATGAAAACCACATCACATACCTATCCATTACACATTAAATAAAAAAAACATTAAACATGAAAACAAATACTTACTTCCTCTTCCTTCCCCTCTTCCCACGGGGCTGAGGCTTTGGGAGGGTCAACTGCCGACTCCGACGAGTTCTCATTGGAGAAGATGGCCCGGCAGGAGAAGATGGCCCAGCAGCAGGAGGCCCGGCAGCAGGAGGCCCAGCAGCAGGAGGCCCAACAGCAGGAGGCAGACCAGCAGATGGCGGACCAGGAGGCAGACCAGCAGGAGGCAGACCAGCATGCGCCTCCCAGAAGAAATTAAACATCTCTTGTTGGAGATTAAAGGTTCTGTTTTGGCCTTCTTCTATTCGAGTAAGGATGTTTATTATTTGGTTTTGGCCTTCAATGATTTTGTTTTGTCCTTCAAGAATTCTAGTTCTGCCTTCTATATTTTGTATCCGGGAGTTACGCATCTGGTCAATGTAGTCTAGTAGAACCCGCACCTCCGCTATTTCTTCTTGTTGTGCACGGCGGCCTGCTGGTCCTTGAGGGGCCTCTGACTCTTCCTCTGCTTCCGGGGCCTCTTCGTCAAGGGTGGCCTCTTCGTCAAGGGTGGCCTCTTCGTCAAGGGTGGCCTCTTCGTCAAGGGGGGCCTCTTCCCTCCGAGGTGGAGATTCATCCCCACCACTCTCATCCCGGGGAAAAGGAGGAGCCTGTATTTGCTGTGCTGCCTCCTCCCCAGACTCTTTATATTTGAAAAACAAATAAATGTATATATTAGCATATTTCCAAATAAAGCTTTAAATTACTTAGCTTACGATACAATTACAAATGCAGCCTCATTAATCCACTTTGAAATCTAACAATCAATACGATTTCCGCATTTTCTAAACCGTGTTTGTGATATCTCTGGTCAATCTGAATGTTTTAGCGTTTGTTTTCAGTCTGTTTAAATGCACACCTAACCTATAGCCTAGATACTGATGTAACCGCAAAGTAATTGTGAATGCGTGTAAACAACGTTATAACATTAATCTGATCCTTAAAGGGACATGAAACCCAATGTTTTATCTTTCATGATTTAGAAGCATACAATTATAATCAACTTTCTAATGTACTTTTCTTATCTAATTAGCTTCATTCTCTGGATATTCTTTGCTGAAAAGCATATCTAAATATGCTTAGAAGATGCTGATTGGTAGCTGAATATAGCTGCCTCCTGTGATTGGTTCACCGTGTGCATGGCTATTTATTCATTAAAGTATATCTAAAGAATGAATCAAATTAGATAATATAAGTAAATTGGAATGTTTTGTAAAATTGTATTCTCTACCTCAATCATGAAAGTAAAGGTTTGCGTATACTGTCCCTTGAAATACATTCGTATGTTAATTTATTCTTAAATGAGCTTACCGTCAGATGAGAATGGCAGGTTCCCGGTATCAATTCCTCCGATACCGACTATATCCACCTCGGAGATGCTGGGACGCAACATTTCCTCCCATCGACAGTAATCGATTTCCAGTGCAGGGCCGCCACCGGTTCCTGCGGCATGTTGGGCCTCCCGGCTTAACTTTTTCTTAAGATCCATCTTGCAGTCCCGGTATTGATGTTTAATATATCTCTGTTCCGGCCACCCACTGCATTGACTGCATTCCTTATCTCATGCCAGAGCTTCCTCTTCTCAGTCGGGGTGGTCTTCTGATGCTGCAGCCTCCTATACCTGGCCATATAGGCTTCTACGAGGGCCTCCTTCTCCTCCATCGAAAACCTCGCCTCCCTAGTCGCCTTGTCCTTCCCCTGTGACGATGCCCTCTGTTTCCCGGACTGTGAAGCCCTACTCTGTCCGCCACTGGGCCCAGCCACTTGCTCATCTTGAACCAAGTGGCTGGGTCCACCCACCGTTTCCACCCCCGCTTCCTGCCCCCCTTCCTGCCCTGTTCCTCTCCCCCTCCCTCTCCTCCCCCCTCTACCTCTCCCCTGCCTGCCCTCCATCTCTTCCCTAAACTAAACCCCAACTAAGCAAACAAAAAGTGAGTGTGATCAAATGAAAGGGGGTCAAAATAAAGAACTAAAAAGACCAAAAAAAGTGCTGAAAGTGTGAAAGGGATATAAATAAAAGAGGGTAAGGAGTATTTAAATGAACAAAATGAAGAAGAAGACTAAAAGGAGGATATGTAAACTAAATGTAACTAGGGGATGGGTATGGGATGGGGTATGGGATAAGAGTAAATGGGATGAAAGGGAATGGGACTACAGGGAATGGGGTATGGAGTGTGGTATGAGAGGGTATGGGGTATGGAGTGTATGTAGTGTTATTGATAAGTGTATGTATGTATTGAATGTGTTTGCGTGTAAATGTGTTAAGTGTACAGAAAAAGCACTCGCACACTCACCCAAACCAACTGTCGTTCACTAACTCACACTAGCACTAACTCTCTAACTCACACTAGCACTAACTCTCTAACTCACACTAGCACTAACTCTCTAACTCACACTAGCACTATCTCTCTAACTCACACTAGCACTAACTCTCTAACTCACACTAGCACTAACTCTCTAACTCACACTACCACTACCTCTCTAACTCACACTACCACTAACTCTCTAACTCACACTACCACTAACTCTCAATAACTCACACTACCACTAACTCACTCACGATAACACTAACTGACTCACACTAATGCACAAAATCTCTAAGCTCCAATCTCCAAAAACCCACCAGCAACACAGTGAAAGAAGCCATGCTTGTGTGGTGCTTATATACCCTGTGTAAATGTTTAATGATGTACCGGTTTGCTTTGTAAATTGTGTTCAGGTGTGCTTTATTCTTACTTATTATTTGTGCATGCTCATTTGGAGTTAGTATTTGTGGAATGTGTAGAATGCGATGATGTCATAGTGCTCGTTTTCTATAACATTGACCAATAGTATTATGGTTAAATGTTAATTTGCGATGGTGTGGTATTAGTGAAGTGTTGTATATGTATGTTTGTCCTAATATATAGTAATATTGAATGCGATTATTTTGCTAGTGTATGTTTGTTTGTTTTTTCCTTGTTGTTATTTTGCGTATTTCCGCATCTTAAAGTATATGCGTATTCCCTGTATTTTATTTAATTAAATTTCCCCCCGCTTGTGAATGTGTAATGCTTATGTGCTTTGTTTACTGATTGTTGTTGTGACATTTGCGGCGTGTTATTGTTGTGCATGATGCGGTATGCGTCATATGACCGAGCTGTGCGTATTTCTCGCGAGATCGAGTGTTAGATGAAAAAAGCGTTTTTGTTTTCATTTCCATTGATCTCTATGGGAGACTGTCTAACGCGGGCAGGATTCCGCGTGTGAAATACACGTGTTAGGAGTATCGTTAGAAGGTTTTGTTTGAACTCTAAATACCGGAGTCAAACAATGCCGTGCGTTAGACATAAACCACGCGTAGCATTAGCACCCCATCTACCGCCAAACTCCAAATCTAGCCGTAAGTGTTTTTTAATTTTTCGTAATTTTAGTGGGGGTTTTTGTAATGTTATTTTTTTTTATTCTTTCGTAGTGTTAGGATTTTTTAATATTGTAATTTTTTTTTTTAAATAGTATTGTTAGGTTAATTTTATACTTTAATTTTAGTTTTTTTTATTTATTTGAAGGTTTAGGGGTTAATAGGTTTATTATAGTATTTGAGATGCGGGGTGATGGTGGTTTAGGGGTTAATACTTCATTTTAGTGTTGGCGATCTGGGTGGACAGCGGATTAGGGAGTTAACACTTTAATTTAGTGTTAGCGTAGTGGGTGGGCAGTGGATTAGGGGTTAATAGGTTTTATATAGTATTTAGTACAGGTTTTTCAAAGACTTTCCTGCGCTGCCTAGGTGTTGACTAGCCCTAACTCCTGAAATATCAACCCCTGATTGATATTGGATTAGTTTGTGTAGAAGAGAGTTTAAGAGTTTGGGGCGCAAATAAATGCTTCAACTAAAGATATGGGTTGTAATAAGTTACTATGTATTTTAAATTTATTAATTTAGTATTCGGTCAATTATACTGATAGACATATAATAGGTAAATATTATCCTTTATTAAAATACAAGTTTATTTATATCACGTTGATCTATAAAAAGTACAAATTGATCTATAAAAAGTACAAATGTTCTTCTAAAACAGTAAAAATTGTTAAAATATATTCAAAAAATAATAAAGAAGGTGATTGTGCGTTAGATCTCTACATACATAGTTAAAAGAAGCCCTTCTTATATTCCTCGCACAATCACTTGAAATCCCATAACACCATTATATGATCTTTATGTATCTTTATTATTTTTTGAATATATTTTAACAATTTTTACTGTTTGTAGAAGAACATTTGTACTTTTTATAGATCAATTTGTACTTTTTATAGATCAACGTGATATAAATAAACTTGTATTTTAATAAAGGATAATATTTACCTATTATATGTCTATCAGTATAATTGACCGAATACTAAATTAATAAATTTAAAATACATAGGCCTAGATTTGGAGTTCGGCGGTAAAAGGGCTGTTAACGCTCCGCGGGTTTTTTTCTGGCCGCACCATAAATTTAACTCTGGTATCGAGAGTTCAAACAAATGCTGCGTTAGGCTCCAAAAAAGGAGCGTAGAGCATATTTACCGCAAATGCAACTCTCGATACCAGAGTTGCTTACGGACGCGGCCGGCATCAAAAACGTGCTCGTGCACGATTCTCCCATAGGAAACAATGGGGCAGTTTGAGCTGAAAAAAAACCTAACACCTGCAAAAAAGCAGCGTTCAGCTCTTAACGCAGCCCCATTGTTTGCTATGGGGAAACACTTCCTACGTCTGCACCTAACACTCTAACATGTACCCCGAGTCTAAACACCCCTAACCTTACACTTATTAACCTCTAATCTGCCGCCCCCGCTATCGCTGACCCCTGCATTACACTTTTAACCCCTAATCTGCCGCTCCGTAAACCGCCGCCACCTACGTTATCCCTATGTACCCCTAATCTGCTGCCCTAACATCGCCGACCCCTATGTTATATTTATTAACCCCTAATCTGCCCCCCACAACGTCGCCGACACCTGCCTACACTTATTAACCCCTAATCTGCCGAGCGGACCTGAGCGCTACTATAATAAAGTTATTAACCCCTAATCCGCCTCACTAACCCTATCATAAATAGTATTAACCCCTAATCTGCCCTCCCTAACATCGCCGACACCTACCTTCAATTATTAACCCCTAATCTGCCGACCGGAGCTCACCGCTATTCTAATAAATGTATTAACCCCTAAAGCTAAGTCTAACCCTAACACTAACACCCCCCTAAGTTAAATATAATTTTTATCTAACGAAATAAATTAACTCTTATTAAATAAATGATTCCTATTTAAAGCTAAATACTTACCTGTAAAATACATCCTAATATAGCTACAATATAAATTATAATTATATTGTAGCTATTTTAGGATTAATATTTATTTTACAGGCAACTTTGTAATTATTTTAACCAGGTACAATAGCTATTAAATAGTTAAGAACTATTTAATAGTTACCTAGTTAAAATAATAACAAATTTACCTGTAAAATAAATCCTAACCTAAGATATAATTAAACCTAACACTACCCTATCAATAAAATAATTAAATAAACTACCTACAATTACCTACAATTAACCTAACACTACACTATCAATAAATTAATTAAACACAATTGCTACAAATAAATACAATTAAATAAACTATCTAAAGTACAAAAAATAAAAAAGAACTAAGTTACAGAAAATAATAAAATATTTACAAACATAAGAAAAATATTACAACAATTTTAAACTAATTACACCTACTCTAAGCCCCCTAATAAAATAACAAAGCCCCCCAAAATAAAAAATTCCCTACCCTATTCTAAAATACAAATATTACAAGCTCTTTTACCTTACCAGCCCTGAACAGGGCCCTTTGCGGGGCATGCCCCAAGAATTTCAGCTCTTTTGCCTGTAAAAAAAAACATACAATACCCCCCCCCCCAACATTACAACCCACCACCCACATACCCCTAATCTAACCCAAACCCCCCTTAAATAAACCTAACACTAATCCCCTGAAGATCTTCCTACCTTGTCTTCACCATACCAGGTTCACCGATCCGTCCTGGCTCCAAGATCTTCATCCAACCCAAGCGGGGGTTGGCGATCCATAATCCGGTGCTCCAAAGTCTTCCTCCTATCCGGCAAGAAGAGGACATCCGGACCGGCAAACATCTTCTCCAAGCGGCATCTTCTATCTTCTTCCATCCGATGACGACCGGCTCCATCTTGAAGACCTCCAGCGCGGATCCATCCTCTTCTTCCGACGACTAGACGACGAATGACGGTTCCTTTAAGGGACGTCATCCAAGATGGCGTCCCTCGAATTCCGATTGGCTGATAGGATTCTATCAGCCAATCGGAATTAAGGTCGGAATTTTCTGATTGGCTGATGGAATCAGCCAATCAGAATATAGTTCAATCCGATTGGCTGATCCAATCAGCCAATCAGATTGAGCTCGCATTCTATTGGCTGATCGGAACAGCCAATAGAATGCGAGCTCAATCTGATTGGCTGATTGGATCAGCCAATCGGATTGAACTATATTCTGATTGGCTGATTCCATCAGCCAATCAGAAAATTCCTACCTTAATTCCGATTGGCTGATAGAATCCTATCAGCCAATCGGAATTCGAGGGACGCCATCTTGGATGACGTCCCTTAAAGGAACCGTCATTCGTCGTCTAGTCGTCGGAAGAAGAGGATGGATCCGCGCTGGAGGTCTTCAAGATGGAGCCGGTCGTCATCGGATGGAAGAAGATAGAAGATGCCGCTTGGAGAAGATGTTTGCCGGTCCGGATGTCCTCTTCTTGCCGGATAGGAGGAAGACTTTGGAGCACCGGATTATGGATCGCCAACCCCCGCTTGGGTTGGATGAAGATGTTGGAGCCAGGACGGATCGGTGAACCTGGTATGGTGAAGACAAGGTAGGAAGATCTTCAGGGGATTAGTGTTAGGTTTATTTAAGGGGGGTTTGGGTTAGATTAGGGGTATGTGGGTGGTGGGTTGTAATGTTGGGGGGGGGGGTATTGTATGTTTTTTTTTACAGGCAAAAGAGCTGAAATTCTTGGGGCATGCCCCGCAAAGGGCCCTGTTCAGGGCTGGTAAGGTAAAAGAGCTTGTAATATTTGTATTTTAGAATAGGTTAGGGAATTTTTTATTTTGGGGGGCTTTGTTATTTTATTAGGGGGCTTAGAGTAGGTGTAATTAGTTTAAAATTGTTGTAATATTTTTCTTATGTTTGTAAATATTTTATTATTTTCTGTAACTTAGTTCTTTTTTATTTTTTGTACTTTAGATAGTTTATTTAATTGTATTTATTTGTAGCAATTGTGTTTAATTAATTTATTGATAGTGTAGTGTTAGGTTAATTGTAGGTAATTGTAGGTAGTTTATTTAATTATTTTATTGATAGGGTAGTGTTAGGTTTAATTATATCTTAGGTTAGGATTTATTTTACAGGTAAATTTGTTATTATTTTAACTAGGTAACTATTAAATAGTTCTTAACTATTTAATAGCTATTGTACCTGGTTAAAATAATTACAAAGTTGCCTGTAAAATAAATATTAATCCTAAAATAGCTATAATATAATTATAATTTATATTGTAGCTATATTAGGATGTATTTTACAGGTAAGTATTTAGCTTTAAATAGGAATTATTTATTTAATAAGAGTTAATTTATTTCGTTAGATAAAAATTATATTTAACTTAGGGGGGTGTTAGTGTTAGGGTTAGACTTAGCTTTAGGGGTTAATACATTTATTAGAATAGCGGTGAGCTCCGGTCGGCAGATTAGGGGTTAATAATTGAAGGTAGGTGTCGGCGATGTTAGGGAGGGCAGATTAGGGGTTAATACTATTTATGATAGGGTTAGTGAGGCGGATTAGGGGTTAATAACTTTATTATAGTAGCGCTCAGGTCCGCTCGGCAGATTAGGGGTTAATAAGTGTAGGTAGGTGTCGGCGACGTTGAGGGGGGCAGATTAGGGGTTAATAAATATAACATAGGGGTCGGCGATGTTAGGGGTAGCAGATTAGGGGTACATAGGGATAACGTAGGTGGCGGCGATTTGCGGTCGGAAGATTAGGGGTTAATTATTTTAAGTAGCTTGCGGCGACGTTGTGGGGGGCAAGTTAGGGGTTAATAGATATAATACAGGGGTCGGCGGTGTTAGGGGCAGCAGATTAGGGGTACATAAGTATAACGTAGGTGGCGGTCGGCAGATTAGGGGTTAAAAATTTTAATCGAGTGGCGGCGATGTGGGGGGACCTCGGTTTAGGGGTACATAGGTAGTTTATGGGTGTTAGTGTACTTTAGGGTACAGTAGTTAAGAGCTTTATAAACCGGCGTTAGCCAGAAAGCTCTTAACTCCTGCTATTTTCAGGCGGCTGGAATCTTGTCGTTAGAGCTCTAACGCTCACTGCAGAAACGACTCTAAATACCAGCGTTAGAAAGATCCCATTGAAAAGATAGGCTACGCAAATGGCGTAGGGGGATCTGCGGTATGGAAAAGTCGCGGCTGAAAAGTGAGCGTTAGACCCTTTAATCACTGACTCCAAATACCAGCGGGCGGCCAAAACCAGCGTTAGGAGCCTCTAACGCTGGTTTTGACGGCTACCGCCGAACTCTAAATCTAGGCCATAGTAACTTATTACAACCCATATCTTTAGTTGAAGCATTTATTTGCACCCCAAACTCTTAAACTCTCTTTTATATAGTATTTGCAATGCTGGGGATGGCGGTTTAGGGGTTAATAGTGTAGTTTATGGGTGTTAGTGTACTTTGTAACATTTTTGTTCTGAGTTTTGTGAAACATTTTTGTTTCGCAAAATCCATAACTACTGGTCTCAGATCGCGGAATGTATCGTGACGGTATAAGTATTGTCTCCAGATACTCTCCCTCCTGTTGTTAGGATCCTTCAGATATTTTGCTATCAAACCAATCCTGGCCGGTAGTCTTGTTATCCCAGCATCAAGTGGAGTAATAATGAAAAATCTTAGGGATAGTAGCATTGGGACCCAGGAGGGGATATGCTGAGCACCAGGAGGAAAGCCAGGAGCGATTAACCAGGAAATTACCAGAAAGGTCAAAGCAGAGTCGACAGGCCATAGATCAAACCAAACGGTTACAGGAAACAGAATAAAAAACAGAGTCCAAAAGCTTAGTCAGGGAAATCCAATGTCAAAACCAATCGGGCAACAAACAGAGAGAAATAGCAGGCAGAAGAATGGTCAAATGAGGTCAGAGTCACAAGCCAAAAACGATATCCAATATATTAGTATAAGGCACACCCACAAGTTAAACTCAATACTAGGGCAATGAGAAAGAGAATCTGAATGGCATTTAAAGGAAAAAAGGGAGCCAAAGATGACGCAAGAACGATGCATCAAAAATGGAGCGACAAGTGAAACCAGAGTGTGGCATCATAGTAAAGTCATAGTAACCCGGCATGATAGCAATCCGGTGTCAAGGAAACCTGGCGTCATAACACCCGTCCCCTTTGCTCTGCTCACGACCTCCTACTCTCCTCCTCTCTTGTTACCTCCTCACAATCCCGTTTACAGGACTTCTCCAGACTGGCTCCCATCTTGTGGAACTCTCTGCCTCGCTTCACAAGACTCTCCCCTAGTTTTGAAAGCTTCAAGCGCTCACTAAAGACTCTACTGTTCAGGGATGCATACAACCTACACTAACCTTTCCTAATACCAGTTCCTTTCCTCCATTACTATCCGCTATGAACCCCCTTAGAATGTAAGCCTAAGAGTTCAACTGTTGCAGATCACCTTCATAAGAGCTGACTGTAACAGTGCGTCTCTCGGCAGGGCCCTCTACCCATTTCTGCTAAAGTTAATAGTGTGAGAGGTGATTGTCTTAGCTAGTAATGGTATCAGAAATTAAATTGGATAACCATGTGCATCCTTAAATTGTATACAACCTCAAAATGAGTATGTCTCAACCCCAAGGAAACTATCCAAGCTAATAAATAAATCAATTTATAAATGAATCAGTTTATTAATATTATTGATTTTATAAGCATGAAATAAAACCACAAATAAGAGATTCAAAAATTATATATATATATATATATATATATATATATAATTTAATTAATAAGCTCCCCAAAAAAATAAATGCACAAAAATTCATAAAATAATCTATACTAAATTTAATGACCGGTCCTAACTACTTAAAATTGATTTAGGCAAATAAATACACAGATTACATATATTTAAAACAACAAATAACATAAAACATATGGTATAAAATTGTTTCTTATACAGAAGCTAATACTCTTAAAATACGCTCCCAATTGAAGGTGTTCGTCAAAAGCGTCCTCCAAAAGCTTTTCCACAGGTTCGATACACGATGCAAATCTTTAAGTCCTCTCAGGGGGTAAACGTATCCTGAACACTGTGAGCCGTCTAAGTGGCAAACAGAAGCGTCTGCTTAAATAGACATCAAAGGCTTCTCAAAGAAAAAACGCATTGGTACTTACACATTAGTAACCGAAAAGATCTGCCTCGCATCCGACTCTCCTTTCTGCCAGGGGTCCCGGTTCGTTCTTAACACTCCACAGGTTCACTCGGAGCTCAAACAACTGACCACTTCTGAAGGCAGACACAGGGGAAATCCGGAAAAGCGCCAAACAGGAAAAGAACACCTGTGTAGGTGAATAGAAGCTGCAAGCAGCCCTTAATTACAAGATCAGATTGTAAGCAAGCAATAGCAAACAATACACAGTCACTGAGCAACGCGTTTCAAAGTCTTTATCAAGCACATGGTTATCCAGTTTAATTTCTGATACCATTACTAGCTAAGACAATCACCTCTCACACTATTAACTTTAGCATTCTTTGGTTTGTGCACCTATAAGCTACTGTATTGCTTTTCCTCTGTTTTGTGGGGAGGTTTTGGGAATTCCTCCTTTGTTATAGGTGTTTGTTTTTAGTTCATTCTGCGCTTGTCTTTATTTCTCTTCTCCTCTACCCATTTCTCCCTAAAATTTTACCTTGTATACCACCTATGTTTATAGCGCTGCAGAATCTGTTGGCGCTCTACAAATAACCGATAATAATAATTAAAAAAAATATAAGCCATAATGCTAGCGTTATAACCGGACCGCACAACCTGTAATACGGCGCAATGAAAATTCATTTTTTGAGTGCAGAATGGAGAGTTGCGTAAAGGCTAAAATGCTTGCGGTATAGTTGTACCATTGCGACTAGTAATACGGGAGACCTGCATATTCAGCGCACAATGGCTAATATTTCAGCGGTTCAGCTGCACCACAACATTTGTAATCTTGCTATTTATTAGATAGCGTTATAATGAGTGTAACTGTACTTTGTAATGTATTTGTGATGTTTTGTGACGCTTTTTTGTTTCTCAAAACAGTTAACCAGAGCTCTTAGGTCACGCTATCCTGGCGCGCATTAAATTCAATTGTGCTCAAGCAATAGCGTTTTATTTTCAACTCCAAATACTGCTCTACTTCCGATGCGGGCAAAGAGCCGCAATAAACTCCTTTTCACTCGCATGCAATATTTAGCGCGCCACATTTTGCACTTGCAAATTGGGATTCAGCACAGGATGGGAATATTGCTATGCTATACTTGTGATTGCAAGAGCTTCATTCCAATCAGTTTAAATTCACACACAAAATATTGTGGAGCAGGTGTTTTAAGTGACCAGTAATATTAATTTATGATGCGTTCAATTAATAATTACATATCAATTTGATTAATCATATAATTTGCATTTTAAACCTCCAAACACTTAATTGTAATCATAAATGTGAAAAAACGTCAAAAAATCTTCCAAAAAATTGGCAATTGTTTTTTGACTGTTGAATGGTCCCATGTAAAGTATGCAGAGAGCTTTTGTAGTACACAGGCATTTGTAAAGTTAACCGCTTGCTATAAGTGCAGATGACGACCACATGTCATCCTCGCCAGGGGAATCCGAAGATATTGGTGATCTCACCACATCCAAGCCCTGGAAACCCAGAAGTGCCAGGCTGCTGCAGTTAGCTGGAAGGAGGGTAACGGGGTAAAATGTAAATGCGTAGATCAAATTAATATACATATACCCAAAGGACCCTTCTTCTTTTGACCATAGAGTTTTAAAACAAAAAGCACACACCATTATTTACAATTTTAAATAATGGTGTGTGCTTGTTTTAAACACATAAATACATATGTACACATATATAGACATACATATAGGTGCATTGAAGCCCTTTGACGTTAAAGGGACATTAAACCCAAAAAATGTCTTTCATGATTCAGATTGAGCATACAATTGTAAGCAACATTCGAATTTACTTCTATAATCTAATTTGCTTCATTCTTTAGATATCCTTTGTTAAAGATATAGCAATGCACATGGGTGAGCCAAATACATAAGGGAAATATGTGCAGCCACCAATCAGAAGCTACTGAGCCTATCTAGATATGCTTTTCAGGAAAGAATATCAAGAGAATGAAGCAGATGATGATGGAAGTAAATGAGAAAGTTGCTTAAAATGGTATTCTCTATCTGAATCATGAAAGAAACAATTTGGGTTTAATGTCCCTTTAAGTATATGAAAACATGAAAATCATATTTATGCAATATTCATATTTAACAAAGGTTTTAACTATGTATTTACTGTAAATATTTCACATTCCAATGTTCTGCACATAGCAGAATATGTTCTAAGTACATATAAATAGATATTCCTATATATATATCTTTATATATCTATACCTATATATAATCATGTATATTTATGTATCACAGGCGTATTTATCCCTAGGCCAACAAAGCCGGTGCCTAGGACAGCAGATTTGGGGGGGGCGGCACAGTGGCAATTTCAAATGCATATTTTTTTTAATTTTTTTTAATTTTTTTCGATAAATTTGAAAAACAAAAAAAATTTAGTTCGGTGGTCACGTGACCCGGCTTTTTTGCCAAGGTCACGTGACGTTTTCTTCCACCGCCCACCCGCCTTCCTGTCCCAGACTGTTGTTGCCACTTGCCGTACATGGATGAGGAGCGGCTGTGAAGATCGCACGCACTGACGGCTGACCGATGTCCGACGCGCATGATCGCAGCAGAGTAGTGTGAGTGGGATCGCAGATGGACAGGACAGTCAGCAGAGCAGAGAAGACTGGTGAGGAGGGATGGGGCCAGCAGGGCAGGGGTGACCAGGCGGGAGGACTGGTGTGAGGAGAGGGGTGATGAGCGGCAGTAAGACGACTCACAGAGTACTCTAACTCACTGGAAACTTGAAAGCAATGTTCCTTCCTGGACCCTGGGCCTGGTATAAACTGTTGACTAAGACTTATCGTTATCTCCTATAAATGAAAAACGGCATGGAAGCTTGAGGTGCCCATTTCAGTGTAAATATCAGTATTATGGGACAATGGCAAATATCTTCATGCTATGTATTGATTGAATTTGTATCCCTTCTTGCAGTGCCTAAGTAAACAAATGATTTTGTAGTGCTGTTCATAAATGCATGGGGGAAAATGTACAGGGAAATGTGAGAAAAAGCACACATAATCATGTATTATTACTGCAATTAAATAACTGGAAGACCATCAATTATATTAGCATAGCACCCTTAAATATCAAACCAAGTGTGGTCATAAACAGGGCAAGCTAAAATACATATACAGAAGACAGAGGCTCAATATACAGAGGTACCTTTCTATACTTCACATCATTACCCAAAATACAGTTGAATCAATGGTATTAAATAACTTAACCACAAGTACATACAAAACATAACTCAAGGAAATAAAAAAAAATATTTCTGTTATGTATTAATGTCAATACCTTAATTAACATTTCCTTTTAAACTAGTGGATTCTCTGCTAAGCAAGTAATTAAAGTTATACATGCGACTGGGCTTTTATTTTTAGGGAGCTAGACAAAGGTCCAAAGCATGAAATTCTTCTTTTTTAGGGGGGTATAAGGCTGTTTTTAATTCTATCTTCTGTAGAAGGACCAGGGTGGATTTGATTTATATCAAGGGGCATATGTATCAAGGTCTGACGGACCTGATCCGACACTGCGGATTAGGTCCGCCAGACCTCGCTGAATACGGCGAGCAATACGCTCGCCGTATTCAGCATTGCACCAGCAGCTCACAAGAGCTGCTGGTGCAACGCCGCCCCCTGCAGACTCGCGGCCAATGGGCCACCAGCAGGGGGGTGTCAATCAACCCGATCGTACTCGATCAGGTTGTATTGTGGCGATGTCTGTCTGCCTGCTCAGAGCAGGCGGACAGGTTATGGAGCAGCAGTCTTTGTGACCGCTGCTTCATAACTGCTGTTTCGGACGAGCCTGCAGGCTCGCCAGAAACACGGGGCATCAAGCTCCATTCGGAGCTTGATAAATATGCCCCCAAGTCTCAATTTAAATCATAGTTTTCTATATAAAAGTATTTATGTAAATCCAACTCTATACTAAAGCATAAATATAGCAGGATTTACCCAAACCCCAGTCATAATGTAAAAGGAATCAGTCTTAATGTCCTGCACCAATTGTGTCACAGATTGCACAAGTATTAACAGAATCAAAATTCACTATGTCCCTCTCACCCCTGAGAAGCTCTGATTTCCATAATGGTATGCGGATCATTCCAACTGCAGTTTTTTATAGAAAGATCATGCTTGCATCTTACTCAGTCAGACTGCAGGTGAGCGCTCTCTATCGCTAAGGGAGTATTTTGTCTTGTACACTCCATTATGTGGATTCTCAGGTGACGATGGTCCGGTATGAGGCTCGCAGAGTAATTGTTAGAGCCAGAGGAAGTATTATATTAGAAATAGAATGCTTTTATGTATGTAACTTCAAGCCAGTGAAGGGAGTCCTCATAAGGATTATAATGTATCTTAAAGGGTCAGTATACACCAATTTTTATATAACCAAAAAATATGTCAAAAAATGACCTAAATCCGGGGGGAGGGGGAGAGGGAGGCAGCAGGATTCTGAGTGCCTAGGGCAGCACAAAACCTAAATACACCCCTGATATATATATAAATATATATATATATATACAGTCCAGATAGAGGACAGCACAATCTTACGCCAATTCAATTGCCAAGGTGCACTGCAAACCAATTCGTATCCTCTCCAAGAACACAGGCACTCACTGGTCTTTATAAAAGGTAATCCCTTTCTCAATCCATTAAAACGATTATAATACCATGACGTTTCGGCACACCATTGTGCCTTTATCAAATGTGATAAAAATATTAAAAGCTTCATACCAAACTTACCCCAAATCACCACCTAAATACTATTGGAGTACATCACATTCCGCCAGTTCCCTGTGTGAGAATCGGCGTCTGACGTCATCAGGGAGCACTAAGCTGTGCGCCCTGTGAGATCGTGGAGCCGACATTGCCATGGCAACATGTAAACAATACACGGTTTCTCGGCGGCTATGTTATAAACCAATAGATGTATTTGCATATCGAGTGTGACGCCGCATACACATATTAACGGAGATCCCCATACTTATTGTTTAAAGGGGCAAAATACCGCAAATTTCCAAATTAATGAGCAAAAAAATGTATATATCGGCGCAACACTCCAGGCAAATAACACTAAAAACAAAGTGCATAAAAAACATAGTGCATAAAAAACAAAGTGCATTAAAAGGAGCATCTATACAACATTGTATCCATATCACAATAAGTGAAAAAAACCAAGAGAACATTTGATGTCATAAAGACAGTAAACAATGTCAATTTACATATAGAGTGAAATACTAGCTTACAGTCATGCCTACTAGTAATATGGTAGAAATATGGGAACAATATGTGAGAACTGTTTATTTGTCATATTGTGAGACCCATATGTTACTGTAGGAAGGATATGTGTACTCTGATTATATTGCAAGGACAGATATTATCTAGTAGAAGGGGCTAAAGTCCAGCGAGGTATTGAGGCCATATGGAGAGATTGTATTCAGCCTGTAGATCCACTTGGTTTCACATTGTAGTAAAAGATTCCCTCTATCACCTCCTCTCAGGATTGGGGGTACATGGTCTATAAGCATCGTGCGTAGACTGGAAACCGCATGTTTATGTTGAATGCAATGCCTAGCTACTGGTTGTTCTGATTCACCAGTGCGTAGGGCCTCACGTATCGCACATCGGTGGTTTGCCATGTGCTCGCGGAAAGTTGTTACAGTTTTGCCGATATAGACCCTGGAACATGGGCAAATGATCATGTATACTACATATATGCTGGTGCAAGTAAGGCGATGCCTAATATCAAATCTTTTGTTGCTGTGAGGGTGCTGAAAGGAATTGCCCCTAAGCATACCATTGCAGGTCACACATCCAGAACAGGGAAAACAGCCCATCTTCGTGGGTTTAAGCCAGGTATCCTTTTTGTAATTCCTTATTGGATTTGATTTAACCAGTATATACCTTAGGTTATTTGCTCTTCGGTATGCTATTCTGGGGGCAGCAGCCCTCCCAAATGGTAGTGTGGGATCACTGCCTACCACTGGACAATGTCTCCGGACCGCCTCAGTGAGGTGTCTCAAATCTGGTGTATATGTATTGACCATGTTGATCCGATCAGGGTCTGACTTAGTTGTCCTTTGCCTTTTTCCCATCTTAGTAGGATCCATAAGGTCATCCCGTGCCTTCTTGACCATCTCTCTAGTGTAGCCTCTCTCCACTAATTTTGCATCCATTTCTTCCAGTTGTTGATGTAGCATAGGCAACTCACTATTGTTCCTAATGACACAAGTGAGTTGGGAGGTGACAATCCCTTTCTTTTGATGCAGAGGGTGAAAACTCCTCGCATCCAACAAGGAATTGCAGTCAGTTGGTTTAGTGTAAAGAGAGGTACCAAACCGAGTTATACCCTCTGCATCAACTTTGAATATGTTAAGATCCAAAAAATGTACAGATACTGTACTGTATTCCAACTTAAACCTGATTGGACTAGCCATGGTATTCAAATGTGACACCCACTCAAGTAATGCTGGTTCACCACCTCTCCACACCAAGAACACATCATCGATATAGCGTGTGTAATACATGATATTACTATTATCATGTGGCCGCATCAGAGTACGTTCATACCACGCCATGTAGAGATTCGCATAAGTGGGTGCCACATTTGAACCCATGGCTGTACCTGCGATTTGCAAAAAATAATAATTTTCAAATTTAAAATAGTTCTTCTCAAGGCAATGTGTTAGCATCTCGCAAAGGAACTCAATGGGTGGACCACTGTACAAAGCATTACCCGTCACCATGGACCTGACAGCCTCCACACCCTCAAGATGAGGTATAACAGTGTAAAGGCTGTCCACGTCCATGGTGACAAGCACATCATCAACACTTAAACCAGCATATTCCTTGAGAATACGGATCATGTCTGGGGAATCCTTTAAATAGGATTCAGTATGCTTAACAACATGCTGGAGGTGCGAGTCAATGTATATGGCCAAACTAGATAGAATTGAGCCCCTGGCAGACACAATAGGTCTGCCAGGTGGATTTTGTAAGGTTTTGTGCACCTTTGGCAGTAAGTAGAGTACAGGTACCTTTGGATAATCAGTGATAAGAAATGTCAACTCCTCTTCACTGAGTATACCTGCCTCAAGGCCATCCTGTAGAAATCTGTCGACAACCCTTTTGTATGTTAATGTAGGGTTACGAGATAATTTCTTGTAAGTATGGCTGTCTCTTAACTGTCTAAGTGCCTCATTCCTGTACTCTATGTAATCTAAAATGACAACAGATCCCCCCTTATCCGCAGGGCGGATAATGATGGATGTGTCATTTTTCAGGTCCGTAAGTGCCTGTGCTTCAGATTTACTCAAGTTGGAATATGTCTTTTGTTGGGGTATTTGTTTGATATCGTGGCTAAGAGCCCGTGTGTATCCTCTGATGGAGTTATGTGTATTTGCAGGTTCAAAGGTAGACTTCTTCTTGAATGGAGTGGGGACATATGTATCATTTCTAAAATGATCTCTTAGTTTCAGCTGTCTTTGTAACTTATGTACATCTACCAGCATATCAAAAGAATCAGTTTTGAGGGTCGGTATAAATGATAGCCCTCGATTTAGCAGGGATATTTACGCTTCACTCAAATGTCTGCTACTAAGATTAAATATAATATCTACTTTTTCCTTGCTAATTGTTTTTTTGTGGCCCCCCCTTCTGATCTTTCTTCCCTCTCTTCTCTTCTTATAGTGGGAATAGTTGGTGGTTTTGCTGCTGAACGTGTCGCCACTCCTAAAAAAGATTGGGGGTGTTCACTGTTACTGGTATTACCCTGACTAGGGGTGGTACCCTCCGGGCCTGAGGAATCTCCTCCACTACTATCAACTATACTCAATGTGTTTCTGGGGCGCAGATTACGTCGCCGTTTATTCTGTGTAGTGTCATCTTTGCCATATAGCCACTTATATACACGTTTCTCTCTATAATCAGTTTCAACACTGTTAAGTTTCTTATTTTTGAATGCAATAAGGTCACTACGGTACTTACTGACTAGACCTTCCAGTTTGGTAACCCAATCCTGACTCTTATCCTCCAGCAGGATGTGCATACTGTTTTGTTTAATGATGTCAGTTTCATTTTTAATTTTATTCTCTAACCTAGTGACCTCCTCTATCACCAACAACATAAGGTCATAGGAGCACTTATTTATTTATTTATTTATTTATTTTTTTTAATTTATATGCAATATTTATTTGTTGTAATGTATTATAATAATTGTGTTTTTAAACTTTCTTTTTTATTGAGATAAAGATTTGGCGTACAAACAAGAGATTGCAACAAAAGATAACATAACTTTTAAGCTAACTCAAAATTAGATACATCGTATAGGTTACATATTATAGTTATTTTGTGCTAACAATAATAGCAATCTACTTAAAAAAAAGAAGAAATAATACATCAGCATGCCAATACGCAAATTGACACCTTCATATCTTTCTGCGAGACCACACTTGGGGCACAGATCAAAAAGTAAAATATAACAGTAACTGAAGGTTGCATCAAATGTGGGAGACCACATATGGGTCCCATTATCTTAACCTCAAAGTTTTTTTTTTTTCTTACATGTATTTTTCTTAGGAGGAAGATTCTGGACAAGAATTCACCAGTACAATACACATTAGCCAGATATAGGAAATATTAGAATTCCCTTTTATCCGGATAACTAATCTGTAACCTCCAATCTAACTTGACTGATCCTTACTTAATTTTACCGGAACAGTAGAATATAGTCTCTAGTCCTTGATCCATTTTAAACTGTCCCTTAATCTAGATCTTGCGTTCATCTACCTTATCTAGTTCTTGAGTCCATCTTGACCTTATGTTCTAATTATGCAAAACCTTCCCTATCTACTCTGACCTAAACTCAAGATTACTCACCACAGTTCTAAAGTTAATCTATTGTTACGAATCAGGGAAAAAAACAAAAAAAGGGGGGGGGGGGAAAGGACCGAAGGAAAAAGAGAGAAAAGAGGGGAGGAAAAAAAAAAAAAAAAAAAGCAGGCCAACGAGGCGATACTCTCACTAGAGAGCTGCCGATAAATTCTATTCTACTTGTATATAAGTGTACGTCCTACCTTAGCGACTATATGCCCAGCATGACGGTAATGAGCCGTCTAGGATTAATTCTAAGAAAGGTATAGAATCTTGGAAAGGCGAGAGAATATACTGTTGGGTAACTGTGGATTCTCCCTGGATATACTTTTTCCATTTCTTAAAAAATAAACAGACCTGTTTAGCTGCTCCTTTGTCTAATTCTACTATCTCTATCAAGATCTGGTTTCTCACGGCGTTTGTGAATTCAGTAATTGAGGGAGCCACTCTATGCTTCCACCCTTTACATAACTGGTTCCTTGCAATCAAGATTACTAAATTTTGTGATGGATACAAAAAGAATATATGTTGTGCCTCTAATTCTAGCATATCTCTAACTTTTCTGTTCATCCAGTATTGAATTTTGCTCCAGTATTGCGAAATTTTTGGGCAGGACCAGAAATAGTGCAGCAAATCCGCATTTACTTTATGGCATTTAGGGCACATAACCTGTGACTGGGACCACTTAGCAATTCTGGCTGGGGTTAAATAAAAATTGTTTATTACCTTAGCCTGTGATTCGCTCAAATTAATTCTACCTGTGGCTTCTTTTGCTCTGGCAATACTATCCATTATATCCTTATCTAGGAGTTCCGGAAAGATACATGCATATCTCTGTTTACATTGGTTGATGTGGAGTTCACCTTCCTTACTCATTATCTGTTGATACCAGTACGATAGGGCTCTAGCACCTGCTTTGTACAGAGATATCCCTGCCTCGATTTTTAATTGCGCCCAATGTCTACTAAACCTTATGTCATAGTCATTTATAAAATGGCGGATCTGTAAATATGCATAGAAATGCTGGGATGGTAGACTGTATTCCCGTGCAAGGTGTTCAAAAGTCCTGATGTGCCCAGTGAGTGGATCTTTAAGCTGCGATACATATGTCAGGGCTTTGGTTTCCCATATTTGAAATATACTATTGCAGTGTCCTGGTGGAAAGACTGGATTCCCAGTAATCGGCAATAATCTAGAAGTTTGAAACTCTATCCCCAATATATTACAGTATCTCTGCCAGGCGATCACTACGTTTGCAAATGTTACTAATCTAGTTATGTTGCTTGGTAGATTTCTATATGGGCAGTGCAATATTGCCTGTAGGTTGAAGGGTTTAATTAATTCTGTTTCGGTAACATGGTCTGATTTGCCAAGCCAGTCCACCCCGAATTTAGCCAAGGAGACCATATTGTAATATTTTATATTTGGACATGAAAAGCCTCCAAACCGCTTATCCTGAGTCAGTTTATTGAGGGCAATGCGTGAGGTCTTTTTCCCCCAAATAAAAAAAGCACAGGCCTTGTTATAATTGTCAATATCTTTTTTGTGTAATAATAGTGGTAAATTCTGTAGCAAAAAAAGAAATTTTGGGAAGATAATAGTCTTGATGACGTTAATACGGGCTGAAATCGATAAATAGTATAGATTCCATCTTGCGAGATCGTGTTGCAGATTTTGGAAAAGATCTTTGAAATTAAGCTGATACCAGGAAGCTGGGTTCTTACTGATCTTAATACCTAGATAGTTAATACTCTGTACTTCTTTAAAATTGTCAGAATAGCTAAATCTATCTTTCCTGATCCAGAGAATTTCTGATTTACTAATATTTATCTTATATCCAGAGAAGGAGCTGAAAATATTTAGTATTTTCATAAAGCATGGTATAGAATGCTTTGTGTTTTGTAGGAATATTAATAAATCATCTGCATATAGTGTCACAGACACCTTCTGATTTCCCACCAGGATTGGTGGGAGAGTTTTCCTAAGATATATAGCGAGGGGTTCTATTGCGATGTCGAATAATATTGGCGAAAGCGGACAACCCTGACGTGTTCCTTTGCCTAGAGTAATGCTTTGTGATAATTCACCATTGATGAGAAGTTGAGACCTGGGTTTTTTATACACTAACCCGATCAAATCGACCAGGGCGCCGGAGAAACCAAACTTCTTCAATGAATTTATTAGGTGGTCCCAGATAATTGAATCAAAAGCCTTCTCGGCGTCCACAGTGAGCAAAGCTATGTCTTCTCCCTGAGTTCTCTTTCCGGCGCCCTGGTCGATCCGATGGAGACAGTCCACTCTGGTGAGAACTCTACGCATGTTTCTGACTGCATTTCTTCCTGCAATAAATCCTGTCTGGTCGGGATGGATAATATCTGTAATAAATTTTTTTAACCTGTCTGCGATGAGGAACATTAATATTTTGTAGTCTTTGTTGAGAAGCGAAATCGGACGGTATGACGCAACGTTGGTTGGATCCTTCGCTTTCTTGTGAATCAAAGTTACTACAGAGTCAGAGAAATAGACTGAATTCATGTCTTTCTGCAAGTAATACTGATTAAAGAGTCTATTTAGAGTGCCCGCTATTTCTGACGCCGTAATTTTGAAAAACTCTGCCGGCAGACCGTCCGGCCCTGCCACTTTGCCGAGTTTGGAGTTTTTTATGGTTTCTAGTATTTCTGTTTCAGTAATAGGAGCGTTAATTATCTGTAACGCTTCACGTGATATTTGGGGGACATCTAAACCCAGCCAGAACTGCTCTTTGTGCTTCTCATTCACAACTTCCCTTGCGTATAAATTACTATAATACTCAAAGAAAATCCTGCTGATTTCCTCTTTATTACTAAAGAGTTTCCCCTCAGACCTAATTGAGAAAATCTGATTAGATTTTTTCCTAAATTTAACCAACCTTGCCAGATGTTTAGCCGATATACCCTGACTTCCCTGAAATGACGCCCTATTCCTCAGTTCTTCATATGCCCCGACCTTAATTAGGTAATTTTCTCTGTCCGTTCTTGCAGCTCTGTAAGAGTCCCAATTCTCTTTATTGGGTGTTCTGAGGTATTTTGCGTATTTATTTTTGAGCTGGTTTGATAATTGTAACTCTCTTGCTTTCTTTTCTTTATTTCTTTTAATCATATAGGCTCTTATTTCCCCCCGCATGACCGCTTTCCCAGCTTCCCAGAACACCTCAACTTTGTTTAGGTAATCCCGGTTTTGTGTGGAGTACTCTCCCCATCTTTGCTGCAACCAGTTTACAAATTTTACATTTTTGTACATATATTGAGGAAAACGAAATGTGTTTGAAGTTTTATTGGAGAGGGTATTCCACACAATCCTTAAGCCAATTATCGCATGATCCGACAAAATAATCTCTGAGATGTGCGACTCTATGTTGTTTCTCATAATATAATCATCTACCAAGAACATATCGATTCGGGAGAAATTTTTGTGGGTACCTGATTCGCATGTAAATTCCCGGGTGTCTGGGTGTTGGATTCGCCAGACATCGTGAAGTTTTAGCATACGTGCAAACCTCTGCAGGTATTTGGCTTCCCTATTATTGGATGCTCTACTCCTGATTCTATGCCTGTCTAGCTCAGGGCACATAGTGCTGTTAAAGTCTCCAGCTACTATCAAGTTCTGTCCAATGTATGGGGATATAACTTTAGTCAGTTTGTCCCAGAACTGGAAGTCCCAGCTATTTGGGGCATATAAATTACACAGTGTCCAGATCTTTTGGTCTATCTTCAGTTGCAATACTATATATCTCCCCCCTGGATCCAGTTCCTGCTTGATAATCGTGTATGCTAGATCCCTGCCCAATATAATTGCTACGCCTTTTTTGCGTTTTTCGCAAGGTGTGGCGATTATTTCAGTTATCCAATTTGTTTTTAACTTTCCTATCTCTGCCTTCTTGAGATGTAATTCCTGGAGTAAGATAATGTCTGGGTGCTGTTTTTTTGCTAACTTGAGAACATTCTTGCGTTTACTTGGAGATGTAATTCCCCCTACATTCCATGAAATTATATTTAATGAATTACTCATTTATTATAACTCTAAACAACTTGTGTGAAATATAAAATAAATAAAAAAAAAAAAAAAAAAAAAAAGAATGAAAGATAGAAAGCCGGTCCCTCCCCCCCCTTACCCATTAGTCCTATCCAAATCACCTTTTTAGTCTCCAGAGCCATCGATTACCCTGCTCTTTGAAAGCTGCTTAAACGTCTATGTTATTGTCTCTGCAAAACTCCTTGGCCTCTTCAATTGTATTTAATGCAATGACGCCATCCATGCCCAGTACCGTGATTTTTGCTGGGTACTTCATAGTTGCCTTCAGCCCTGCCTTTATTAAGCCCGAGCAGAATGGCGCCATTGCACGTCTTTTTGTCGAGGTTTCTATTGAATAGTCCTGAAATAGTAGAATCTGTTTGCTATCTATGGTGAGTGTCTGAGTCTGTCTGTATTTCTGCATAATTTTAACTTTGTCTTGGAAGTTTAAGTATTTTATCATGACCATTCTTGGTCGCGTGCTGCCATCTTTTGACTGTCTTATGATGCCTACCCTATGTGCTCTCTCTACCTGTATTCCTCCTTCTGCAACTTGTATGCCCAGAAGCTTGGGTAGAGTTTGGGAGCTAAATAATAGGAGATCTTCAAACTCTCTGGACTCTGGTAGTCCTATGACACGCACGTTACTCCTCCTAGACCTATCCTCTAAGTCCTCAATCTTAGCTTTTAGTGCTTTTATCTCTTCTGAGTGCGTGTCAATAGCAGATTCCTAATTATAATGTCTGTCCTCTATGCAGGAGATTCGATTTTCTACCTCTACTAGTCTACTTGCAAATTGCTTTATTTCACTTGAGATCTCTAAGATCTCGCCCTTGATTATTTCAAATTGCGGCAGAATTAAATCTGCCAATTGATTCGTAGTAAGTTGTTTTTCCAGATTCTGATCTGGGCTTCTAAAAGAAACTTCTTGTAGATTCTCCTGTAGGGGTTTTTGTTTTTTATCCCTCCTCGGAGGCATAGCTGGGGATTTATTTTTGGGGTTTGTAATGTATTTCTCCATTTATTATGTAAATGCCAACTTCCCTGCTTATCCACTAAAATGGAAGAGAGAGACTACTGAGCACTACTACTATAACCCTTTTGGGGTTTGGTAATTGACCCTCTCTGATCTATGACCTGGCCTTTTTGTCCAAGTAAGTTCTTTTAGTAATATAGTTGCTCAAACGAAATTGCTTTTTTAAGAGAAAAAGACAGGATCTAAGTTAAAATAACAGTTTGTCCATTTACACATTCATATACAGTAAGACTCAGGACTGACCGGAATTGTTATTACCAGATAACTATAAACAATACAACTCCAGTCTTTCAGAGAGACACAGATTCATCTCCTCAAAATATGAACAACAGGCAGCTTAGATTCACTTGTAACAGAATATACACAGATAAATTTTAAACTATATATAAACTATGATATTTAGACCAAAATTTTTTGGCAGCTTATTGTATGTCCCTATAGTCAAACTCTGTTCAGGTCATACAGTACCGAATTACAATATATATAATCGGATTCTAGGCCTTCCACAGTTATAGATTATATCATCGATATTTCAAATTACGATATCAATTACCACTTACTTATGGTTGTTAATATTTGTATATACTAATATTGCTCAGTGTATAAACTGACTATTGCAAGTTACTCCTATAGCACACAATCATTCAGTGTCACTGTGATTTACAGGTTGTAAATAGGATAAACACCATCTAAGCAGAAGCTAAGAAAAAGATAAAATAAATTAGCTTGCAAATTGTTTCAACATGTCACTTCAAGGATAACAGTTCGAGCAAATGCAGATTCATATCCTCAAACTATGAACAACAGGCAGCTTAGATTCACTTATAACAGAATATACACAGAGAAATTTTAAACTATATAGCCATACAACACAGCTCCTCTCTTTGGATTCTTAAATGATATTTGGACCAAAATTTTTGGCAGCTTATTGTATGTCCCTATAGTCAAAAACTATTCAGGTCCTACAGTGCAGAATTACAATATAAATAGTCAGATTCTAGGCCTTCCACAATTATAGAATATATCCTCAATGTTTCAATCTAAGATATCCATTACCACTTACTTATGATTGTTATTATTTATATATACTAATATTGCTCAGTGTATAAACTGACTATTGCAAGTTGCTCTTATAGCACACCATCACTCAGTAACACTGTGATTTACAAGTTATAAATAGGGTAAATACCCCCTAAGCAGGAGCTAAGAGAAAGAGAAAAATAAATTAGCTTGCAAATTGTTTCAAAATGTCACTTTAAGGATAACAGTTCGAGCAAATGCACTCAATGTTTCAAGTTCAATTGATAACCCAATTTCAGTCCATATACTTTTGGCTCTTGAAGTACGATTAAGCCTTTTTCAACATAAGGAAGACTATAATTTGGTATCGCAGCCTTTAAGAAGTGATATACCTGACGACATAATGAATATTAAAAGTACTTGCGCTTTGTGGACATTTCTGAAAAGTCAGCGTATCTTTCACAACAGGGAGATTTTAGATCCGCTCCTCTGGCCTCCTTGCTTTGCCTCCAACTGTTGCAGAGCTGTGTTTTCTGCTGTACACTTGACCGAGAGGTGAGTTGTTCAGCTTGGGTGTTTGATTAAGTATTGCTCAGGTAAAAGCCTCCCACATACGTTAGCAGATCACTGGCTTTCAGACCGTCTGGGGGCGATGCAGATATGAATCTGTTCAGCTAACAGGTCCAGTCAACCTCCCTCTAGACCGAAGATGTTAATGTTTGATCCCTCAGTAGATAACAACAGAATTCAAACCATGGCAGTGAGATACTGCACTCTCTCTGCCGTCCCAGGGGTCCCGACAATAGACTTTGCTGTGCGCTGTTATGCGCTAATTCAGCTTTAGAGTCCAAGCAGCGACGCTGCCTACATTAGCCTTGAGTTGAGGTTTAGTTCCTAGGGTAGTGCTCTTACCCCTTCGCTGCTGGCTGGACCGGTTCCAAGAGACCCCGTGCACTGAGGATTTATGCCTCCACCAATAGAGGCGGCGCCGCGCGCCGCGGCCCAGCTTCGGCAGCTGAAGGTGAGCTCCCGATGTGGTCGTCTGAGAAGGCAGCCTAGAGAGAACCTTACGCGTAGAGGGTAGCAAGTTTCCAGCGGCTAGCTTCCGCAAGCAGCAAGTCCCTTTTTGTTTGCTTCAGGCTAAGTGGTTTGACGGACTCTGCGGTAGTGACTCTGGCTAAGGAGCCTCAAGCAGCTTTACTAGACTTCCCCGTCTTACCCCTTGCAGCAGTGGGGTAGTGTCCTAGGGAGTATACCGGGTACTCCAGCAACGGACTGTGACGGCGGCTTGATCTTTCACGAGCTCTTTCGGGCAGCACGCCAGATTCGCGTGCTCCGTCTAGCTCCGCCTACAGGAAGTCACCGTCCATAGGAGCACTTATTTAACCACCTCCTACAAAATTCAACATTATTGCGACCTAGGGTGGGTATGTTTTTCACCCTAAATCCCCTAGGGATATATATGATACCCAGATAAAAAGACCGCATGTAAATGATAATCTATTTGCTTCCTCCTTAAATTCAACAATTTGTGATAAATGTTAATGGGGGTGTCACCCCCCAACTCACTCAATTCATCGCTTATTCTGATTCTCTCTGCATCATCATCCATAAAAACCAATGGCTCTGTGTTGAAATCTTCCTCATGATACAGATTGTCAAACTGTGCTGACTCAGCCATCTTTAACAGAAGTTAACAGTTAGTACATGAATAGCAAGTATACAAAACGTCAAGCCGGTAGTTTAGTGTCACATACAAATAAACATCAAGCAATGTGTATCCGATGCACCTCCAATTCTATACTTTAAAAGCAGGTAAAGATTAGATGTGAAGTTTCCAATATCACTTTAGCATATCCATATATCGATTATAATGCAACATCCATAGTTCATGTGTGTATAAATAATCGGAGTGCTTATCCCAAAGTGCAAAAGCATAGATACAGTCCAAATAGAGGACAGCACAATCTTACACCAATTCAACTGCCAAGGTGCACTGCAAGCCAATTCGTATCCTCTCCAAGAACACAGGCACTCACTGGTCTTTATAAAAGGTAATCCTTTATTCAATCCATTAAAACGATTATAATACCATGACATTTCGGCACACCATTGTGCCTTTATCAAATGTGACAAAAATATTAAAAGCTTCATACCAAACTTATCCCAAATCACCACCTAAATACTATCGGAGTACATCACATGCCGCCAGTTCCCCGTGTGAGAATCGGCGTCTGACGTCTTCAGGGAGCGCTAAGCTGTGCGCCCTGTGAGATAGTGGAGCCGACATTGCCATGGCAACATGTAAACAATACACGGTTTCTCGATGGCTATGTTATAAACCAATAGATGTATTTGCATATCGAGTGTGACGCTGCATACACATATTAACGGAGATCCCCATACTTATTGTTTAAAGGGAAAAAATAGCGCAAATTTCCAAATTAATGAGCAAAAAAATTTATATATCGGCACAACACTCCAGGCAAATAACACTAAAAACAAAGTGCATAAAAAACATAGTGCATAAAAAACAAAGTGCATTAAAAGGAGCATCTATACAACATATAAGTATGGGGATCTCCGTTAATATGTGTATGCGGCGTCACACTCGATATGCAAATACATCTATTGGTCTTTTATAAGACCAGTGAGTGCCTGTGTTCTTGGAGAGGATATATATATATATATATATATATATATATATATATATATATATATAGGTATAGATATATATTGTACCAAAATACCATATAAAAGAATATATAGAGAATGTTCTGCTATGTAAAGATAATTGAAATATGAAATATTAATAATTTAATGTTGGGTTAGCGCAAATGAGAATATGCGATCGAGTTTGTGTGAGAGTGGGGTGTTTTTTTTTCTCCTTTGACTTCTATGGGGGAATATGTGAATGTGCACGCAATATTCTAACTGGATTTTTGCACTCGTCAGGTTACCACTAGAGTGAAAACAGTTTACTTTCAACTCATAATATGAGCGCAACCCGATAAGTGCAAAAAACTAACTTCTAGCGCAATTAACACTCAAGCAGGAGTGTTAATTTGCGTTCCACTCGTAATCTGGTCTTTTATTGGTAAATAATATAATACTACTACTAAATACATAACTCTAAATATTATCTATCCATCTATCCATCCATCAGTCTATGGGGCCGATTTAACATGCTGCGAATGCAGCAGTTTCCTGCACGAGTATCAGGCTCACCGGAAACATAAGTTAAGAAGCAGCAGTCTTAAGACCGCTGCTCCTTAACCCCTTAACGACCAGCGCCGTACCCTGAACAACACTGGTCATTATGCCATTAAGGACCAGCGACGTACTCTCTGCCGCAATCTCACTCAAAATAGCTAGATTGCACTATTTCTGCATGCCACACAAGTGGCCCTCTCTGCATCGGATAGCGGTGGTGCAGATCGTTGGTGGGTGGGAGTTTAAGGAGGGAGTCGGATGGGCAGCCCATTGATGGAGGGGCTGGGAGGAGGGCGGGAGTGGGTGGGACCGTTTGGCCACGCTACAGGGAGTAAAAAAAAGATATATATATTTTCAGCCTTAGCATCAGCTGTTTCATCATCCGATGCTAAGGCTGAGATACGCGTTGCATAGACAGAGCATATTTGTTTTATTTTCTTTGTAATCATTGCTTGTCACTTGCTTTTAATTGTTTTTAATAAACAAATTATTTTAATACAACCATTGATACAGCACCTTATTTAGTAGCACAGCTACTGTTCCTGACATCTTACTACTGGGCATCAACTACACACTGAGTGGGTCAGTGCACACCTGCATCATCTTATACCTGGAGAGGGTCAGCTGGTACACCCCAAGTTACCAGCCTGCTCCTACCAGCACATAGGTGTACTTGGGATAAATGTGAGTACTCATTTGGTGTGATTATTTGTTCCATTCTTCATTTGATATGCTGATGCACACATGAGGCACCCCTCTGTCTTCTGTTTCTTCTATAGCTACATCCGGACACGTCTGTGAGGAGGAGAGCAGCCATTTCTTTTTGTCCCATAAGCATAGTTGAATTATTTTGACTTTCCACACCACACCGCCAGCAGTCCAATATCTCAATTGGGACTCTTGTTGGAACCTGTTACTATCGGATCATATGGTTTGATTTATATGTCATTGATTTATATGTCATTGATTATATATCTCTCGTAGTTTGCTTTTAATATATAATATCTTTCACATTATTTGACATATGCAATTTTATTAGATATAGTGACATAGAGCGCCCCCTCATATTTTGTTGCATATCTATTTATCTACAGTATACATCTATCTCTCTATCTCTACATACAAAGGTGGAAACATATCACTTTAATTTACTAGTAAGTGGGAAAAGGTTACTACTAGTCCATTTAATGTTAAATATATATAAGTCTAAATTCGTTTTAGTCCTCTGCAATTCTTTACTAGTCAAGTACTAATGGACTATTATATAATATGGCACCACACAGGCAGAAGATCCCCCTCTGAGCTTGATGCTGCTACAAATGGCTCTTCTGAAAGTCAAAACGCATTCTGAGTGGCCCTAAAGTAGTGAGCATCTATTAACGAATTTACAAACACCTGTATTAGCTCTGTATCACTGTGGGGAGGAATTCTGTTGCCAGCAGTAATCCCATAAGCCCATAATTTGCATATCCCTCATTAACTGATTAGACCCGAAGAAGGCAGGTTTTTTTTTAAGCTGCTGGGCCCATTCCTTAGCGTTGCCCGCCTGGGTGGCTTAGTAACTGAAGTAAAATTGCTGAATGTGAGCTTTGTATGTATGGCAGGGATTAGGAGTATTAGAATTTGTGTGAACCAGTGTTGCCATATTCTCTCTGTTAGATCACAGTAATTGAATGGGAGGAGCGACAGTGGATCCATTGGTTTTGTGTGTTTGCCCAGGAGTTGTGTTGTATATACTCAATTTTGTTTCTTTGCGTCTGTGCTTTTGTGCTGTACACTTTCTTTGTCTGAGCTAACCCTTTAGCACAGAAGCAAAGAAACAAAATTGAGTCAAATCTGATTACTAAGCAAGCTAAGGCAACTGATATAACATACAAGATTGTCTCGAGAGCTACTTGAGTCAGGCCCAATCCTGCCTTGGCCAACAGTATGATGAATTGCAAGAGATAATTGAAATACATAAACATTTCTGGACATTCCTTTGAGTTTTTTTTCCTGGAGGCTATATTTTAATTTAACAGATCCACCATCAAACAGATCACGGATTAGTAACAATGAAACTGAATACTTTTCAATGTAAGCTCCATTATTTCAGGACTAGAATGATTTTAATGCAGGAAAAAATGAAATGTTTGTTACTTTCATTACCAGTGTTTGAGCAGCTGTGGTAATCACAGCTCCAACAAGAGGTCCTATTTTGATGCTTACATGAGCCTGACAATACATTGAAATTGTAGCTGTCTTTTCAGATACAAGACTTAACAACAAATCACATGTGGGTTAATGCAGTAGCATCCTCCCTTACTTAATAATGAACTCTATTATCACATCACTTTAGTTAGTCCAACAGCTTAGACTCCCAGGGAGAAACCAACTCAGTTCTTTACAGAACCCCTATAGAGAATCAAATAGATTACACAGTCTGCTTTGCCCTCTTACAAGACCACTGAATTAAAATGAAAGTCACAATGAAACTTTCATGATTCTGATAGAGAGACAATTTAAAAAAAATGTTTCCAATTTACATGAAATGTATCTCTTTCTTTAGGAATCTTATGTTAAAACTTAGCATGAGGACATACTGAGGTAGGCTCAAGAGTGCACATATGTCTTAAGCACTATATTTATGACATTGTTAGAAACATTATTGCAAACATCTCTGCCCAATAGTGCTCAAGACACATGCATGCTTATAAACCTACTTCAGTATGCTTTTATGGAAATTGTTTAAATTAAAAAAAAATAAAGAGGTCAGTTTGAAAATAGAAGTACATTTTTTTTGTTTTAATTGTATGTTCTGAATTATGAAAGCTTAAAGGGAATAAAATGCTTTGAGATTGTAATTTAATATTTAAACAACTAATTTAATTAAAACAAACACCTGCATGCTATTGTCAGGCTAATCTTTGCTTTGAATACACCATTATATCCATAGCATCTTCAGAAATCTGGGGAGCAAAAAAGTGAAATGTGCCCAGATAATATATATATGTATATATATAGATAGATACACATGCTAGGAATTAGAACAACAAATTCCACAATGCTATATAATTCCCAGAACACTGTGGGCGAGATTACATATGTGGCATATTTTTCAGCGCAACTGCTGAAACCACGTCGCCCGTATGTTCACCTTGCACATTGGGTGAATCATATAACCCATGCCGCCAGATGATATACTGCCGTAAGTTGAAAAAACTTGCGAGGTTCAGAAATGTGCGCAACTACACATTTTCTGGCTTCGCCAGTAACTTACGCCACTATATCATATTGCACGTGTAACTAAAAAAGAAAAAAAGTTGAATTCACACATAAAAATCTAAACCGGAAATAAAAATTAAACCGACACGTCAAAACGCCATTCAAACCCCCTAAACCAGCAATACCCCCACATCGCAACTTTTAATAAAAGTTATTAACCCCTAAACAGTCACCCCCCACATCGCAATCACTAATTAAACTATTAACCCCTAAACAGCCATCCCGCAAATTACCAGGTGGGGATAATCGGGGGGCGGGGGCAAATTATTTTATCTAGCATTTATTTGCCTTTATTGCCCCTTTAAGGTTTATTTTCTTGTCCTTTAAATAAAATCTATTTCTTCAAATTTGTTGCAAAACAAAATACAGACTTGCAATTTTCACATTTTAGGCAACAGCATTGTCTACAATTGCTGTTAAAAACAACAGCGAAAGAGGGTCCCCCATGAAAATATGCGCCAAAGCTTGCAATAAACATTCTCCATCTGCTTGTTGGAGAACTCCATTGTACGCAGTAAGGCAAATAGAGACAAGATGGCAGCACATACAGAAAAAAAATGAAATTTGTTTTATGCCACAGATTCTACATTGCATTACCCCACAACAAAAAAATACTAATAACCAGTGGCCATTCTAAGGGGGAACCAGGGTAGCAAATGTTTTCCAATCTTCTATTTTGCACCCCTATTGGACTGAGGAAGTAAAAATTACTAGTCACTATTCCATCATTTTAATCAGGCCACATCCCACAACTGTCTAACCACACAACCCTGAACCACCTGGCTATGCCCTCAGTACACCTGCGACTCCTCCTGGCCTGACTCCACCCAGGAGTGTTCGCACCCCAATATTAAGGTTTCTGGAATCGCAACTGCTGATAACTATTGATTAAAAGGATACAGTTCTGTAAATTTTCATATACATAACTAAAACATTTTTTTCATAAAGTACTTAAAATAGATTTCCATTTGATTTTACAAATCTTCTTTACACTTTTTGAGTCAAATGTTTTATATAATTTTCACCCAAAATTGCACGCCGTCATATGGTTTTCACACAAAGTTACAGACTTTTACATGCATCAATTGAAACTATTGTATGCTTTTCATATGAAGAGGCAAACGTTTAGGTGGGTTTAACATGACATTCAAATCTTTTATATTGTTTTTCAGGTGAAACGCTATAATTTTTGTTGCTGTATGAAATATTGGTTCCATGCTGTTGTCACATTTCATTTTTTAATTGGCATGCCATTAATGATGTAAGAGGTGATGTCCACTAGCGATGTCATTGATGACATCATCAACAAAGTCATGTGTGATGTAATCAGTGATGTCATTGTTGATGTCATGCAAAGCACCAAGGGCGGGGGCATTTTAAGGCTGGAATTTTTTTTATTGTTTGATTAATAACTTAAACTCTAGGCATTAACGTAAGTTTTTGCCAATTAATTTACTAGTTTAAAAAAAAATAAAAAAATATTTAAACTATATTTATCAGTGATATTTTTATACTAAACATGCTGTGTTTCTAAAAAAAATTAAATAAAACTAAACAAAAAGAAAAAGATTTACAAAAATAAATCAATAAAAAAATGTCTTTGTTCCATAATTTTCAGTTACAAATTCTCAAGACCACCCTATTATCATTATAAATGTATACAACTGATACATTTAAAACTTTTATCAACCTGTTATCTGTGAAAATTTAAAGGGACAGCCTGCTCTAAAAAATTTCCCAGTTTTGCACGACCAACTTTTGTGATTATATATGTGTGTGTGTGTATGTGTGTATATATATATACAGTATATATATATATACACACACACACACACATATATATATATATATATATAACATTAAAAATAAATAAATTAAGAATTAAGAGAGTATATATATATATACATATATATACAGTATATAGATATATATATAGGTATAGATATATATAGATATATATATATATATATTACAAAAATAATTCACACACACACACATATATATATATATATATATATACTTAAAAATAAAAACATAATTTCTGCTTGCCTGATCAATTCATTTTTTTCATAGTGGTGGTGATAGTCCACAATCCATTACTCCTGGGAATTACTCTTCTATACCACTAGCAGGAGGTAAAGATCTCCAGGAACTCTATAAATCCCCTCCCATCTCACTGGCAACTCAGTCTGACGCATAGCCAAGCCAAAGAGGTAGGAAAAGAATCAAGAGCAAACAAATAGGAGCAGAGAAAAAGATGTGCATAAGAAAAAATCAACACCAGAAAAACACAGGGTGGGCTATCGTGGACTCTCACTACCATGAAAGAAATTAATTGATCAAGTAAGCATAAATTATGTTTACTTTTATACAGGTGATGAGAGTCCTTGATCCATAACTCCTGGGAACTAATAGCAAAGCAGTGCAGTCAACAAGTAATGAAACATAAAGGGTGGGATTTAAGAAACATATTTTTCACTGAAAAAACTAAATCCACAACCCTAATAAAACCCAAAAAGGGCAAAAAACATGCAAGTAAAAAATAGCCAACAGGCAAATAATCATTCTGAGACAACTACCTAAAGAATTGTCCTATTAAAGGCTGCCTCAGGAGAAGCAATAACACCAAAATGGTAGAATTTAAGAAAAAATTAGCTACCCTGCAAAGTTGGAAACTGAAACCTTATTCCTTAACCCCTACGCCCAATGCGATGTATATATACATTGTGCAATACTTTGCTTATCGTACTGCATGACGTATATATTAGGGAAGGAGCGCTACAGTAAAAAGGTGGGGGGTCCCTAACTAATGATCGTGGGAGGGGGGAAAGAGGGGGACCACTACACTACAGAAAATAAAAATAAAATTTTTATATATATATATATATATATATATATATTGACATTTTATAGGTACTGGCAGACAGTTGCCAGTACCTAAGATGGCTGACATAGGGGGGAGGGTTAGAGAGCTGTTTGGGAGGGATCAGGGAGGCTGGAGGGTAAGGGGAGATCCTACACTGCAGAAAATATAAAAGAAAACATTTAATAAAAAAAGAAATTGCATAAAATTTTAATATTGGTAGACTGTCTGCCAGTACCTAAAATGGGGGTGACCAGTGTGGGGGGGGGGGGGAGGGTCAGGTAGGGATCGGGGGGGTGGGAAGGTAATATTTACACTAAAGCTAAAATTAACCTTACAAGCTACCTTTTTAGGTTGAAATATTTTTTATTAGGGAAGAATACGATCACACTGAATCAATAATTACACAGTTATGTCATGTACAAATTCCACACTAGTTATTCGTAGTCTCCTATACAAACATTGTAACACAATATTACCTGACCAAAAATCTGAAGAATAATTTCACTGTGTTCAGATTCCTCTCCAAGTTTACTAAGAAAAAATGAAATAGTGAGAAAGAAATAGAGTAAGAGGGAAAAAAAAAAGAAAATTTGAATGAAAGGTGGGTAAGAAATAGATTGAGATAGATGCTTATCTTATTGTTTCTTTTGTCTTTAGGGTTCTTCTGCCAGACCACCGGATCCTCTTCCTTATCTCTGTCACTGTCAAACAAGCTTCCCCTTTCCCCCCCTCAACTCTAGAACCTTATGTTCCACCTTCACACTTTTGTCTTGTACATTATCCAATAAAACCATGTTTTTTGAAAAGTTGTCTGTGTGTCCTGTATGTGAGCTGCTTGTTCATACATGTTATAAAAGTATCTGATCTTATTAACAATCTCTTCTTTTGTGTGCGATCCTACTTTCCAATGACGTGTGATACATATTCTAGCTGCTGTACAAACTATTCTTATAAATTGATTTATATGTTTATTAAATTTCTTGTTATATTCATGGAGTAGTGCCTGAGGTAGTGTCAGTCGTATTGGTTCCTCTAAGATGGAGCTAAGAAGGCTAGATAGATCTTCCCAAACCTCACTAGAGTGGGGACAGTCCCACCACATAATAGTAGTCCCCTGTGATTACCCCAGATTACAATTTCTGGGGAAATGAGACCATTGATATCTGTTTCAATCTTAACCCATTTTATCCTTTCCTCCTTGTTGGCTACTAGAACCGTCTGTGCCAATCTAGCAGCTTGATAATAGTGTTTTAGATTGGGTATTTCCAGACCTCCCAGTTGTCTATGTTTAGTGAGTACGTTCTGTTATATTCTTGCTTTTTTGTTGTTTCTTAAAAATGTATTAATCATAGATTGAGATTCTTTCAGATCTCTGAAGGGGATCTTTATTGGTAGAGCTCTAAATAAATAAAGAATCTTGGGAAGCACCATCATCTTAATTGTTGATATACGTCCGTACCAAGAGAATCAAAATTGGCCCCATTTTAGCAGTCTAATGTTTTTCAACAATGGGTTATAATTAGCTTTATAAAGATCTGAGGAGTGTTTGGTTAATTTAATCCCCAGGTACGTTATATGTTTTGTGACCCAAGTAAAGTCGAAATTAAGTTCTAAATGTTTTTTGGTATGGTTTGGGAGTCTAATAGCCATAGCTTCACATTTGTCAATATTGACTTTATAACCTGATATAGATGAGAATTGCGTTAGAATGGTATATAAATTAGGTAGCGCTATTAGTGGTTTGGTTAATGAGAGTAACACGTCATCAGCAAAAAGAGCTATCTTATACTCCTCTCCTCCGATCCGTATTCCTGTAATATCTGGGGATTGTCTAATCTGAAATGCTAATGGTTCAATACATATGGCAAATAGCACAAGCTACCTTTTTAACCCCTTCACTGCCAGGAATAATAGAAGTGTGGTTGCGCAGCTGTAGTTAGCGGCCTTCTAATTACCAAAAAGCAATGGCAAAGCCTTATATGTCTGCTATTTCTTAAGAAAGGGATCCCAGAAAAGCTTTTGCAATCATTTGTACCATAATTGCACAAGCAGTATGTAAATAATTTCAGTCAGAAACACAAAGTTTGGGGAAAAGTTTACAATTATTTTTTATATGACCAAATTTGGTAGTGAAATGGTGCCATGAAATGTACCAAAATGGGCCTAGTTTAATACCTTGGGTTGCCTTATTGAAAAATATATATATTATTTTGACAGGGAAATAGAAAAAACAAGGCTCTATTTCTGTTTAAATGGAGTGATAGTAAAAATGCTACAAATTCTCCGGTTTTTTAGGGCAAGTTCTTCTCTGAAAGTTCCAGTTAGACATGTGCGTTTCGTTTTGGCCGAATTTAGATTTTGGACGAATTTTGGCCGATTCGGAGATTCAAATGTATCCGAATTTCTGAATCGGCACCATAGCTAAAATCCCGAAAAATTCTGAAAATGAATAAATCAGTTTCCGAATTTTCATGTCCATTCTTTATTCATATTCAGAATTTTTCATTGTTCTTATCTAAACCGCAGTTCCCCGACATCGCTGATACTATCTAAATCACTTTACAATCCTATTAACCCCTAAACCACCATTCCCCGACATCGCCGACACTAACTAAACCTACTAACCCCTAAACTGCTGTTCCACGACATCGCCGACACTAACTAAACCTATTAACCCCTAAACTGCCATTCCCCGACATTGCCGACACTAACTAAACTTATTAGCCCCTAAACCTCAGTTCCCAAACATCGCAGACACTAGCTAAACCTATAAACCCCTAAACCGCTGTACACCCACATCGCCAACACTAACTAAACCTATTAACCCCTAAACCGCCGCCCCCCACATCGCAACAACCTAACTTAAACAATATTAACCCCTAAACCTAACACTCCCTAACTTTAACATAATTAAATTAGACCTAAATTAAAGTTACAATTATTAACTATCTATTTAAAAATAAATACAAACTTACCTGTGAAATAAAAATAAAACCTAAGCTAGCTACAATATAACTATTTACTAACTACCTAGTTAAAATAAATACAAACTTACCTGTGAAATAAAAATAAAACCTAAGCTTACACTAAAACCTAACCCTAACATTACAAACCTCTACCCCCCAAACCCACAAAATAAAAAAAACCTAACTAAAAAGAAAAAACTAATCTACCCATTCGCCTGAAGAGGGCATTTGTATGGGCATTGCACTTAAAAGGGCATTCAGCTCTGTTTTGACCCATTAAAAGTACTAATCTAAAAAAAAAAAACATCCCCCCACACAAATAAACTAACACTAACCCCAAAATCAGTACTCACAGTTGCTGAAGTCCAGCGAAAGATCTTCATCCCAGCGGCGAAGCATCTTCATCCATCGCGGAACCGGCATCTTCTTTATCCCTGCGAAGGCGGAGCGGTCGATGCACGGAGGCGGAGGTCCAGGACGAGGTCTATCGGTCCAACGTGGAGGTCCTCTTCATGCAATCGTCTGCCGCACACTGAGGACTCAATGTATTTATTTTAACTAGGTAGTTAGTAAATAGTTAGCTTAGGTTTTATTTTTATTTCACATGTAAGATAGTATTTATTTTTAAATAGGTAGTTAGTTAATAATTGTAACTTTAATTTAGGTATATTTTAATTATGTTAAAGTTAGGGGGTGTTAGGTTTAGGGGTTAATATAGTTTTATTTAGGTTGTTGCGATGTAGTGGGGCCGGTTTAGGGGTTAATAGGTTTAGTTAGTGTCTGCAATGTCAGGAAACTGCGGTTTAGGGGTTAATAGGTTTAGTTAGTGTTGGCAATGTTTGGGAACAGCGGTTTAGGGGTTAATAGGTTTAGTTAGTGTCTGCGATGTTTGGGAACTGCGTTTTAGGGGTTAATTGGTTTAGTTAGTGTTGGCGATGTATGGGAACGGGGGTTTAGGGGTTAATAGGTTTATTTAGTTTTGCTGATGTTGGGGAACTGCGGTTTAGGGGTTAATAGGTTTAGTTAGTGGTGGCGATGTTTGGGAATGATGGTTTAGGGGTTAATAGGTTTATTTAGTGTTTAGTTAGTGTCGGCGATGTTGGGGAACAGCGTTTTAGGGGTAAATAGCTTTATTGTGTCATCAATGTGGGGGGTGCGGTTTAGGGGTTAATAGGTTTAGGTAGTGTTGGCAAAATAGCTTTATTTAATGTCAGCAATGTGGGTGGCGGTTTTAAATAATTTTGTTTTGGCAATCGCCGGCAAATTAGTTGTGTTAAATTAAATCGTTTTTTCGGCTCCTTCTTTTCATTTTTTCTGATCCATTCTTTATTCATATGCATTACGCTATTTTTAACTTCAGAATAGAATTATGCATATGAATAAAGAATGGATCCAAATAAACGAACGGATCTGAAAAAACGATTTAACTTAACTAAACTAATTTGACAAAACAAAATTATTTATTTAACTAATAAAAACGAAACGAAACAAATTTTAGCGTCACACATGTCTAGTTCCAGTAGTAAACAGGTTAAAAGGCCAAGAAAGAGCAATCGATCTAACAGAATAAGCAGTAATCTGTTATGGTGGAGGCTACCCTGCCTCTCAAAAAAGTCTTATGAAACAGACGTTTCAACCAAGAAGACGAAGAAATGGCAGAAGCTTACTGCCCTCTTCTGTAACAAGAAAAGAACACAGATGTTTGTCTGAAAACTATAGTAGCGTCTATATAATACTTTGACGCTTTAACAACAAATTCTTGTTGGATACAGAGAAAAGAAACAACACTAGTAAATAAATTAAATCTGGTTCTAAGTAACTCCCTTATCCTAAAAAAATAAAATAAGGAAGAACACATAAAAGAGCAGATAACTCAGAAAACTGTGTCTAGCAGGAAAAAAAAACTGGCAAAAGAAACAAACCCTAATGTATATGATTAAAAAGAGAAGTATGCAAAACCTTCAAAACCAAAATAAGACTCCAAGAAGGAGAAAATTGGTTTAACAATAGACTAACTCTAGCCAAAGCTAGAAAAAAAGGTCACGCAATACCAACAATCTCATCTCCATTAACACACAGCGCCTAACCCCTCCCTTTTCTTGTGCCCTCTGGAATGCTCGCTCCGTCTGTAACAAACTTACAACTGTTCCCGACCTGTTTGTTTCCAACGCTTTCAACCTTTTAGCAATTACTGAAACCTGTCTATCTTCCTCTGACACTGCTTCCATTGCTGCTCTCACAGACGGTGGTCTTCACTTTAGCCACACACCTAAGCCAGGTGACAGGCAGTTATCTATCGCCCCCCTGGACCAACCTCCTAATTCCTTGACAACTTTGCTGTCTGGCTTCCTTACTTTCTCTTCACAAATACACCTGCTCTAATCCTAGGGGACTTCAACATCCCCATTGACAACCCATCTGCCCCTGCCTCTAAATTTCTCTCACTCACTAACTACTTCTGCCTCTCACAATCCACCCTATTCCCTACCCACCGCGATGGACACTCGGTTGACCTGGCATTCTCCTATCTCTGCTCTCTCTCTGATGTTGCATGTCACCCATTTCCAATCTCAGACCACCATCTGCTCACCTTTAATCCTAATATAATATAATAAAACCTACTTCCCCCTCTCACCCCCGCACCAGTACAAATCTGCACACTGTGGACGCTCCCCAACTCTCCAATCTTATTCAACTACACCTCCCCCACACTTCCACAATATCCTGCCCTGACCTTGCTATAACCCACTATAACAATACTCTCTCCACTGCACTTGACACTCTCGCTCCACCCCAACCTCGCAAAGCCCCACGTCGTCAGCTCCAACCCTGGCACTCCCAACAAACACGTCACCTACAAAAATGCTCTCGCACTGCTGAACATGTCTGGAGGAAATCCCGCTCTGAACCTGATTTCATGCACTATAAGTTCATTCTTTACTCTTACACCTCTGCCATTCGCTTAGCTACGCAAACCTACTTCTCTTCTCTTATATCCACTCACTCTTCAAACCCTAAAAGACTCTTCTCCATTTTCAACTCTTTCCTCCACCCACCTGCACTACCCCCCTCATCTGCATTCAGTGCTCAAGACCTTGCTGACTATTTTTCAATAAAACACTTGCAATCCGAGGAAACATCCCAACACAAACCTGCAATCTCCCAACTCCGCTCCCAGTCATCCTCTCTGCCACTCTCTGCACCCTCTTCCCAACTACTGAGAGTGAAGTGGCTTCCCTTTTGTCTTCCTCACATCTCACTATCTGCCCACTTGACCTGATTCCTTCACATCTAATTCCTCCTCTGTCTACCACCCTCACTCCGGCTCTTACTGACATATTTAACCTATCCCTTTCTACCAGCTCATTCCCTGCCTCCTTTAAACATGCGAAGGTCACCCCCATCCTCAAAAAACCCTCCCTTGACTCTAACTCCCCTGCAAACTACCGCCCCATATCACTGCTCCCGCTAGCTTCAAAACTCCTTGAAAAACTAGTTTTCAATCGCCTAACCCACTTCCTGTCCTCCAACTCATTGCTCGACCCCCTGCAATCTGGCTTCTGTCCCCAACACTCAACTGAGACTGCCCTCACCACGGTTACTAACGATCTCCTTTCTGCTAAAAACAAAGGCTACTACTCTATACTCATCTTACTTGACCTATCTGATGCCTTTGACACTGTTGACCATCCCCTTCTCCTACGGTCTCTCAATTCTCTTGGTCTCTGTGACACTGCCCTCTCCTGGATTCACTCTTATCTCTCTAACAGATCCTTCTCCGTCTCTTTTGCTGGTGACTCCTCCTCTCTATTTCCCCTGTCTGTTGGAGTACCTCAAGGCTCCGTCCTGGGTCCTCTACTCTTCTCTATTTACACTTCTTCACTGGGTAAACTTATTAACAGCTATGGCTTCAGCTATCACATCTATGCTGATGATACCCAGATCTACCTTTCCACCCCTGTAGTCTCTCCTTCTGTCAACTCTCACATCAGCGACTGCTTATCTGGCATTTCCTCCTGGATAGCCTCTCACCACCTAAAAATAAATATGTCCAAGACCGAACTACTTCTACTTCCCCCCTCTAACTCCACTCCAGTTTCTAATTTTTCTATCAATTTTGGCGGCACCACTATCTCCCCATCACCCCAAGTCCGCTGCCTCAGAGTCACGCTTGACTCCAATCTGTCCTTCATTCCCCACATTCAACTGCTCTCTTCATCCTGCCGCAACCACCTACGCAATATCTCCAAAATTCGTCCGTTTTTGAGTGCTGAAACTACTAAACTGCTCATCCACTCCCTGGTAATTTCCCGACTTGACTACTGTAACAACTTACTAACTGGCCTCCCTCTCTCCCCTCCAATCAATCCTAAATGCATCTGCCAGGCTAATCCACCTCTCTCGACGCTCTGTTTCTGCTGCACCTCTCTGTGAGTCCCTTCACTGGCTCCCCATTTGATGGTGAGAGAATCTGCTAAATAAAAAGACGAAGCTTGAACCAAGTTATTGTCCACAAAAGGAAAACCTGGAATACCCTGAACTCTGATTACAGGCAAAAGGGTACCCAAGACCTAGAAAAATATACTGGGAGCTTAACGCAGACCAAACAGAGTAACAAACTAAAATGCTTGACCAGAAAGACAAACCTAGGAAACTAAAGAAAAGGAACACGAATATAAACATCCCATAAAACTATTATGGACATAAACTAAACTTGCAAAATAAAAGGCATAAAAATCCAAATAGTCACAATTATAAAAAAAATTCCTAAGTTTTTTTTTTAGTTCAGAGTAGGGCTGCCAGCTATCCTTCAAAAAAATATACTGGACAGCCAAACAGATAACCGGGAGTGGGGAGGGGATTGAAGCTTGGTAGGGTCTTGTATCAGAAAAAAAGGCACACACATTATTTTAGGTTTTTATTGTGCATATATATATATATATATATATATATATATAAATATATATATATAATATATATATATACATATATATATATATATATATATTTATAATTAATTTCTTTTTTAACACGTAAGGTCATTAACAAGTAACAACAATACACAGTTTGTTCAACAGGTAGGAGGAACACAAGATAATTCTTGAAGGCTATGATGGTACATTTTGATTCATGCCATGCCTTTTTCTGGTGCAATGACTGAAAAGGATGACCTCCAAAAACTTTAAGGTAGATACAGAGTTAACTATGTCCTTAAATTACTAAACAACAGTTATATAGCAGCTAAAAGGTCATATTAAACAATGAACTAACATAAAATGTTATTTATAGCAAACTGGGGAAAACTTATAGAAACATAAGAGGATGTAAAGTGTTCCATACAGTTCCTTTCTCATAGTAGTGGATAATTAAGATATATATGGAAAATGTAATATGTAACCATCATCTTTATTTTCCAACAGAGAAGTTGTACTTACTGTTAGATTTTGCCGCTTTTATAATATTTTTATTTTTTTAGGAACAGTTCTTTTACTTCAGAACAGTTGTAAGGAATGTTAAAGAAATAGCAAGGTTCACTTTTCACTGATTCCACATACAGGGGCAGATTTATTAATGTGTGAGTGGACATGATACGATGTAACGTATCATGTCTGCTGCACATCGATAAATGGCAACAGCTTACACTGTCAGCATTTATCATTGCACCAGCAGTTCTTGTGAGCAGGGGGTGTCAATAAACCTGATCGTATTCGATCGGGTTGATTTCTCTCTGCTGCCTCAGAGCAGGCGGACAAGTTATGGAGCAGTGGTCTTTACGGAGCTTGATAAATTGACCCCACATTCTGTTTCATTCATCTGACCATAGATAGTTCATGACACAAAAAATTATTTCTACACTGAAATTTGAGACAGGAATAGATGCACAGTAGTGAACTAACTTTAGTAAACTTGGGGCAGATTCTTGACTAAAAAATGCTTCCATTTGTCTAGGGATATTGTACCCTGCAGATAATTGAATACTTCATAAATAAAAAGAGAGAAGTGCTCAACCTGGGAACGAACAAAAGCATAATAGCTTGTTCTATGGCTAGTTACCACCCAAGAAGCATCCTCTTTTTGCTCAACATGTGCCTTTCACAGAGAACTTTCCTGTAGCATATCAGTCTGATCCTGACTTAACAGTGCAGTCCAGCCCCAAAATACCAGGCAATCCCTCTCTGAACAAGGGAAACGGCAAAACTCCAGACGTATGTTTTAGCCCGATGTGGGCATCATCAGTGAGGTGCAGCCATATCCCTCTAGGCACACTGAGCAATGGGTCCATGTCTGGCTTCCCGCAAGCTCTTATTTCCAAGGTGATAGACAAATATCTGTTAATTCTTACGAGGATGGAATTTTTTTTTTTGGTTTTCAAGACTCAAAGAGAGTAATTGTGGCGAGCTTGATCCGACCTAGTTATCAAAGCCTACAGACCGGCAAAAGTTGAAATCTGTGACGTTACATACGATCCGCCGGTCTCAATCCAATCACATTACAGATGTTCCGAATACACATTCGGCACTATTTGACACTTTTTCAAAGTTATCAAATAGCTAACCGGTACAATCGCGGCTATTCCGGCCCATCGTACCTGGTTTTCAATCCGCCACCTTGGAAGCTGGGGATGCCCTAAGAATCAATGGGAGTCTGAAAGCACCGAAAGCTATGTTCGCTACTGCCAGATATCCCATTGATTTCAATGGTAGAAAAACAGTAACGTTTGCACCTAACACCCTAACATAAATCCGAGTCTAAACATCCCTAATCTGCTGCCCCGACATCGCTGCAACCTAAATAAAATGTATTAACCCCTATCCCGCCACTCACGGACCCCACCACAACTAAATAAAATGTATTAACCCCTATCCTGCCGCTCCCGGGCCCCACTGCAACTAAATAAAAGTAATTACCCCTATCCCGCCACTCCCGGACCCCACCACAACTAAATAAAAGGATTAACCCCTGGCCTTCCACATCACTACGACTAACTAAATCTATTAACCCCTAAACTGACAGCCCCCCACATCGTCATAAACTAAATGAAGCTATTAACCCCTTAACCTAACAACCCGCTAACTTTACATTAAGGTCACAACATCCCTATCTTATAATAAATTTAAACTTACCTTTAAAATTAAAATAAACTATATTAAACTATTAATTAACCTACCCTAACTATTATACTTCAATTAAATTAAACTATATTAAACTGTTAATTAACGTAGCCTAACTATTATACTACAATTAAATTAAACTATATTAAACTATTAATTAACCTACCCTAACTATTATACTACAATTAAATTAAACTATATTAGTATTTTAGCCCCCTAACCTAACACCCCCTAAGTTAACCCCAATTACATTAAAATAAAAAATACTAACATTACATTAAAAAAACAACCTAAGTTTACATTAAAAAAAATAAACTAAATTTCCAAAATAAAAAATGTAAACCTAATCTAATACCCCTATTAAAACAAAAAAGCCACCCCAAAATAAAAATACCCCCTAATCTAACACTAAATTACCAACAGCCCTTAAACGGGCCTTTTGTAGGGCATTGCCTAAGTTTAACAGCACTTTTACATAAAAAAATACAAATGAACCCCTAACAGTAAAAACCCCCACCCACCCAACCCCCCAAAATAAAAATTACCTAACTCTAAAAAAATCTAATCTACCCATTGCCCGTAAAAGGGCATCTGTATGGGCATTGTCCTCACGAGGGCAATCAGCTCTTTTGCTGCCCATTAAAAAATTAAAAAGCCTTAATCTAAAAAGAAAAACACCCAAATTTTTTACAAAAAACACTAAACCCAAAAAATATACTCCCATTTAAGTAGATGAGGGAGCTTATTCATACTGTCTGTGTTTCCTATTAGGGAGTAGTGCAGAGAAACATTGCAAGGCATTCTCGGATTATGGGGTTAATAATGTTCAAGGTTCGTCTTGAATGGGGGGATCCAGATTAAGTCAGGTAAGTATATGTAGTGTGGTAATGATGCCTATTTCATGGTTTTCCATTTACTGGGAGATTGTGTGGCACCCTACTGCGAGATGTGTGTGAGCATTGCTCCTGCATAGTAGCGAGAGATCGAGGGGGAAGCTATCCCTCCTCTATGTAGGGAACTCTGGAGAATTTTATGTGCTACTCTGGGGGGGTTTGTGTTGCCATATGTATTTTGTAAATTCACTTTGAAATATCCTGAGACTCTAAATGGGAGGCACCTGAAAAGATACGTGACTTTGGGTAGAAATGACATGTTGAGAGCTGTTAACCTACCTATCCATGATATATAAGTGTAATCCCATTTATCTTTTAATGTACGTAGCTCAGATAACAGAGGTAAATAGTTATCTTTTATCATCTGCGGAACGACTTACCTTCCTCTCACATTCAACCCAAAGGAGAAATATAAAAAATAATTACAATCATTTCTAGCAGAAGCAAAAACTTTTAATATTATAAATATGGAGGAATATAAATATTTAAATGAAATAGCACCGAAAATAGCCTGTTTTTATCATTTGCCCAAGGTGCATATAGATGCACTCAATCCACCTGGCAGACTGATAGTCTCTGGGATAGGCTCTTTATGTGACAATCTATCGAAATATATAGATTATTATTTACAACCAGTAGTCACTAGTACAAGAGCCTATCTCAGAGACACGATCGATGTTATTAATAAATTAGAGGGGTTTATGTGGAAGAAAGAATATGTATGGGTCACATGCGATGTCTCCGCATTATATACGAGCATACCACACTCACTAGGGACATCATCAATTAGAGATATATTGAATGAGATCAAATTACCCAAGGAACAAATTTCTTTTATTGTGGACTCCATTCTCTTCATATTAACTCACAACTATTTTTTATTTGAAGGGATTTACTACAAACAAATCCAGGGGACTGCGATGGGGACAACGTTTGCCCCATCGTATGCGAACCTTTTTATGTCCCATTTCGAGTCCAATACAATATGGAGCAATAATCCCTTTGAAGGAAACATTGTTAAGTACTATAGTTATATTGATGACATCATATTAATTTGGGAGGGGTCTATAGAGAGTATCAATTCATTTATTGCATATATGAATTTGAATAAATATAATTTAAAATTTACTTATGAAACATCCCCTATATCTATTCCATTTTTAGACTTAATTTTGTACCATGATTCTGTTACAAATGAAGTTGCAGTTAAAAATTACCATAAGGCTACTGATAGGAACAGTTTATTAAATGCAAAAAGTGGACATTTGAAGAAATGGAAAAATATTATCCCTTTGGGCCAGTACCAAAGAATAAAAAGAAATTGTACTGACACAAATGATTTTAAAAAAGAATCCGAAATTTTGACTAACAAATTTTTACAGAACGGTTATAAACCACATCTATTACAAGAAACTTTAAATAAAGTGGATAACATGAATAGAATGGATTTGATAAATACTGAGACAAAATTACATTCCATAGATAAAAATAAAAATAAAAATATGGATCTATACAATAAAGGCCCTAAATTTGTAACAAAATACAATAACCAACATTACAAAATAAAAAAGATTTTAAATAAACATTAGAAGGTTTTAAAGTTAGATCCTGTGTTGGGCAAGATTTTAGGGGACAACCCTGATGTAATTTTTAGAAAGAACAAAGATATTAAAAACTTTATAGCACCGACAAAACTTTGCCAATCTTTGAAAGAAGGACAATTGACGAAATGGTGTGGTGCTAAATTTGGTTTATATCCCTGCAAACAGAAGGACTGTATCATGTGTCCCCTCATCTCACCTAACCACATCCAATTTTCAAACTATGACTGTAGTAAAAAATATAACTGTAAGACTAGGTGTTCATGTCATACCACATATGTAGTATATCAATTATCCTGCAAATGTGGAATGATTTACGTGGGAAGAACAAAACGTAAAATAAAATATAGAGTAAGGGAGCATGTAAATAATATTACTAATGGATTTGAAAATCATAGTGTATCCCATCATTTCAAACTTTTCCACAATTGCAACCCTAAGGATCTCACTGTCAGTATTATTGAACGGGTATCCCCTAATATATGGGATACAAACAGGTTACTGAGATTGAGACAAAGGGAAACTTTTTGGATAAAAACTTTGGATAGCTTAGAGCCTAAAGGGTTAAATATTGAGTTGGATATTTTAGCTTATTTATAAAAAAAAATATGAACTTGGATTTTATTTTTATCATAATGTATTTAACATATGATCATATTTTTTTAAGTGAATGTATCCTTTTTTATAGAATGAATTTTAGTATTTTTAACTTTTAATATTTATCAAGGAGGTTGATTAATTTATGTTTTTATAGTGTAAATATTTGTATTAGGGAACATCAGCACATTTGTAATGAAGAATGTTTTTGTTATGTATTGTACATTAATTGTATTTAATGACCCATTACCTATATACAGGGAGTGCAGAATTATTAGGCAAATGAGTATTTTGACCACATCATCCTCTTTATGCATGTTGTCTTACTCCAAGCTGTATAGGCTCGAAAGCCTACTACCAATTAAGCATATTAGGTGATGTGCATCTCTGTAATGAGAAGGGGTGTGGTCTAATGACAACAACACCCTATATCAGGTGTGCATAATTATTAGGCAACTTCCTTTCCTTTGGCAAAATGGGTCAAAAGAAGGACTTGACAGGCTCAGAAAAGTCAAATATAGTGAGATATCTTGCAGAGGGATGCAGCACTCTTAAAATTGCAAAGCTTCTGAAGCGTGATCATCGAACAATCAAGCGTTTCATTCAAAATAGTCAACAGGGTCGCAAGAAGCGTGTGGAAAAACCAAGGCGCAAAATAACTGCCCATGAACTGAGAAAAGTCAAGCGTGCAGCTGCCAAGATGCCACTTGCCACCAGTTTGGCCATATTTCAGAGCTGCAACATCACTGGAGTGCCCAAAAGCACAAGGTGTGCAATACTCAGAGACATGGCCAAGGTAAGAAAGGCTGAAAGACGACCACCACTGAACAAGACACACAAGCTGAAACGTCAAGACTGGGCCAAGAAATATCTCAAGACTGATTTTTCTAAGGTTTTATGGACTGATGAAATGAGAGTGAGTCTTGATGGGCCAGATGGATGGGCCCGTGGCTGGATTGGTAAAGGGCAGAGAGCTCCAGTCCGACTCAGACGCCAGCAAGGTGGAGGTGGAGTACTGGTTTGGGCTGGTATCATCAAAGATGAGCTTGTGGGGCCTTTTCGGGTTGAGGATGGAGTCAAGCTCAACTCCCAGTCCTACTGCCAGTTTCTGGAAGACACCTTCTTCAAGCAGTGGTACAGGAAGAAGTCTGCATCCTTCCAAGTACTCCACAGCGTGGCTGGCAAGAAAGGGTATAAAAGAAGAAAATCTAATGACATGGCCTCCTTGTCCACCTGATCTGAACCCCATTGAGAACCTGTGGTCCATCATCAAATGTGAGATTTACAAGGAGGGAAAACAGTACACCTCTCTGAACAGCGTCTGGGAGGCTGTGGTTGCTGCTGCACGCAATGTTGATGGTGAACAGATCAAAACACTGACAGAATCCATGGATGGCAGGCTTTTGAGTGTCCTTGCAAAGAAAGGTGGCTATATTGGTCACTGATTTGTTTTTGTTTTGTTTTTGAATGTCAGAAATGTATATTTGTGAATGTTGAGATGTTATATTGGTTTCACTGGTAAAAATAAATAATTGAAATGGATATATATTTGTTTTTTGTTAAGTTGCCTAATAATTATGCACAGTAATAGTCACCTGCACACACAGATATCCCCCTAAAATAGCTAAAACTAAAAACAAACTAAAAACTACTTCCAAAAATATTCAGCTTTGATATTAATGAGATTTTTGGGTTCATTGAGAACATGGTTGTTGTTCAATAATAAAATTAATCCTCAAAAATACAACTTGCCTAATAATTCTGCACTCCCTGTATATATATATATATTTAATTTGGTAGGTTAAAAGTAAGCACTTTTATAGAATGGGTTAAATTAGGCAAGCATACACGATAATACCAACAGCTATATTGCTTTACTTTTTCCGATTGGCTAAATATCACCTCCTTTCCCCTATAAAGGAACAGGTAGGGAATCAGTAGTCAGTTCTTGAGAAAGTCCCTCTGACTAGGTACGAAACGCGTAGAACATAGAGTAGTTGCTTTTAATTTTGACCCTGTGAGGCTTCCGTAGGAGCTCTGGTATCACGTGACATACGTATACCGTCAGCAGGAGTCCTACACACGGAAGAGCCGAGGGCCTGTACCCACTTTCCTGACAAACTGGTTAGTACATTATTATATATCGTGTGTCAATCCTGGAAAAGAACTATCTAATCTTACACCTGCATGTCTAACTAACCGAAGGAACGCTGGGGCTTTTACATTATGTGCCTTTTTATTCTGTATATCTTGTGAGTATGTATATAGCGTGTGGCTATAAATAAAGACTGGATATCTGCACTTGAATTGTGTTTGCGCTCTTCTCTCTTTTTTCATATTCAGACGACAGCTGCAGCATCACTTTAGATCCAGTCTGACAACTGGCTGAAAAAAGGACTGTATCTAAGGATTGAAATAATATCCAAGTATCTCCATTTTATAACAGTTATATTTATGCATAGTTTTGAATGGTGAACTTGTGTGTATTTTTTGCCTTATTTGTATTTATATCATATTTGTATATTGGGTAATAGATATAATAACATTAGTGCCCATATAAGATTACCCTAAATTTATTAACTATATTGCGCTTCTCTCTTTTTTTGGTCATCCAAAATAAGTTTTTTCGTTATATATGCGGAATATTGTACGAAATCTTAACTCCTAGGTGTGAGATATAATTATTAACACACTGAACTTTATATTTGACCTTAAAGGAATCAGCTACTTCTTGAGGTAAGCCCCAGGTAAAAATTTCAGTTTTGTCTAAATTAAGTTTATACAGGGACATATGGCCAAAGAACTCAAGGGTGTCCTTCAATCTAGGAAATGAAGATAATGGGTCCGAGGAGAATATTGTTATATCATCAGCAAATAATGCAATTTTGTGATTTGTGCCATGGAGAAAAACTCCATCTATTTTCTTATCTAGTCTGATTTGTTCTGCAAGGGGTTCAATTGCGAGAGCGAACAATAAGGGCGAAAGAGGACAGCCCTATCTGGTGCCATTTAAGATTGGGAAGGAGAGTGAATGGAAACCTAGACCTTTAACAGTTGCCGAAGGAGTGGAGTATAGTGCCTGAATTGCCTTAATAATTTTCTCTGGGAAGCCGAAGGTCTTAAGGACCTCCCATAGATATATCCACCTAATGCGGTCAAAAGCCTTCTCTGCTGTTATCTAATGAGATAACAGAGAAGGGCCTGTTCAATCTAACGGATTCGGTGCAGATGTTAAGTAAGCGTCTGGTATTATCCGGACCTTCGCAGAGGGGTATGAACCCAACTTGGTCCAAGTCTATAAGGTGCGGGAGTAATTTGGATATGCGGGTGGCTAATAATTTGGCATATATTTTGACATCTAAGATAATCAAAGAGATTGGCCTATAACTGGAACAAAGAGCTGGATACTTTTGGGGTTTGGGAATGGTTATTATAGTGGCTTCTAAGAATTCCTTGGTGAATTTACCCTAATCTCTAGCTTGGTTAAAAAAACCTAAGGAGCAGAGGTGCTAATTCGTTTATATAGGTTTTATAAAAGGTCGCCGTATAGCCATCTGGGCCCGGGGTTTTAAAGGCTTTCATATGTTTGATAACATATTTGATTTCTTTAAGTGTAAAGGGAGATACAAGAAAGTCCTGGTGCTCTACGGATAGAGAAGGAAGGTCAAGATGATCTAGGAATGATCGAATTTCAGAGGCATTGGCTAGCAAGTGACCAGGGGCATCTTCTAAGTTGTATAGTTTTGAATAAAACATTTTCAAAACATGCACCTATCTCTGAGGGTACTCGATGAACCTGGTTCCCAGTTTGAATGGGTGTATTCTAGAAGTGCCTATTCTATTTTTAAGTTTGTTGGCTAACAAAGTATCAGCTTTATTGCTCTTATAGGCCTAGATTTAGAGTTCGGCGGTAGCCGTCAAAACCAGCGTTAGAGGCTCCTAACGCTGGTTTTGGGCGCCCGCTGGTATTTGGAGTCAGTGATTAAAGGGTCTAACGCTCACTTTACAGCCGCGACTTTTCCATACCGCAGATCCCCCTACGCCATTTGCGTAGCCTATCTTTTCAATGGGATCTTCCTAACGCCGGTATTTAGAGTCGTTTCTGCAGTGAGCGTTAGAGCTCTAACGACAAGATTCCAGCCGCCTGAAAATAGCAGGAGTTAAGAGCTTTCTGGCTAACGCCGGTTTATAAAGCTCTTAACTACTGTACCCTAAAGTACACTAACACCCATAAACTACCTATGTACCCCTAAACCGAGGTCCCCCCACATCGCCGCCACTCGATTAAAATTTTTAACCCCTAATCTGCCGACCGCCACCTACGTTATACTTATGTACCCCTAATCTGCTGCCCCTAACACCGCCGACCCCTGTATTATATCTATTAACCCCTAACTTGCCCCCCACAACGTCGCCGCAAGCTACTTAAAATAATTAACCCCTAATCTTCCGACCGCAAATCGCCGCCACCTACGTTATCCCTATGTACCCCTAATCTGCTACCCCTAACATCGCCGACCCCTATGTTATATTTATTAACCCCTAATCTGCCCCCCTCAACGTCGCCGACACCTACCTACACTTATTAACCCCTAATCTGCCGAGCGGACCTGAGCGCTACTATAATAAAGTTATTAACCCCTAATCCGCCTCTCTAACCCTATCATAAATAGTATTAACCCCTAATCTGCCCTCCCTAACATCGCCGACACCTACCTTCAATTATTAACCCCTAATCTGCCGACCGGAGCTCACCGCTATTCTAATAAATGTATTAACCCCTAAAGCTAAGTCTAACCCTAACACTAACACCCCCCTAAGTTAAATATAATTTTTATCTAACGAAATAAATTAACTCTTATTAAATAAATAATTCCTATTTAAAGCTAAATACTTACCTGTAAAATACATCCTAATATAGCTACAATATAAATTATAATTATATTATAGCTATTTTAGGATTAATATTTATTTTACAGGCAACTTTGTAATTATTTTAACCAGGTACAATAGCTATTAAATAGTTAAGAACTATTTAATAGTTACCTAGTTAAAATAATAACAAATTTACCTGTAAAATAAATCCTAACCTAAGATATAATTAAACCTAACACTACCCTATCAATAAAATAATTAAATAAACTACCTACAATTACCTACAATTAACCTAACACTACACTATCAATAAATTAATTAAACACAATTGCTACAAATAAATAAAATTAAATAAACTATCTAAAGTACAAAAAATAAAAAAGAACTAAGTTACAGAAAATAATAAAATATTTACAAACATAAGAAAAATATTACAACAATTTTAAACTAATTACACCTACTCTAAGCCCCCTAATAAAATAACAAAGCCCCCTAAAATAAAAAATTCCCTACCCTATTCTAAAATACAAATATTACAAGCTCTTTTACCTTACCAGCCCTGAACAGGGCCCTTTGCGGGGCATGCCCCAAGAATTTCAGCTCTTTTGCCTGTAAAATAAAACATACAATACCCCCCCCCCCCAACATTACAACCCACCACCCACATACCCCTAATCTAACCCAAACCCCCCTTAAATAAACCTAACACTACCCCCCTGATGATCTTCCTACCTTGTCTTCACCATGCCAGGTTCACCGATCCGTCCTGGCTCCAAGATCTTCATCCAACCCAAGCGGGGGCTAGACATCCACTGAAGAAGTCCAGAAGAGGGTCCAAAGTCTTCCTCCTATCCGGCAAGAAGAGGACATCCGGACCGGCAAACATCTTCTCCAAGCGGCATCTTCTATCTTCTTCCATCCGATGACGACCGGCTCCATCTTGAAGACCTCCAGCGCGGATCCATCCTCTTCTTCCGACGACTAGACGACGAATGACGGTTCCTTTAAGGGACGTCATCCAAGATGGCGTCCCTCGAATTCCGATTGGCTGATAGGATTCTATCAGCCAATCGGAATTAAGGTAGGAATTTTCTGATTGGCTGATGGAATCAGCCAATCAGAATATAGTTCAATCCGATTGGCTGATCCAATCAGCCAATCAGATTGAGCTCGCATTCTATTGGCTGATCGGAACGTTGTGGGGGGCAGATTAGGGGTTAATAAATATAACATAGGGGTCGGCGATGTTAGGGCAGCAGATTAGGGGTACATAGGGATAACGTAGGTGGCGGCGGTTTACGGAGCGGCAGATTAGGGGTTAAAAGTGTAATGCAGGGGTCAGCGATAGCGGGGGCGGCAGATTAGGGGTTAATAAGTGTAAGGTTAGGGGTGTTTAGACTCGGGGTACATGTTAGAGTGTTAGGTGCAGACGTAGGAAGTGTTTCCCCATAGGAAACAATGGGGCTGCGTTAAGAGCTGAACGCTGCTTTTTTGCAGGTGTTAGGTTTTTTTTCAGCTCAAACTGCCCCATTGTTTCCTATGGGAGAATCGTGCACGAGCATGCCGGCCGCGTCCGTAAGCAACTCTGGTATCGAGAGTTGCATTTGCGGTAAATATGCTCTACGCTCCTTTTTTGGAGCCTAACGCAGCATTTGTTTGAACTCTCGATACCAGAGTTAAATTTATGGTGCGGCCAGAAAAAAACCCGCGGAGCGTTAACAGCCCTTTTACCGCCGAACTCTAAATCTAGGCCATAGTAAAAAAGTTTTTTTAACTTAAAAAAAGTGCGTTTTAATTCCAACTGATTTATGTGGTTTCTTAATTTTGTGATTTGTTCTGTAGTGTTGTCTGAGGGTGATGATCTGTTTAGGAGTTCTAATCTTCGTAGTTCAATATGGGATCTAGAGAGGGGTAGGCCCAAGAGTTTTTTTTATGTAAGCTTGTCTCCTAATGATAAGGCCTCTAAAGGTAGCTTTTGCAGCCCCCCAAAGTGTGTCATCTCGGACCTGATTGTTATCGTTTGATTGGGAATAGAAGACTATATCTTTTCTAAGATCCTCTTTAAAGGCAACATCTAGCAGGACTTGATGTGGGAGGCGCCAGGAGGGCCTTGTGTTGTGTCGCTCTGACGAGCGGAGAGTTACCACCACAGGATCATGGTCTGACCAAGGGCAAAGGGAAATGTCAGAACCATTGACTTGGTCCAGAGTTTCTGTGGAGCAGAAAACATAATCTAATCTAGAGTATGTTTTGTGAGGGTGTGAAAAGTGGGTATAGTCCCTATCTCTAGGGTGTAATAATCTCCAGATATCATAGTAATTAAATTGAGCAATAATTTGCCTAAATTTGTCAAAGAGGTGTGTGGAGTGGTTAATCTGTTTTGTGTGTCCAATATTTTTCTATCTAGAATTGGGTCCAAGGTCATGTTGAAGTCTCCTGCCAACAAGACTCTGCCTATTTTCACTCGCTCAACTGCAAGGAGGACTCGTTTGAGATATCTGGGTTGGTGTGTATTAGGAAGATAAATGGAGACTAAAGTGTAACTGATATGGTCTAGTTTGCATGTTAAAATTAGAAATCTGGACTGAGGGTCTTTGTGGACTTGTATTTGTTCATAAGCTATTCTTCTGTGAATCAGAATTGCAGTACCTCTGGCCTTCTTTAGGAAGGGAGTATATTCTAGTACGGTATAGTCCTTAGATATTGTGTGGTGAAGGCTGTCAAGTGACCAATGCGTCTCTTGAAGAAAGACCACATCAGGATTATGATGTTTAAGTGATCTAGCTAGGAGACTAGGTTTATGTGGGGAGTTTAAACCTCTGACATTGTGAGTCAATATTTTAAGGGAGGATGTCATAGGAGGCTGATAAAGAGTAATTGGGTCAGTTAGGGAGAGCTGGGTAGGAGAGAAGGGGGGTGGGGGAAATCTGGAATGAGAGGAGGAAAAGGGCTTAGTGGAAATAGTCTGCTACAATAGAACCCTAGCGTGGGCTACTGGTTGGGGGGAGAACAGTAAACAAGAGCAGGGGTCGACAAGGTTAACCCTGCTCCGCAGACATAACTTCACTTATCATATAATAACACTATGCAAGAGGTAGAACAGAAGGTTAATAATACAAAGAATAAATTCACATTAAATTAACCTACTAGAGTGTGTATAAACCTGTATATTAACAAAAACCTCAATTATACATTGTCAGAGATGGGGAAGATACCCATAACTGCTTTAAACATACAGAGAAGAGAAAAAATAAAAACATAGGTGATAACCAGCAAACCTGAGTTTAAGGTGCATTGGTTTTAGTCTGTTTTGCTCTTTGTTCTTTGATGGACCATTCCGGAGCCGAAGCTCTCAGCTTCAGGTAAGTAACCTGCGTGGTAGGAGGTAGACCCGAGTGGAGACCCCAGGTGATGAGAAGAGCTAAGCCCTGGGGGAGAGTATATATAACATGACTTTGATTATCTCTAGTAACCACCAGATTCGTGGGGTGTCCCCAACGATATCTAATATTTGCCTTCCTAAGGGATAAAGTGACCGGCTGATAGGTCTTACGGTACTGTAAGGTATGACCCGATAAGTCAGGCAAGAGCTGTATGTCCTTGAATTTTTCTGGCAAAGGCGGTTTCTTCAAAGCGGTTTGCATCAATTTATCTTTATAGATATAGCTGTGGAAGCAAACGATTACGTACCGTGGTTTTTCTATAGGAACAGATCTAGATCTCAAGGCCCTGTGAGCCCTTTCCATTGTGCCAGTTAGGCCTTCCGGAGAGCCCACTAGGTCTATAAACAGTTCTCTTAGGAAGGATTGTAGATCGGAGGTCTCTATGTTGTTTCTACGGGATCTGTCCTCGATATCAGCCATTTGTGCTGGGTCAATTGATCCGCAAAGGTTTCAGAGTAAGCTAGTAAGTTAGTTTGATCCACCGCCAAATCATCTTGCTTTCGCTCAAGCGCTTCAACTCTGTCACCAATCTCAGGGATATCTTTTTTCAGTTCTGCAGAAGACTGCTGGATTTCCTGCGTGATAGAGCGTGTCTGATTGGCCAGAATTTTTTGTAGAGTTGACTTTGTGATATAATGATGGGACGGGGTCTCTGAGCGAATGCTCAATTGGGATTCTGCGTCCAATGATTCAGGGTCACTGAGCTCTGCAGAGGGGTCTATAATAGACTCTTTTCCCGACTGAGTGAAATGGTCATATACTGTATTTTTAGCAATAGTAGGGGTCTTCCCTTGTCTCCTGGAAGTGTGAGGCATGGTCACAATATTTTAAAGTTGAGCTGTTAATCAAAAAGCTAGTTATGGTAAGATAACACACAATTATCCTGGGAATAGAAAACACTCTAGACAGGATTTACTGTTACCAATTACATATATTTAACTGCGGAGCAGGGTCAATGACCTCTCTTCAAAGCCTAAAGCATTTTAGTTAAAACATCATTTTAGGAGCAAAGGTTTTTCGCCTCGTAGGCCAGGAGCAGCCCCAGGTGTCCAACCCCCACGCACCTTGGGTAAAAAGGGGATACGATTATACAGAAGGGAAAAAGGATAGGGGGAGTGACCAGTCCAGATAAACTGGACTGGAAAGGAAGAGGCACGGGGGGGGGCACCACAACCTATCTAGGTCTGCGAGAGAACAAGTCTATTCTAACAGTTAACTGTTCAAGTTAAATATACAATAAAGCAATACAAGTCACAGAAGGTCAGGCAAAAAGGTATGGTTAAAGCAAAGGAATAAAGAGGGCGCTAAAAGCTAAGTTCTCCACCACATTTAGTCAATAATGGAAATAGACACAATGGATTTAGGATTACAACTTTACTATCGAATAAAATTAAAATGCAATATTATTACAATACAATACATAAGAGAAAATGCAGAGACGTCTCCCTGTTAATTTAAAAATAATAAAAAAGGACTGGAGTACCACCTTAAAATTGTTTAAAAAAGGTATTTTGTATATATTTGATTTGATACAATGTGAATAAAGGTATCAGTCAAAAATCAAAAATCAGTCTGTCCCAATTTATGATATGTGGTTACAGAGTTTCTTATAATAGCTGTTCACCAAATGTTGCCACTGTGACAGATAGGGTCAGCGTGAAAATTTGTAAAGTATAGCCCCCTTTAGGGAGAATTAGACGATGGAAGACACCTTAGTATCAGATCTTTTTTTCTTACTCACACTTTCTTTTCAAAGTAGCTTACTGATCAGCATTGGGAGACGCTGCTTGCCTGTGTCCAATCTCCAAAGCCGTGAGCCATAAAATCGTCAGTAAGCTACTTTGAAAAGAAAGTGTGAGTAAGAAAAAAAGATCTGATACAAAGGTGTCTTCCATCGTCTAATTCTCCCTAAAGGGGGCTATACTTTACAAATTTTCACGCTGACCCTATCTGTCACAGTGGCAACATTTGGTGAACAGCTATTATAAGAAACTCTGTAACCACATATCATAAATTGGGACAGACTGATTTTTGATTTTTGACTGATACCTTTATTCACATTGTATCAAATCAAATATATACAAAATACCTTTTTTAAACAATTTTAAGGTGGTACTCCAGTCCTTTTTTATTATTTTTAAATTAACAGGGAGACGTCCCTGCATTTTCTCTTATGTATTGTATTGTAATTATATTGCATTTTAATTTTATTCGATAGTAAAGTTGTAACCCTAAATCCATTGTGTCTATTTCCATTATTGACTAAATGTGGTGGAGAACTTAGCTTTTAGCGCCCTCTTTATTCCTTTGCTTTAGATTTTACTGTCACAGTCCTGGGGTGACTGTTCTAGAGTGGTCAAGGTTTTTCCTTTAGTAATTAGCGCCATAAAAAGGTATGGTTAGACAGTACACCTAAAATAAAAAAATTCCTCTGATCACAACATGTGAGAAGTAAGCTATGATCTTGAAAGCCTTTAAGGGGAGGGACCGCAGTGGTGAGTGAGTAGTGAGAAAGGAGAGGTGTCACTAAGCTGTGAAGGCCTGCACCTTATATGAGAGAGGGAGTATGGGTCAGTAGTATAAGCTGGAGCACTGTTTAAAGTGAAGTTAAGGGTAGTTTGTTCGTGTGAACGTGTGGAGAAGACTAAGTGCTAAGTCTAAATTTTGTGAGTGATGTAGTCTGGCTGAAAGGGTGCAAAGAGCTGACAGACGCAGATAAGAAATGCACAGATATGAAAAAGCCCTTATAACACTCCACTCTGAGCACAGGCTGCAGAGGCACATATGCTGATGCAGCAGCTAATACATAGTGAATAAAGATATCTGTGTGGATATCTAAAAAGTGTCCTGGGTGAGAAGTCTGCAGTAGTTAAAGACTGTTACTGCACATATAACATCAGGCCTCAATTCTTCTCTCCCCTACCTAGGGAATGTCAGCCAGGTAGAGAATCCTTAGACTGAGTAAGCTGGGTTATAAATTATGTCCCCAAACTGACTCCAACTATGGTCCTCTTAAAAAAGAAACCTTAATAAAAAGGGAAGCTCATTCATTTTCTAGATGTAGTTGCGGTTCACCGGTTCTCATCCACTCTCCCTAAGAGGTGACACATGTAGGGGTCCAGACCCAGTATAAAGGGCTGAGTAAAGCAATTTAAGTGTGCAGATTTGTGTCCTTTTAATGGCCCAAGACTATAGTGTGGGGGTACAGAGGCTGATGAAGGAGTATGTTAGGTGACCACGAGGGTTCCGGTATCAGGGTTTTATAGAGCCAGGGAGTATGGAGCAACGTGTATACCAGACTGTGTGGGCTCCTTCGTTACCCCTGATTATGATCTCCAGGCTGGATAACTCCTGATCCTCCTCAAGTGGCCTGTTGTGATCGCCAAGATGGCGGAGTTTCACGCTCTTTATCTTCCGTGAGCGAGCCGCACTTGATATATGTGTAGCAGGTATCTGCAGCCAGGCAGGCGTCGATTCTCCAGGACTCGGAACTGCTATGTGTCCCCACAACTGCCCTCTGATCCTCTCAACGGAGTTCCGGAGCAGGGCCTGGGATTGCTGTCTGATGCACCGGATTCAAAAGGGTATGTCCCGCTCTTACCTCTAGGACCGCAAAGATGGGCGCACTCAAAGTCCAAGGATGCGAGCCTATTAGGATGCGGCAGCTTCTTCTAACCTCTGAATAATCTGTATGCACTTGCAGCCTGTCTCCGGAGCGGAGCCCCGACCCTCCGGAGGACAGGTAGTCACCAGCTTCTTTGGTGGTTTGGGATCTCTGGGATGGTCCTTAGCCCCAGAATCTAAAGTTATTCTCACCTAAAGCTGAGTTACTAGGTCCAGGGTCCTTATATCGCCTTCCCACAACTTTCTAGATGTATAGAGCACTTGGATATAAGTAAAAACCCTTGTTTTATGGCAGTTAGGCAGAGAGCTCTGGAAAAACACTTCTGCTCTGTTAGACGGTTAGCTCCGCCCCCTCGGCTTTTTTGTTTTTATAGTGGTATTAGATTAGGTTTACATTTTTTTATTTTGGATAATTTCGTTTATTTTTTTATGTAATCTTAGATTTTAAAAATTTTTGTAGTATTAGATTTTTTATTTTAATTTAATCTTATGTTATTTTTTAATGTAATGCTAGAATTTTTTATTTTAATGTTAAGTTAGTATTTTTTATTTTATGTAATTGGGGTTAAAGGGACAGTATACACTCATTTTCATATAACTGCATGTAATAGACACTACTATAAAGAATAAGATGCACAGATACTGATATAAAAATCCAGTATAAAACTATTTAAAAACTTACTTAGAAGCTGTCAGTTTGGCTCTGTTGAAAAGGTAGCTGGAAAACCCACTGCAAGTGGCAAATAAGACACTCCCCCCTCCCCCTTCTTTTGCATATGAAAAGACCCTTTATACAGACAGAAGCAAGCTGGAGAAGGTAGCTGACGGTATTTACATAAAACTTTGGGGCTTGGTTAGGAGTCTGAAAATCAGAGCAATGTTATTTAAAAATAAGCAAAACTATACATTTATTTAAAAAAAAACTTTATGGGCTATATAAATAGATCATCTACAAAACATTTATGCAAAGAAAAAATGAGTGTATAATGTCCCTTTAACTTAGGGGGTGCTAGGTTAGGGGGCTTAGTGATTAGATTAATACTTTGCGTTGAGGTGGGGATGGTGGTTTAGGGGATAATAGGTTAATTAGGTAGATTGTGATGTGGGGGGTTGGCGGATTAGGGTTAATAGTTTTAATAGGTAGTTTGCGTTGTGGGGGGATGGCGGTTTAGGGGTTAATAGTGTTGATAGATACTTTGCATTGTGGGGGGATGACGGATTAGGGTTTAATACATTTATTAGGTACTTTGCAATGTGGAGGGATGGCGGATTAGGAGTTAATACATTTATTAGGTACTTTGCGATGTGGGGGTTGGAGGATTAGGGGTTAATAGTTTAAATAGGTAGATTGCGTTGTGGGGGGATGGCAGTTTAAAGGTTAATACATTTTATTATTAGTTGCGATATGGGGGGATGGCGGATATAGGGGTTTTAACTTGTCGGGGTCATTTTTTGGAGGCAGGTTAGATTTTTACGGGGCGATTTAAAAAATGTTCTTCTTAGGCACCAGCAGATCATAAACTGACGTAAGTCACTGGCTACTCCAGAAATGTCTTTTTCCACACATTTTTGAATGTCGCCAGTTTATCCGAATTACGGCAGTATATGATCTGCCGCCATCGTTTATGCGATTCATCCAATGTGTGAGGTGAACTTACGGGTGGCATGGGTTTCAGCAGTTGCATTGAAACCTATGCCATATTAGTAATCTTGCCCATTGTTTTCATTATAGCTGAACCAGTGCACAGGTGACGTAATCAGCTGATCAGTAACACCATGGTTACTTACCTGCTCTCACCCATGAGCAGATCATTTCAACTGTGCACTGGTTCAGCTATAATGAAAACCTGGCCTGTTGTGGGTACTTGAGGACCGCGGTTGAGAAACAATGGTTTAGGCCGCGCTAACATCTGTATGTCATGCATGGATGCCCTAAATACCTCACTTAATGGACTTCTATGGGGATGTACAGTAAAATTCATGTCAGATATTGCTTGAGCGCTAAGTCAATTGTGTAGAAGCAGCGGAGTTCTTCATGCACTTATGTGCTATTCTGTTAATAATAATGGTTTACTTCAGGTCCTAAAAAGAGCAACATTTTAAAGAGGCATTTTGGATTGTGCTTGAGCAACGAGCACAAAAAATGAACTCACTACTAATATCCTTCCTGGTGCCATCAGTTAAAGTGTAGGGCACTAAAAAAGTTTTGTCCACGTTAAAATACTTTGGTTAAAATATTTAAGCATCCAGTTGTAATGCTAGAGTGTTCATTACAATATCAGCAAGGTTGTGCATACGGTAGTGCACCGTGCACTATTGATAGCATTCCACTTGTAATCCACCCCTATGTTGTCTTTACAAGAAGCTCAGCTACAGCCCGAGAATATACAGAGGGAGTTCCCTTGGTATTGGAGTGGAGGTGACAATAATGGTTTCTGATTCTAATTCTATATATTAAAAAATCTTATAAGCTCATAATGGACCACATATCTCTTGCTTGTTTAAAGGGACACTCAAGTCAAAATAAAGTTTTATGATACAGAAAGAGCTTTCCAATTTACTTCCATTATCAAATTTTGCACAGTCTTTTTAAATGCATACATTGACTGGTGAACAAGCTCCTACTCAGCATGTGCACAAGCTTACAGGTTATACGTATACTAGACTGTGATTGGCTGGTGTCTGTCACATGATTCAGGGGGACTGAAAACGGGAGAAAGAAATAATATAACGGAAAAACATTTACTGGCTATTTGAAATTCAGAGTAAGTTATTGCCTTATCTTTTTATTACGCACATGTTAATTATGCAATTCTATTGTATTGAGTGGTAATATGCTTAAAGGGACAGTCTACACCAGAATTTGTATTGTTTTAAAAGATAGATAATCCCTTTATTACCCATTCCCCAGTTTTACACAACAAACACTGTTATATTAATGTACTTTTTACCTCTTTGATTACCTTGTATCTAAGCATCTTCTGAAAGATAATTAGCCAATTAGTGCAGTGTCTGCCACAAGCCACTGGTGTGTTCACAATGTTATCTATATGGTTCACACGAACTAGCACTACCCTGTTGTGAAAAAATAATAAAATAGCATGTAATAAGTAGCTGTCTTTAATGGCTTAGAAACAGACAGACATTTAGAGGTTTCAATGTTATAAATGATATTATATTGATATGACAATGTTGTTTGTGCAAAGCTGGGAGATGGGTAGTAAAAGCGTTATCTATCTTTTTAAACAATAACAATTTTAGTGTTGACTGTCCCTTTTACTGACATAGAAATGAATAATTTTATATTTAAATTATAGAGATTTCATTTATTCAATAAAAAAGCATTATAGTAAATGGATGTTGGCAAAATCTTTTGAGATATAAAAAAATAAAAACATTTCCTCTTACTTGGAGACCACTTTCCTAAACATCACACATCAATTGGACCATCATCCCTTTCTTTCACTGATACTGACTTTTCTAGTTATTTAGATTTTTTTCTTGATCATCTCACTCATGCTTATATATTATTTAATAGTCACTTGGAATTAAACAAAAACTAGTATTTTATGGCCTTTTGTTGATTTGCTTTAGAACTATTAAAAAATGCAAAAACAACTGATGTCCAAGTAAATACATAAAATGCTTCTTTGACTTTTTTTACCAGTCAGATCTGTCACTTCCTTTTATGGCTAAACGGGTCCTAGCGCTTATTGATCTCTTAATTTAGCTTTTCTTAACTCCGCTTGCACCGTCTGGTGCCGTGTGTTCAAGGTATTGAGACCAAACACCCGTCTGTTCATATTGTCCTGACTGGTTAGTCTTGCTGATAATAGAGGAAGCAGGTGGTTTGGCTAAATAGACTCTTTACAGAATAGGAGCACCACTGTTGTCCTGTCCTAACCAGCCTGCAATCTCCACCCTCCGACTGTTCCACATTAAAGCAGTGAACTGTGGCTATACAGTCCAGATTTTACACAACTGTTTTACAAACCAGGAAGAATTTCTTTTGTGAAAATCTCTTTGTGAGTCAACAGAATAGGGGGGATTGCCCACTCTCCAAGTAAGTGTATTTTAATATGTATGCAGAATAAGGACCATGCAAACGCCAGTCAAAAGAGATTATTCAATATGACTTCACACACTTATTTTGCAAAGCATATTTTATTTCATCAATATTTAGCAGATTAAATGTTGAATAAAAAAACAGTAGTCTGGTTTATTTTTCCCCTGTCTACTGAAAGAAATGCTAATTAAAAGAAAATAATAAAGCTGTTCAGGTAATTACTGCAGGATTTTCAGTATCCTCATTTAGAGCTTTGCATATATGTTTAATAAAATTTGAAACTAACCAAACCAGCATCAGTGTCGTATTTTATGGACGCATATGTGACCCTGAAGTTCTCAACAGAATCACTCGGTACTTTTAAATGGACTCACATAAAGAGTGTCAATATGATTTCAGGGGGAAATGGATGAAAAAGACTTGGAAGCCAAAATGAAACCTTAATGATTTAGATAGAGCATATCATTTTAAAAGCTTTCCAATTACCTTCTCATATTTCAGAAATGGGAGAACAATTAGTGCTATTGTCTCCTGTTTACATAGCATTTCAACAGATAATATGTTTGTTAATCATATTTTCAGTATATAAGGCAAAAGTATATATTTAAAATAACAAAGTCAGTGTAAAGGGCGTCATTGCCAGCAGGTAAAATGGACCATTGGAAACCCCCATAAAGGGGAGAAAATTTACACTATCCCTTCAAATCTAGCCAGTTACCTTAGTATGAAATAGGTGGTAAATTATTTAATAAAAGTACATTTTAAAATATTTCTAAAAATATTGTAGTCTACCTCCACACTGCCCTGAATGCACCCGATCTCGTCTAAAAAATATTGTAAACTCTACCTGGGTTGTAAATTTTTAATTTTAAGAATGGAAAGAGGAGTAAAGAAGGAAGTGTTATTTTTGTTTGTTTCTTGGTTTGGTTTTTGGGTACTTTTTTATAGCAATGTCTGTAAGTGTCCTGTTCCATTTAAAAGGAATACATCTTCAGTGAAATTGTTAAAGGGACATATATGGTACACAACTACCATTCACACATGAGTGCTTTAAATACTTAAAGGGAAAGGAAAGTCAAAATTAAACGTACATGATTCAGACAGAGCATGTAATTTCAAGACACTTTTAAATTCACTTCTATTTTCAAATGTGCTATCTTCTATTGTTAAAAACAAATACACACATATCCTACACTAGTGGGAACTGGCTGCTGATTGGCCCCTGCACACATTTGTGTCTTGTGATTGGCTAACTAGATGTGTTCAGCTAACTAACTGCCTGTAGTGCACTACTGTTCCTTCGGCAAAGGATAACAAGAGAATGAAGCAAATTTGATAATAGAAGTAAATTAAAAAGTTGTTTAAAATAGTTTTTATCCAAATCATGAAAGAAAAAAATTGGGGTTTTCTATCCCTTTAAGTAAATGTTCTGTATGTGTAAGACCTAGTGTTGCTTTTAATCAAATTATAATACTATTTAGATCAGCCAAAACATAGTAGTGAGATGTGGTAGAATTGCAGTGTTTATATAAGATTTTCAAAGGTACATGAAACCCAACTTTCCATTTTACTTTTATTTAATCTTGTTTGCTCTATTGGTATCCTTTGTTGAAAAGCATACCTAGGTAGGCTCAGGAGCTAGCTTCAGATTGGTGTCTGAACATATATGCCTCTTGTGATTGGCTTGCCAATGTGTTCAGCTAACTCCCAGTAGTGCATTGCTGCTACATAAAAAATGGATTCCAAAAGAACCAAGCAAAATTGATAATAGAAGAAAAGTGGGAGGTTGTATGCTCTATTTGAATAATGAAAGAAAAAAAATTGGGGTTCATGTCCCTTTAAATAATTGTACCAATGGAGTGTGCGTTACATGTCCCTTTAAATAATTGTACCAATAGGGAGTGTGCATTACATGTCCCTTTAAATAATTTTACCAATGGGGAGTGTGTATTACATGTCCCTTTAAATAATTGTACCAATGGGGAGTGTGCTTTACATGTCCCTTTAAATAATTGTACCAAATGGGATTGTGCATTACAGTGTACGTATAAAGCGTGTGGGACTGAAGTTGCAGAGGATACTCGGAGAAGCGGTAGGAATAAAATACTTAATTTAAAAATTACAAAAGAAAGAAAGAAACAAAATAAATATCTATGTTTTAAAAAAAGACAGGGGAAGCAGCACTCTTTTTTAAATAAACAGCTCAGAAAGATAAGGTATATATTAATATCATTTCCTGAAGACTCTTACGGCTACTTTGAAACCTCTGCCGGTGCATAGACGTTGGAATTAAGATCACTGCTTGAAATCCATGCTGCAGAGATCGCTTCGTATTCTACCGAATACACTGGAGTCAGATGCTCACACCATGTGAGCCGGTCAGCCAATGCCGATGTGCATTCCCCCCCCCCCTCTTCTATTAGTAGGATGGGGCTTTGTCAGGGCGTAAGAGTCTTCAGGAAGGTGTAGTATATACCCTGTGTGACGGATCCCCGGCTACCCCACCTGGGTAGCTCCACCAAAGGGGTCCTTCCGCTGGACAAGCTGCTATGTAGCCCAGGAAAGTGATTCTAGCAGGAGCCCACCTAAATGACTAGACAGACTAGCATTCAGGAGAAATAAGAACTGCCTTTATAGGGACAAACACACATCTTTTATACATACAACTCATCTTGATAAGACATGAGACAATGCCACAGTTTTCCCGCCATTCCCGCCCCTCCAGACAGGCCGGCACCGGCCACAGCAGCCACGGTTCTACAGATTCCCAGTACCCAGGGGTGGCGGTTTTCTGGGTGATCCCGGGGGAGCGCCGGAACTTCCAGGGTGTCATTTTAAAGCTACCAGTCCCCAGAATCTACATTCTAAAAAGTGATGTGATCCGTGGCTGGAGACCGGAGTTAGGCCGGTTTAAACATCCACCTGGAAGTCCAGGGAGAATAGGGGATAATGGGGGAACCGGAACCCCCGGATCCCAAGGGAGCTCCCTTCAGGCAATCACCCCACCTCTGGCCCACCCTGAGAGGCAACAAACCCCAGAAGAGCGGAGCTCTGTTACAAAGGGCCACTGGAGCGACCTGGGTCAAAGGGCACCGGTAATCCTGGATGATGCGGCCGACCGGTATTTCCAGGGGCCCGGCCGGCCGGAGGGGAAAGTGGCGGTCAGCGACCAGCTCTTCCAAGATGACATTCAATACACAAAACAACGGGAGCAGAAGGTCTGGGGAATTGCGGTTGCTCTGAGGAGCCCAAAACCGCCGAGAGACAGCAGGGGAGAGGTCATAGGGGGTAAGGGATGAATCCCTGCAACCCAGTATCCATGACAACTCCCCCCTTCCAGTTCAGCAGACCCGGCTAGATCCACATACGGGTCAGCCAGGAGATGTCTGAGGAATTTATGCCACTTCAGTCCGCCGGGAAAGTCAGTCAGCATTCCCATTGCTTTTTCCTGGTCGGTACTGAATATCAAATTAAATGGCTGCAGGGCTAGGCTCCACCTCAACAATCTCCCGTTGTCCCCGGAAACTTGGTTGAGCCATACAAGGGGATTATGGTCAGTGAGGACGGTGAAGGGACTCCCATATAGGTAGGGCTGCAACTTCTTCAAAGCCCATACTAGTGCCAGACACTCTTTCTCGACCGCCGCGTAGCCTACTTCACGGGGTAGCAGTTTTCGACTGAGGTAGGCAATGGGGTGGTCTTTTCCTTCCTCGTCTGCCTGGCTTAGTATGGCCCCCAACCCGAACATAGAGGCATCTGTGTGGATAGAAAAACGTTTGGCTGGTTTAGGAGCGGCCAGTACTGGAGCAGAGATTAAGGCAGACTTAAGACTCTGGAAGGCTTTTTCACACTCGGGGGACCTCAGGACCTGTTGGGGAAGTCGTTTATGGGTCAGGACAGTCAGGGGTTTAGCGAGGGTGCTGTAATTGGGGACAAACCTTTGGTAGAAGCCTGCAGTACCCAGAAAGGCAAGGACTTTGGTTTTGGTTCTGGGGGTGGGCCAGTTAGCCACTGCCTCGACTTTGGCCGGTTTGTGTCACCGCTTACCGCAGCTGACTCGGTGGCCCAAGTATTAAACCTCAGAGCGCCCAATGGTACACTTATCTGGCTTCAAGGTTAGGCCGGCGGCTCGAAGACAATCTAAGACGATGCCTAGGTGGACCAGATGGTCCTCCCAGGTCTCACTATAGATGGCAATTTCATCCAGGTATGCACAGTCATAGTCCTGGAGGCCATCTAACAGGCGGTCTACAATTCTTTGGTAAGTGGCTAGGGCGTTCTTCATTCCAAACGGCATGACCTTAAACTGGTATAAGCTGAAGGGAGTGATGAAGGCAGACTTGGGGATGGACTCAGGGTCGAGGGGAATTTGCCAATAACCCTTGCATAGGTCGAGGGTGGTCAGGAAGTGGCCCCGGGTAATTCGATCTAACAGGTCATCTACTCAGGGCATGGGATAGGCGTCAGTGGTGGTTCTGTCGTTGAGTCTACGGTAGTCAACGCAGAGAAGGGTAGTTCTGTCCTTCTTGGGTACTAAAACTACCGGGGAGGCCCAGGGACTGTTGGACGGTTCAATGACACCGAGGTCCAACATTCCCCGGAGCACCCGGTGCATACTTTCCCTGATGGCCTCTGGGACCCTGTAGGTAGCCTGTCGCAGGGGGGTCTGTCCTGGGGTCTCCACCCAGTGGATGGCTGTGGTGGAAAACCCAGGGACAATAGAGAACATGCCACTTCTCTGTTCCAAGAGGTGCCGGACCTGCCTTTTCTGTCCGGACTCTAACCTGTCGTCTAAGGATATGTCATCCACCCCCTGGGGGGTGTCAGTAGGTCTGGGAAGCTCCGGCATTGGAAGACTTTCAGAGTTCTCCACTGCCGGCGCACAGATAGTGGCCACATCTCTGGGTCTTTCTATGTATGACTTCAACATGTTCACATGAAAGGCCCGACAGATCTTTTCATCTGAACACTTTGTTACAAGGTATGTGGTGTTGTTCAGTTGTTCCACAGCCCGGTAGGGTCCTTGCCAAGAGGCCTGTAGCTTGTCTGTTTTGAGAGACTTCAGGGTGAGGACCTTCTGTCCCACTATCAGGGTTCGTGTACGGGCATTGTGATCGTACCATCACTTCTGTTTGTGTTGAGAGGCCTGAAGGTTCTCACGGACCTGGGCAGCCAGGTCCTGCAGCCGGTCCCTGAGCTGGAGTACGTACCCCACAACAGAGTGCTCTTCCCCTCCTGTGGCTCCTTCCCAGTGGGCTCGTACCAAATCTAGCGGGCCCCTAACCTTTCGACCATACAGTAGTTCAAAGGGGAAAAGCCTGTGGATTCCTGAGGCACCTCTCAATATGCAAAGAGGAGGTGCGACAGGAATTTTTCCCAGTTCTTGTGAGTGGCTGAGAACGTCCGAAGCAGTTGCTTTAGGGTGCCGTTAAACCTCTCACACAGCCCATTCGTCTGGGGATGGTAAGGGGCGCTGTGCAGGGGTTTAATCCCGCACATCTTCCAGAGTTGTTGAGTGATTTCCGCAATGAACTGTGTTCCCTGATCAGAAACCACTTCCCGAGGGAAGCCTACCCTGGTGAATATCCGGAGCATCACATCTGCTATGGTCTCTGCCTGGATATTGGCCAAGGGAATTGCCTCTGGGTATCGGGTGGCATAGTCTACCACTGTAAGGATGTATTTCTTTCCTGAGGGGCTGGGCCGAGCTAATGGCCCCACAATGTCTACTGCTACTCGACTAAAGGGTTCATCAATAATGGGCAGGGGATGGAGGGGGCTTTCGTATGGTCTCCCGTCTTTCCTACCTTCTGGCAAACCTCACAGGATTTACAGTATTCCTTAATATCATCTGAAATGCTTGGCCAGAAGAAGGTTTGAGTCAAGCGGTGGTGGGTCCTTTGCTTTCCTAATTGTCCGGCTAAGGGAATGTCATGCCCTATTTTCAGCAGGTTGGACCGAAACTTCTTCTGTACAACCATCTGGCATTTGGGCACCGGTCCTTTTCTCCTCTTGGAGATCCGGTACAGGAGCTCACCCTCCCACTGGAACCGTTTGTCTCCGGGGCCCTGGGCATCAGCACCTACTCTGTCTCGGTAAGGGGCCAGGGTCGGGTCGATCAAGGTTTCTTTGGTGAAGTTGGAAGAGGTTGCCCAGGAGGGGGTGTCGGTAAGTTTGGGTTTATTGGGGATGGGCAGTCGGGGTAAGGTAGGAGTTGGGACAGTAGGTCTTACCTGGGTCCCCAGAGTTGGTGAGGTGGCTTACCTGCTGGCAGGTAGTCACAGGGCTGGTGTCAAGAGAGTTATTCCCCAAAAAGGCGGAGATAAGATGGCCAAGGTCGTTTCCCAACAGGACCTCGGCAGGAATGTTTTGCATAACCCCCACTTCTACATTGCGGGCATCAATTTTCCAGTCCAAATGGATACAGGCTGTAGGAACCCTCAGAACAGCACCTCCCGCTACCCCTACAGCAAGGGTCCATCCAGTGTGACCTGAGAGGGGAACAAGGTGGGGCTGAATCAAAGAAATGGTGGCCCCAGTATCCCTCATTCCTTGAGCCGCCTGCCCGTTGACCCATACCTCTTGCCAATGTTGTTGTCGGTTGTCTTGGTCCACTGAGTTGACAGGGTGTAAGACACCCACTTCTTCTTCTGGCCACTCAGCATACGGGTTGGAGCTCACTGTATAGTTACAATGGGCAGTGGCCTGGTAGGTGCGGGCTGGAGGAGCTCCCCATGGAGTTGGGACGGTGTTCCTTGGAAGCTGGGCTGGGGGGTTTCTTTGTCTTGTTGGGCAGTTCTGTATCATATGGCCAGGGTGTCCACACCCCCGGGGATTGCTATCTCCGGTCAGGTAGACAGGGCGGACTGGGTCTGGGGCTCCTACACAGCTGTTGGGGGTCGAGCTGGGGCTGGAGCGGAGTGGGTTGCTGGCCAGAGGTCTGTGGCCACCTGGCACCGGGCATCCACATACTGATCACCAGGGTGGTGGCTTGGTCCGCTGTCCTGGGTCCCTTTTCCTTTACCCAGTCCCTTATCTCCGCTGGGGTGCGGTTGTAGAACTGTTTCAGGAGCATGAGTTGAACAACTTCATCTATGGTGGTGATGTGGCACCCAGTAACCCAGGAGTTCAAGGACTGAGCTAAGCGGTGGGCAAACTCGTTATAAGGCTGCTCCTCTTGTCTTTGTAGTCCCCTGAATCTTAGCCGGTGAGCCTCTGGTGTGAGTCCATACAGGGCAAGTATGTGCTCCTTCACCCGGTCATAGTTGTCTTGATCTCCGGAGGGAACAGTGTGGAAAGCCTCCAGGGCCCTACCGGACAGTCTCCCAATTAGGATAGTAACCCTATCGGCATCAGTGACCCCATGCATCCGGCACTGGGTCTCGAACAGCTGCAGGTAGCGGTCGATATCCTCGCTCCCATTATCCTGGAATGCTCAGAAAGCCCCGTGAGGTAGTTTCTTGGGCTGGGAAGGGGAGTCTAGGGGATCCGGCATGACCCCCCCATAGACTTCTGAAGCTCCAACATATATACCTTGGTGGCGTCAGTCACTATTCGAGTAACGATCTCCTCATGGGGGTTAGGTCCATAGAGAGCCAGTTGCTACTGTATCTGCCGCTGCAGGTCAGACATTGTAGTCCCTTGAGTGGAGGCTGTACTGGGCCATCCCCCGCTTTGGTCGCTGTCCGACCCACCAGCCTATTCGCTAGCCTGATTGTCCTCCATCAGTTTGTCTACGAGCTCTGCCTTTGTCTTGTTGCCAGCGACTTTCCCTCTAGCCTGCAGCAACATTCTCTATTCTTCCTTCCGGAGCCCATGGTACTGCTCCATCCGGCAAGATCTTCAGTTGGTGGTTTGGACATTCCAGATAGACGGAAGCATCCCACTGCTACCAACCAATGTGATGGATCCTCGGCTACCCCGACTGGGTAGCTCCACCAAAGGGTTCCTTCCGCTGCCTGGAACAAGCTGCTATGTAGCCCAGGAAAGTGATTATAGCAGGAGCCCACCTAAATGACTAGACAGACTAGCATTCAGGTGAAATAAGAAATGCCTTTATTGGGACAAACACACATCTTTTATACATGCAACTCATCTTGATAAGACATGAGGCAATGCCACAGTTTTCCCGCCATTTTCACCCCTTAAGACAGGCCGGCGCCGGCCACAGCAGCCATGGTCCTACAGATTCCCAGTACCCAGGGATGGCGTTTTTTTTGGGTGAACACAGGGGATCGGCGGCACTTCCAGGGTGTCATTTTAAAGCTCTCGGTCCACAGAATCTACAGTCCAAAAAGTGACATGATCCATGGCTGGGGATCGGAGTTATGTGGGTTTAAACGTCCACCTGGAAGTCCAGGGAGAATAGGGGTTAAAGGGGGAACCCGGACCCCCGGGTTCCCAAGGGAGCTCCCTTCAGGCAATCACCCCACCTCTGGCCCACCCTGAGAGGCAGCAAACCCCAGAAGAGCAGAGCTCTGGGACAAAGGGCCACTGGAGCGACCTGGGTCAAAGGGCACCGGTAATTCTGGATGATGTGGCCGAACGGTAGTTCCAGGGGCCCGGCCGGAGGGGAAACTGGCGGTCAGCGACCAGCTCTTCCAAGACGACATTCAATACACAAAACAACGGGAACAGAAGGTCTGGGGAATTGCAGTTGCTCTCAGGAGCCAAAAACCGCCAAGAGACAGAAGGGGTGAGGTCATAGGAGGGTAAGGGATCAATCCCTGCAGCCCAGTATCCATGACACCCTGAGTCCCTGGCTCCCAAAGAAAGACTTTGCCATTGTGTCCATGCTGGAACCGGCTCTTCTTATTAAATGACTGTGGCTGCTGATGATGTTAACTTACGCAGACTTTTGGGATACTCACCAACACATAAAGTCCAATTGACAAATTTATAAGTTTGTACGGCTACCTCTTTGCATGATACATGTGCTCTGAACAGAACGCTCTCTGGCTTTAGTGCCCTTTGGACTGCCTATACTAATCCTGGCGATATACGCTTGATTGTGCTTTCTAACCTCCTATGCTTTTATTGCACTTTGTCTTATAGGGTAGGTTCACTGACAACTTACTTAACGCATACTTTACCTGCCCAGGCTATACCTCCTGATATTTTTCATGGGGGTTCTGTGTGCAGCAGGGTGTAGTTGATCAAATAACCATCCTATGTTATTTAAACCTTCCTCTATATGCATTTACACAGGCGCCTTATGCTTACCTTGATCAGTCAGGTTTTTTACATATGTACTGTAGGTTTTTTTGTATGTTTCACTTGGGAATGTGTTTTATGTATTATGCTAATCTATCAGAGATGTGAATTTTTTAGCATTTTTAGAGAAATACAGTGGATCTCCATAATGAATTAATTTTGTATACTAATAAATTGATATTGATATATACCTTACCTTTCTGAGCTGTTTATTTAAAAAAGAGTGCTGTTTCCCCTGTCTTTTTTTTAAACAAAGATATTTATTCTGTTTCTTTCTATCTTTTGTAACTTTTAATACAATTGTGGTTTGGATGTGCATGATTGTACTTTACACCGGGACATTATTGAACTGTATAAATTTCCATCTCTTTAAGCTCAAAATTTATTGTCATAAAATCTTTCAAGGGACAGAGCTCAAAATGTTTATATTGTGTATATAAATAAGCTTTAATTGAGAAAGGCTAAGTTAAAACTGATTAAATTGAATGTGAAACTAACAAGAAAAACAGGATTGTGTACAACTGGGTCTGGGACTAATTCTCATTGGCTGATAGGGACAACTCGCATAGACAAAGTTTGTTTTATTCAGTACAGGACATCTAGTTTTGAAAGCTTCAAGCGTTCCCTTAAAACTCTACTGTTTAGGGATGCATACAACCTACATTAACCTTTCTTTATACCAGTTCCTCTCCTCCATTGCTATCCCCTGAACCCCCTTAGCATGTAAGCCTAAGAGTCCAGCTGTTTGTAGATCACCTTCTTAAGAGCTGACTACAACAGTGCAACTCTTGGCAGGGCCCTCTACCCATGTGATCCCTATAATTTTTTTGTTGTACTCCGCTGTGGAATCTGTTGGCGCTCTACAAATAACGGATAATAATAATAACAACAAAGATGTGTAATACATTTTGAAACTGTTTTAGATTAATCATTTGAGTATCATGAATGTTTAATATATTTTAAAGTTTTTTTTTTAATTTTTATACTTGAGATGCTATCATAATTTACTTTGCCCAGTTATCTGATAATTTAACTCTTAAAATTTTGGATTTTATGATACCTCCAAAGAAGATGGAGTGCAACCTGACTGTCTGTTTGAATTTTGTATTGTTTAAAAAGATAGACAAAGCGTTTACTACCCATTCCCTAGCTTTGCACAACCAATATTGTTAGATTAATATACTTTATGACCTCTAAACCTCTGCAAACTGCATGGCTAGAAAGAAGATTGGTTTAGCTGTGAAAACGGCACCGCAAGAAAAAAAAAGCACATCGAGGGGGACAGGCAGGGGTTTAAAATAATTTACAGGTCAAAATAAATGTAACTAATTCAGCTATTATTGTATAATAATTCATAGAGATATCTAAAAAAAAAAAGAATTTAAATATATTATTGTGAAACAGTAAGTTTACATCACTTCAATGTCCCTTTAAAGTTTAGCCACTGCTCTTTCATATACATAAGCATTTTGCGTAGCCTGTCCCTTTAAATGTTTTATGGAAAGTTACATTTTGAGTTTAAGGTCCCTTTAAAGGGATATATTAACCAAAATTGAAAGCTAGTATTTTTCAGTTTTGAATAAAGTATTTTATGTACATATGTTCCATATACCATGTGTGTTCAGACAGCAATGACTTATAACTTGCCCACAATCACTCATTGCCAACTTGATACCAGCCACCCCCATCTCTCTGAGCAGGCACAGCGTTTGAATGCAGGTGTATGGAGCCTACCTCGTTCACTGTTAAAGTACTCTCAGTACTTACTAGAAGCAATTTACCAGTACAAATTGAATGCAAAATGTTTCTATTAAAATTTAACATGCACACATGTATTTAAGTTTTGACCACAATGTCCCTTTAATGCATAACCAGCACAAATGTAATTCAGCATTCAGCATTACTACAAATCCAAACTGTCACACAAAACTACATTTGCCTCACATGAAGCAGTCCCCCAGTTTGATTGATTGGCTGGGTTATTGTATAGAGACTAAGCAGATGGCTCTGAATTTTTGATAGCAAGACGATAAAACATGTTAGCACAATCAGACGTCAAGCAGAAAGCCTGCATGCAAATCTTTTACTTAGGATAACAGTTATCTCCAGAAATGTTGCTCTTTTGTGGCAAATGTGGTGGTTACAAATTTAAAAAAAAAGATACTGAACTGTTTATTTTGTAGTTTTTCAGTTTGAAATAACATGTATAACCTTAAATAAATATAATAGGTCAAAATGTATGTTGCCCATGCATATATACACACAGTATATATATATATATATATATATATATATATATATATATATATATATATAATAGCAGACAAAATATGGAAAGAGAAAAAAAAGTCCATTTACTTGTCTAAATCAAGTAGGTAACTTCATTTCACATTGAGTCTTAGTGGTTTAAGTGCCACCACCAAAGCAAGGAAATGGAATAAAAATATAATTTATTCAAGCAGCCAAGATGGTTCTGCTGCCCACAGCTCTGTATATACTCCAAAATATATCCAGAGAGATAGACACTTTGCAAATAATAAATGACTACATTTGGCGCCATAGACCACCACACATTAATAAAAGCACAATATATAAATTACCTACTCAGGGCGGTTTGGGCGTTCTTCACCTTAGTTCATATAAATTACCTATATCTCTTCAAAGAGTTCTGGACTGGTATGGGTATGATGGAGATAAACCTAAAGGGTGGGTGCAGATAGAAACATTTATGGCTGGCACAGAACATATGGGAAGTAAATGCTGGAATTCATGTGCACTTAAAAACCCAACAGTCTCAAAGTCTTACTTATCCAATGAAACGTGGAAGGACTGGCTGTTTGTGCTCAAATCATTCCAAAAAATCTCTACAAAATATTCCCCACTAACCAATCTATTACTAAATCCTGAGTTCCTCCCAGGCCTCAAAGTGGAGAATAGGGCGGGTCCAATGTACTTATCTTTAGTTCCCATCCATATTCTATTAGTAGTAAATTAAAAACGAAACAGCAGGTTGATTCCTTATCTCTTCCTTTTTTCACCTCATGGTTTACCTACCACCAGGCTAGACATTACATTCTCTCACATAGATGCAGAGCCGACTTTTTACGCCCTCTCACACAATTTGAGCAAGCCTGTGTGAATGGCTCGGAAACTCATAAATCGATATCCACATTATACAAACTAGTACTTGATAGTAAATTTCCAAATCTACCATCTTACACGCAAAGCTGGGACAGGGAAAGGGCTACACACACATCACCTAAGGAATGGGCCACCAGATTTAGAAGATTAGCGCATTTCGCTCACTCCTCAGGCGCAAAAGAAATGAACATTACAATTTTTATGAGGTGGTGCCTGACCCCTGCAAAACTTAAGCATATATATAAAAACAGCACAGATGCCTGCTGGAGGGGGTGTGAACAAGTAGGGCACATGAGACATATATGGTGGAAGTGTACTCCGATAAACGAATTTTGGCTAAAGGTTTTCCAAGATATTATACAGGTGTTACACTCACAACTGAACCCTAACCTGGAGACAATATTACTTCAAAAAGCCCCTAACATACAGCTAGATTTAGAGTTTTGTCGGTAAAGACCCGCATAGCTAACGCTGGCTTTTTTTCCCCCGCACCTTTTAAATACCGCTGGTATTTAGAGTTCACAGAAGGGCTGCGTTAGGCTCCAAAAAGGGAGCGTATAGCATATTTACCGCCATTGCAACTCTCAATACCAGCGGTGCTTACGGATGCGGCCAGCTTCAAAAACGTGCTCGTGCACGATTCCCCCATAGGAAACAATGGGGCAGTATGAGCTGAAAAAAAACTAACACCTGCAAAAAAGCAGCGTTCAGCTCTTAAGGCAGCCCCATTGTTTCTTATGGGGAAACAGTTTCTAAGTTTGCACCTAACACCCTAACATGTACCCCGAGTCTAAACACCCCTAACCTTACACTTATTAACCCCTAAACTGCCGCCCCCACTATCGCTGACCCCTGCATATTTTTTAACCCCTAATCTGCAGCTCCGTACACCGCCGCAACCTACATTATACCTATGTACCCCTAATCTGCTGCCCCTAACACCGCCGACCCCTATATTATATTTATTTACCCCTAATCTGCCCCCCACAATGTCGCCGCCAGCTACCTACAATAATTAACCCCTAATCTGCCGACCGGACCTTACCGCTACTATAATAAATGTATTAACCCCTAATCCGCCTCACTAACCCTATAATAAATAGTATTAACCCCTAATCTGCCCTCCCTAACATCGCCGACACCTAACTTCAAGTATTAACCCCTAATCTGCCGACCGGACCTCACCGCTACTATAATAAATGTATTAACCCCTAAAGCTAGGTCTTACACTAACACCCCCCTAAGTTACATATAATTTAAATCTAACGAAATAAATTAACTCTTATTAAATAAATTATTCCTATTTAAAGCTAAATACTTACCTGTAAAATAAACCCTAATATAGCTACAATATAAATTATAATTATATTGTAGCTATTTTAGGAATAATATTATTTTACAGGCAACTTTGTAATTATTTTAACCAGGTACAATAGCTATTAAATAGTTAATAACTATTTAATAGCTACCTAGTTAAAATAATTACAAAATTACCTGTAAAATAAATCCTTACCTAAGTTACAATTAAACCTAACACTACACTATCAATAAATTAATTAAATAAAATACCTACAATTATCTACAATTAAATCTAACACTACACTATCAATAAATTAATTACATGAGATACCTACAAATAAATACAATTAAATAAACTAACTAAAGTACAAAAAATAAAAAAACCTAAGTTACAAAAAATAAAAAAATTAATTACAAACATAATAAAAATTTTACAACAATTTTAAGCTAATTACACCTACTCTAAGCCCCCTAATAAAATAACAAAGCCCCCCAAAATAAAAAAAATGCCCTACCCTATTCTAAAATAAAAATAGAAAAGCTCTTTTACCTTACCAGCCCTTAAAAGGGCCTTTTGCGGGGCATGCCCCAAAGAATTCAGCTCTTTTGCCTGGAAAAAAACATACAATACCCCCCCCAACATTACAACCCACCACCCACATACCCCTAATCTAACCCAAACCCCCCTTAAATAAACCTAACACTAAGCCCCTGAAGATCTTCCTACCTTATCTTCACCACACCGGGTATCTATCACCGATCCGTCCAGGCTCTGAAATCTTCATCCAAGCCCAAGCGGGAGCTGGCGATCCATCATCCGGCTGAAGTCTTCTATCAAGCGGCAAGAAGAAGTCCAGAAGAGGCTCCAAAGTCTTCATCCTATCCGGGCAGAAGAGGAGATCCGGACCGGCAACCATCTTGATCCAAGCGGCATCTTCTATCTTCATCCGATGACGAGCGGCTCCATCTTGAAGACCTCCGGCGTGGATCCATCCTCTTCTTCCGACGTCCTAAGTCCGAATGAAGGTTCCTTTAAATGACGTCATTCAAGATGGCGTCCCTCGAATTCCGATTGGCTGATAGAATTCTATCAGCCAATCGGAATTAAGATAGGAAAAATCTGATTGGCTAATGGAATCAGCCAATCAGATTCAAGTTCAATCCGATTGGCTGATCCAATCAGCCAATCAGATTGAGCTCGCATTCTATTGGCTGATCGGAACAGCCAATAGAAAGCGAGCTCAATCTGATTGGCTGATTCAATCAGCCAATCAGATTTTCCCTACCTTAATTCCGATTGGCTGATAGAATCCTACCAGACAATCGGAATTCGAGGGACGTCATCTTGGATGACGTCATTTAAAGGAACCTTCATTCGGACTTAGGACATCGGAAGAAGAGGATGGATCCGCGCCGGAGGTCTTCAAGATGGAGCCGCTCATCATCGGATGAAGATAGAAGATGCCGCTTGGATCAAGATGGTTGCCGGTCCGGATCTCCTCTTCTGCCCGGATAGGATGAAGACTTTGGAGCCTCTTCTGGACTTCTTCTTGCCGCTTGATAGAAGACTTCAGCCGGATGATGGATCGCCAGCCCCCGCTTGGGCTTGGATGAAGATTTCGGAGCCTGGACGGATCGGTGATAGATACCCGGTGTGGTGAAGATAAGGTAGGAAGATCTTCAGGGGCTTAGTGTTAGGTTTATTTAAGGGGGGTTTGGGTTAGATTAGGGGTATGTGGGTGGTGGGTTGTAATGTTGGGGGGGTATTGTATGTTTTTTTCCAGGCAAAAGAGCTGAATTCTTTGGGGCATGCCCCTCAAAAGGCCCTTTTAAGGGCTGCTAAGGTAAAAGAGCTTTTCTATTTTTATTTTAGAATAGGGTAGGGAATTTTTTTATTTTGGGGGGCTTTGTTATTTTATTAGGGGGCTTAGAGTAGGTGTAATTAGCTTAAAATTGTTGTAATATTTTTATTATATTTGTAATTAATTTTTTTATTTTTTGTAACTTAGCTTTTTCTATTTTTTGTACTTTAGTTAGTTTATTTAATTGTATTTATTTGTAGGTATTTCATGTAATTAATTTATTGATAGTGTAGTGTTAGATTTAATTGTAGGTATTTTATTTAATTAATTTATTGATAGTGTAGTGTTAGGTTTAATTGTAACTTAGGTTAGGATTTATTTTACAGGTAATTTTGTAATTATTTTAACTAGGTAGCTATTACATAGTTCTTAACTATTTAACAGCTATGGTACCTGGTTAAAATAAATACAAAGTTGCCTGTAAAATAAATATTAATCCTAAAATAGCTACAATATTATTATAATTTATATTGTAGCTATATTAGGGTTTATATTACAGGTAAGTATTTAGCTTTAAATAGGAATATTTTATTTAATAAGAGTTAATTTATTTCATTAGATTTAAATTATATTTAACTTAGGGGGGTGTTAGTGTTAGGGTTAGACTTAGCTTTAGGGGTTAATACATTTATTATAGTAGCGGTGAGGTCCGGTCAGCAGATAAGGGGTTAATACTTGAAGTTAGGTGTCGGCGATGTTAGGGAGGGCAGATTAGGGTTTAATACTATTTATTATAGGGTTATTGAGGCGGGAGTGAGGCGGATTAGGGGTTAATAACTTTATTATAGTAGCGGTTAATAATTGTAGGTAAGGTAGCAGCGACGTTGGTGGCGGCAGATTAGGGGTTAATAAATATAATATAGGGGTCGGCGGTGTTAGGGGCAGCAGATTAGGGGTACATAGGGATAATGTAGGTTGCGGCGGTGTGCGGTCGGCAGATTAGGGGTTAAAAAAATTTAATAGAGTGGCGGCGATGTGGGGGGCCTCGGTTTAGGGGTACATAGGTAGTTTATGGGTGTTAGTGTACTTTAGAGCACAGTAGTTAAGAGCTTTATGAACCGGCGTTAGCCCAGAAAGCTCTTAACTCCTGACTTTTCTCTGCGGCTGGAGTTTTGTCGTTAGAGTTCTAACGTTCACTTCAGCCAAGACTCTAAATACCGGCGTTAGAAAGATCCCATTGAAAAGATAGGATACGCAATTGGCGTAGGGGGATCTGCGGTATGGAAAAGTCGCGGCTGGAAAGTGAGCGTTAGACCCTTACCTACAAGACTCTAAATACCAGCGGCCGGCCAAAACCAGCGTTAGGAGCCTCTAACGCTGGTTTTGACGGCTAACGCCAAACTCTAAATCTAGTCGATAGCGTGTAAAATCCGCAGGCAGTTATTTCAAATTTTGATAAATGCAGCAAAGCAAATGATCCCCAGGTATTGGAAATCCATCAAAATACCTTCGGTCAGCGAGATTAGTAACTTCAGATCTCACACTAGAAAGATATCATTATCTCCAAGTAGGTAACTTAAACCTTTATGAGGATATGCTTCTTCTCTGGGAATCCTTCATATACAGTAACACCCAGTAGGGTAGGGAAACATAAAAGGGGGCTAGTGATTTCAACTTAAAACATCCATAAGTTTTCAACACCACTTCCTTGTTTGGTGCCTCACAAGCTCAGCTAGAAATCATAATTGGTCTACGAGTACTCTTGACTAGTTTTTGTTTCTTTTTTTTTTTTTGTGTATTTGTTTTTTATTATTATGCTCTATTCTACAAAGTTTTGTATTTGTTTAGTTTTTTTAAGGATGCATTGGAGCAAAAGCTCAATTTAAATTGATTCAATGAAAAATGCTGTTATGTCTACAGTTTGCAGTCTTATTTTCAAGGATATAGGCATTCTACTCTACTTGGACTTCGACAGTGCAGATCAGGTCCGACAGACCTCGCTGAATGCGGAGAGCAATACGCTCTTCGTATCCAGCATTGCACTAGCCGCACTTGTGAGCTGTTGGTGCAATGCCGCCCCCTGCAGATTCACGGCCAATCAGCCACCAGCAGGGGGTGTCAATCAACCCAATCGTACTCGATCGGGTTGAATTGCGGCGATGTCTGTCCGCCTCCTCAGACTCGAGCAGGCGGACAGGTTATGTAGCAGCGGTCTTTAGACCGCTGCTTCATAACTGGTGTTTCTAGTGAGCCTGCAGGCTCGCCAGAAACACAGGCACTCAAGCTCCATCCGGAGCTTGATAAATGGGCTGCTAAGTATCAAAAAAGTTCCAAATAGTATTAGTCTCAGGAAGTATTAGTTTTCCTGAGGCAACCCGTCTTTAACCTCCCTCCCAAAAGGAACAGGTGTCCAGTAACAGGATCGCTATATCAATATGAAATCACCTGAGGACACCGGGACATTATTGAACTGTATAACTTTCCATCTCTGTAAGCTCAAAATTTAATGTCATAAAATCTTTCAAGGGACAGAGAACTCAAAATGTTTATATTGTGTATATAAAAAAGCTTTAATTGAGAAAGGCTAAGTTAAAACTGTTTAAATTCAATGTAAAACTAACAAGAAAAACAGGATTGTGTACAACTGGGTCTGGGACTAATTCTCATTGACTGATAGGGACAACTCGCATAGACAAAGTTTGTTTTATTCAGTACAGGAACATCTATTCAAAAATCAATAACAACAAAGATGTGTAATACATTTTGAAACTGTTTTAGATTAATCATTTGAGTATCATGAATGTGTAATATATTTTAAAGTTTTTTTTATATATATTTTTATACTTGAGATACTACCATAATTTACTTAGCCTAGTTATCTGGCAATTTAACTCTTAAAATTGTGGATATTATTATGCCTCCAAATTAGATGGAGTGCAACCTGCTGTCTTTAGATTAAAGGGACAGTCTACTTGATTTTTTTATTGTTTAAAAAGATAGGCAAAGCATTTACTACCCATTCCCTAGCTAACATTCAGCTAGATTACGAGTTTTCAGCGCTATAGGGAAATTAATGACCGCACAAAAGCAGCGTTATTTCACCTCCCTATAGTGCTGCTATTACAGGTTTTGAAAAAGCAGGCTTGTGCAGGCAATATGGTGGCGTTGAGCTCCATACCGCACCAAAATATAAGCGCCGCTTTGACGTGCTTGTGCACGATTTCCCCATAGACATCAATGGGGAGAGCCGGCAAAAAAGAAGCCTAACACCTGCGATCGTGGAAACATAAGCTCCGTAACGCAGCCTCATTGATGTCTATGGGGAAAGAAAAAGTTGTGTTTAAACCTAACACCCTAACATAAAAACCACGTCTAAACACCCCTAATCTGCCGCCCCCGTCATCGCCGCCACCTACATAATGTTATTAACTCCTAATCTGCCGCCCTTAACATCGCCGCCACCTAATTAAAAATATTAACCCCTAATCTGCCACCCTTAACATCGCCACCCCCAATGTTGCCGCCACTATACTAAAGTTATTAACCCCTAAACCTCTGGCCTCCAACATCACTAACACTTAATAAATATATTAACCCCTAAACCTAACATAACCCTAACCCTAAGCATAACCCTAATGTAACCCTAAGCCTAAGTCTAACCCTAACACCCCCTAACTTAAATATAATCAAAATAAATCTAAATAATCCTTACAATTATTAAAGGGACACTGAATCCAGATTTTTTTCTTTCGTGATTCAGATAGAGCATGCAATTTTAAGCAACTTTCTAATTTACTCCTATTATCAATTTTTCTACGTTCACTTGCTATCTTTATTTGAAAAAGAAGGCATCTAAGCTTCTTTTTTGGTTCAGACTCTGGACAGCACTTTTTTTATTGGTGGATGAATTTATCCACCAATCAGCAAGAATAACCCAGGTTATTCACCAAAAATGGGCCAGCATCTAAACTTACATTCTTGCATTTCAAATAAAAATACCAAGAGAATGAAGAAACTTTGATAATAGGAGTAAATTAGAAAGTTGCTTAAAATTGCATGCTCTATCTGAATAACGAAAGAAAAAATCTGGGTTCAGTGTCCCTTTAACAATATAATTCCTATTTAAAACTAAATACAAACTTACCTGTAAAATAAAACCTAAGCTAGCTACAATATAACTAATAGTTATATTGTAGCTACCTTTGGATTTATTTTTATTTCACAGGTAAGTTTGTATATATTTTAACTAAGTAGACTAGTTAGTAAATAGTTATTAACTATTTAATAACTACCTAGCTAAAATAAATACAAAGTTACCTGTAAAATAAAACCTAACTTCCCTTACATTAAATTATTAAAATACAATTGACTAAATTACAAAAAATAAAAAAAATTATCAAAAATAAAAACAAATTATTCCTAATCTAATAGCCCTATCAAAATAAAAAAGCTCCCCCAAATAAAAAAAAACCCTAGCCTACACTAAACTGCCAATGGCCCTTAAAAGGGCCTTTTGTGGGGCATTGTGGGTTGGGTTGGTTTTTTGGGTGGTGGGTTTTTCTGTTGGGGGGTGTTTGTATTTTTGTTTTACAGGAAAAAGAGCTGATTTCTTTGGGGCAGTTTAGTGTAAGCTAGGTTTTTTTTTATTTTGGGGAGCTTTTTTATTTTGATAGGGCTATTAGATTAGGAGTAATTTGTTTTTATTTTTGATAATTTCGTTTTTTATTTTTTGTAATTTAGTGTTTATTTTTTTTGTAATTTAGAAAATTGTATTTTAATAATTTTATTAATTTTATTTTATTGTAATGTTGGTTTTTAGTGTAAGGCAGATTAGGTTTTATTTTACAGGTAACTTTGTATTTATTTTAGCTAGGTAGTTATTAAATAGTTAAGAACTATTTACTAACTAGTCTACCTAGTTAAAATAAATAAATGATCTCTGATGAAGCGCATGTGCCGATGTGCGAAACGCGTAAGATAGGAGCTTACCTTGTATCCTGAAGCCTGCTCCGCAAAAAACTTGTTCATTGACTCCAGGACTCAGCTTCCCTTCGTCCTCATTTTGTAAAATAAATACGAACTTACCTGTGAAATAAAAATAAAACCTAAGATAGCTACAATATAACTATTAGTTATATTGTAGCTAGCTTAGGTTTTATTTTACAGGTAAGTATGTATTTAGTTTTAAATATGAATTATTTAGCTAATAATTGTAAGATTAATTTAGATTTATTTTAATTATATTTATGTTAGGGGGTGTTAGGCTTAGGGTTACATTAAGGTTTAGGGTTAGACTTAGGGTTAGGGTTATGTTAGGGTTAGGGGTTAATATATTTATGTAGAGTTAGTGATGTGGAAGGTCAGAGGTTTAGGGGTTAATAATTTATTTTAGTATTTTTCGTTGTGGGGGGCTTGCGGTTTAGTGGTTAATAGGTTTATTATAGCGGTGGTGTGGGCAGGCGGCAGATTAGGGGTTAATAATCTTTATATAGTGTTTGCGATGCGGGAGGGCAGCGGTTTAGGGGTTAATAGGTTTATTATAGTGGTGACGATGTCGGCGGCGGAATAGGGGTTAATAATTTTATTTAGTTGCGGTGATGTCCAGAGCGGCAGATTGGGGTTAATAATTTTATTTTAGTGTTTGCGATGCGGGAGGGCCTCGGTTTAGGGGTTAATAGGTTTATGGGTGTTAGTGTACTTTTTAACACTTTAGTTATGAGTTTTATGCTACAGCTTTGTAACGTAAAACTCATAACTACTGACTTTAGATGGTGGTACCCCTCTTGTCAGTTTACGGTGTACTGCTCACTTTTTGGCCTCCCAGGCAAACTCGTATTACCGGCACTATGGAAGTCCCATTGAAAAAGGACTTTTTAAAAAGTGCGGTACTGACGTTGCATGACGGCCAAAAAGGTGTGTGATACACCTATACCAACAAGACTTGTAATAGTGGCGTTAGAGAAAAAGCAGCGTTATGAAGCATAACAATGCTTTTTCACTCATAACGCAAAACTCTTAATCTAGCTGATTGTTAGATTAATATACTTTATGACTTCTAAACCTATGCAAACTGCATGGCTAGAAAGAAGATTGGTTTAGCTTTGAAAACGGCACCGCAAGAAAAAAAAAGCACATCAAGGGGGACAGGCAGGGGTTTGAAATAAATTACAGGTCAGAATAAATTTAACTAATTCAGCTATTATTGTATAATAATTTAAAGAGCTATCTAAAAAAAATTACAGTTAATTATTATTTTAAATATATTTTTGTGAAACAGTAAGTTTACATCACTTTAATGTCCCTTTAAAGTTTAGACGCTGCTCTTTCATATACATGATATAAGCATTATGCGTACCCTTTCCCTTTAAATGTTTTATGGAAAGATAAGTTTTGAGTTTAAGGTCCCTTTAAAAGGATATATTAACCAAAATTGAAAGCTAGTATCTTTCAGTTTTGAATAGAAGTATTTTATGTACTAACCAGCATTTTTAGACAAGCATGTAATACGCAGTTACGATCATGATTTTAGTGTTTTATCACTACTCCATATGTGAAATTCATATCTTTAGCATTTAAATAATGTGGCAGTGTGCAATATACACACAACACGGGCAGTTTACTTTAAACTAAATGCTCTAATAGCCGATGCTTACTGCATAATACTAACATACATTTGACTCAACTAACAACCGCTAGGCTCTGAATTTTTGAGCGGAATTTTGAAGGTATAAATGTAGAAGCATATCGTATTTAATACATACACTACTTTAACTTGAAATATGAGATTGATACTCTGGCAGCATTACATAAGTGAGCTAGAATAATAGCGCTTCACTTTAACTGATACAGCCCGCCACAATCCACAGTTGAATAACTGCAACATTGTATCTATGTAATATACGATATCTTTCCGCAATCATTTCTCTCTTTCTTTCCCACATTTGGTTTAGTTAATTCTCGCTAAGCACCACTCCCTTTGTGTACAAATAATAAAGTATAAAGTAATATTTACACAAAGGGGAGATTGCCTTATGTAGTGCCATTGCTTACTATTTAGTGGTAAATCAGCAGAAACAGTATACAGTCAAATACAGCCTGTTGACTTAGTACTGAATCAAGGTACAGGAGCAAGGTCAACAGGCCAGGGATCATGCACAGGCCAGAGATATCAGAAGCAGAATTGAGATCCAGGAGAGAAGTGACAAAGAAGCCAAAACTGGAACCAGGAGATCAAGCAAGAACCAAGTGCATCCATGATAAATACTACTTAAAGTCAAAGCCAGCAAGGGAAACCAGCAGAAACAGGATCCTGAAAATGGTCAAGAAAGTTCAAGGTCAAATACAGCCAGGCAATATAGTGTTGATTCAGAGTCCAGGAAAATAGGGTCAACAGGTCATGGATACACATTCAAGAGCAGAATCAAGATGTAGGAGAGAAGACAACATTAGAATCAGAAGATGAAGCAAGAAGAAAATGCACCCACAACAGTGACTTTCAACAAGTAGATGGCAAAGAAAAATCACATGACAAATAGTCACAGAGTATGTGCTAAAACATGTGAAACAAATGTGACAAAAAAGCAATAACAGAGGAAGCATGCAATCAAAGTAGAAACAATGTAGCCACAAGCAACAAAAATGTCTCTACAGGTAAGCACATGCCATTGCACCCCCAAGAATCCCTCCTGGGACCTACTTAAGTTTATTGGGATGGTCCTAATCAACAATTTTAACTAACATGGGAGAAACTTGGACACACTATGAATCTCTGTCAGATGACTGGAAGTAGTCAATGGAGATGAACAATGTGAGAAAGAAAAGAGGGTGGGCAAAGTTCTAGCAGAGGGTATATCATCAAGGGGAATACATTGTGCCATTTTAGGAAAATAGTATATTGTCACCCATATTTTGGTAGATCCTTTAGATTCTGACAATTTTTTAATTATATCCATAGCTAATAAGTTAAATATTTTCAAGCTTGTTTAACAGTGTACAGTGTTTGGAGTGATCCAGCAGAATGTGAAGGAGAAGGCTCATGGGTGGTACACATAATGCAGGCTGAAATATAATCTTCAACATCATTTGCCATAGTTGGTCCCCATAAATTGTTGTAGTCACCAGAGGATTTTCTTAAAGCCAGGGTCTCAGGGGCTAACATGAGGCTAGGACATTGGTTCAGGGTGAAGATTATTGTGATGATTTTTGTTCTTACAGATCTGTACCGGAGCTGCTTGCAATTTCTAAATTAAGAAGTTAGAGCTGGGCTATAAACAAACAATAAAATAAGTGTTTTGAATCAGGAGAGAGCGTCAGCAGGACTGGGTAACGTTACACTCAGTAAAGAACAGAGCCCCCCAAGTGTTAAGATTGCTTAGTTTTAGAAAAGTGGTGTAAGTCCTTTCGAGTAGATGATGCCATTTGGTAAAACCCATTTTAATTGTAGCTTACTACCCACATAATAAGATAGCTCCAACTTTGAGAATCTCTTATAGCAAAAGCTACTGGATGAAGATGTCTGGATTCTGAATTTCTTTGAGATAATACTTCTACTGCATCTATATAAGTAGTGTCCACCTCCAAGATGAACTTATAAATATAACTAGGATGGTTAAAAATAGAAGTAGAGCAAAACGCTTCTTTAAGAAACTGAAACACTTTAGCTGCAGCCTCAGACCAGCTCTTACAACAAAAAACCTTTATGGGAGACAGCAGTATGGGCTGAAGAGATGGTAAAGAGATTTCAAATGAATCACCAGTAATAGCTAGCAAATTTAAAATTTCTCTGTAGGTTTTTTAAAGAAGTTGGATGTAGACAGTCTAATAAAGCAGACATTTTTTGATTAATTATCTTGATCTTTATTTATAAATCATATATCCAAGTGTATACTCTCCTGTGAAAAGAGAACTACTCCAATTTAGCAAATAGCTGATGTTTTCTAAGATATTTTAATACTGCCTGTACAAGATGGATATGTTCAGCTGTAGACTTGAAGTATACTAGAATATCACCCAAGTAGATGATCACAAAGATGTTAAGGTAGGTCCTGTAAAATGTCATTAACAAAGTTCTGGAAGACTGCAGGATCATTGAATAAAATCAAAGTAATTTCCAAATACTCATAATGGCTGTAGCAGGTGTTAAAGGGACACTAAACCCACATTTTTTTTCTTTAATGATTCAGATAGAGCATGCAATTTTAAGCAACTTTCTAATTTACTCCTACAATCATTTTCTCTTTGTTCTCTTGCTATCTTTATTTAAAAAGTAGGAATTTAAAACTTAGTAGCCGGCCCATTGTAGGTTCAGAACCCTGGATAGCACTTGCTTATTGGTGGCTACAATCAGCAAACCAATAAGCAAGCATAACCCAGGTTTTCAACCAAAAATGGGCTGGCTCTTAAGCTTTACTTTCCAGCTTTTTAAATAAAGATAGCAAGAGAACGGAAAAAAAAATGATAATAGGAGTAAATTAGAATGTTGTTAAAAATTACATGCTCTATCTGAATCATTACAGAAAAAAAAATTGGGTTTAGTGTCCCTTTAAGCGCCGTCTTCCACTCATATCCTTGTATTTAGATTATATTTTAGGCTTAATGAAGGTCTAATTTTGTAAAGATGGTGGCTCGTTGCAGATGGTACAAAATGAGTTGAAATGTTTAGGGCTTTCTTATAACTTGGTATAAGCCTCCATTTATTTGGTTCTTATAAGTTTAGGCTTAGTTTTGTAGGTAGGAGCTCATTTGCAGTAGCCACAGAAGCCTCCTCCTTGGCCGTACTCCCCTTAGGTATAATAAGTAGTTTACTTACTTCTGAGAACTAGGGTCAGTGATGCCAGCAGGGTACAAGCTAAGAGTTGGAAAGCAGTTCAGTGATGCAGATAAGATCAGCGGTGCCAAGGCAAGCTACAGGCCTGATTCAAGATTACTGTAGTAAACAGTGCAGACAAAGTATAAACCAGCTCAAGAACAGTATCGTAATAGCCTAGGAACAAGCAGACAGAAAAGTCAAACTCATGCAGAGGATCAATCCAAGGAAGCAACGATAACCAAATGAACTGGTGAATGCAAAGTCCAAAAACAAAGCTGAGGTCAAATAGCCAGAGGTCGTAGATCAAATAACCAAGAGTTCTCGAAGGAAACACACTCAATGTCAAAGCACTGATAGCTGGGTGTGTCTCCCTTATATAGCAACCAAATGATAATGTGATGCACCTAGTAAAAACAAGTTTGTGCAGATTATAATCAGGTGCTCTACTAAACAGTCTCCCAGAGGAGGTGTTCCTCAGGCAGGTGCTGAATAGCTCAGTCAATAGCTCATGGAACCAGAGACTGGGAGATTCAGGTTCATGTCCAATCCAGAAACTCCACACAGCAACCACACCAGGCAAACCTACACCTGTTGTGGTTATTACAGTTATATAGAAGAAAAAAGGATGGATAAATAAACCCTGCAATAAGGTATTAGAGGTAGGTATCTGTATTACCACACAAGATCTAAATATGGAACAGTGAAAATGGTGCAAAATAAATAATGAAAGTATATTGCAAGTTGTTTCATAACTAAAAATGTTGAGCTAGATTACAAGTGGCACGCTAACTGTTGCATGCAAGTGATTTTGGGGAATATTTATCAAAGTGTCAATCTTGGTGCAATACGCTCGCCAGACATCGCTGCCGTGGATCCACATACTATGCCCTTATTTATTAAAAAAGTCAAAAACACGCGTGTCAAGTACGGCGCGATGAGCATCGGACTGTTGTTAGCTAACAGTCATCAAGGTTGTGCTTATTCTGTTTTTTCCCAACTTTATTTATACCATTTCATTACTATCCATGGACAAGCACATTTCTCTAAAACACATTTTTTATTTTTCATCTGTTAATGTCCAAGAAATAGCTACATTTGTACCTCAACAAACAATATCTCATAGAAAGTAATTTTTATATTTATTTGTTATATGATACTTTCACATAAATTAATTTGTATTTGTATTTCTAGAAGTCATTATATGCTTTTATCTCATGGTTATTTTTTTTATAAATTATTTTTAATGCTAGAATTTGTACATATATCTTTGCACGCACATACTTGTATATATATATATATATATATATATATATATATATATATATATATATATATATATATATATATATATATTTATTTATTTGTGTGTGTTATGTCAGAAATCTTTTGCAAACATATTTACATGTCCCTAAATTCCTTTTTTTTGTTCTAAACAATGTTGTCTTTCATATCTCTGTTTATTTATACCACTATATGTACTGTATATAGTGTAAATGTATTATTATTCTGAGCAGGAATAATTGTGAATATATCATGTAATCAGGGTATCATATGTATTTATTTGCAATCAATGGATATTTTAAGAGCTGGACCAGTTTTCTCTCTGTACCAGTGTAACCTCTCCTGATTGTAAACTAGTTTTAAAAACCACCCCTACAAAGATTTTATAAAATGGGCTGGCATATAAGATGACATTTCTTTCTGAAAAAGAAATTCAAGAGAAGTAAGAAATTCACTGAAAATAGCATGACAGTAAAGAGGTGATTTTAATTTCTGCTGTATCTGATTTATGACAGTTTAATGTTAGGTGGCCTATCCCTTTTAGCTATCAGCTTAAGATTATATTGAATCAAACATCAATTCCAATTTTAAAATCATTGTCTAAAATATTACACTGTGTGTCCTAATGTCAGCATCAATGTTTATCTTTAATACTAATTTCACATGTACATACTTTCAAAGTATAATACACAAATGGCACTTACAAGTTCTGATGAGTGATCAATGACACAAGTATCGAGCAATTTGATTCGTTAGTGATAGTTTAAAATGTGTTACGCTTGTCAGGTTAGCGCAACTAAAAGCCTTGCGCAGAAGGTAGTGCATAAAAAAGTTGCACTAAACACAACATCAGTACATTCAAATTACAGTTGCACTCATAAAACACTATTTATATAATATATAATATTTTTTTAAAAGGCTGGTATATGACATGGTGTTTGACTGAAAGGACCATATTGTATATATAAATACATACTGTATATATGTCTAAATATGTGTATGTATGCATGTATATATAAATATATGTATATATGTGTGTAGATATGTATTTATGTGTTTTGCTGTATATTTACTGTTCACATTCCAATATTCTTCACTTACAGGAAAACGTTATTTTTATTCTTAGTACTTATTTCTATATATATCTGTATATACCTATACCTGTATATCATATAGATTATATATATATATATATATATATTTAATAATATACATTTTAACATAGGAATGTAAAATATGCATAATTTGTTTTGTTTTTTTGCGCTTTAGGTCTAGCGCCGTGTCTGCTTAGCGCACATGAAGAATAATATCTCAAAGTGCATTTTCAAAATATTAAATATTAAAAAATATTAATAATAATAATTAAAAAAATATACATCATGTAAAAATTCTAAATAATCCATAGAATATATATATATATATATATAATTTATTTTTACAGCATGTATAAATATTTTCAATAATTATTATTAATATTGTTTAATATTTTATATTTAAAGGGACATGAAACCCAAAATTTCTCTTTCCAAATACAATTTTAACAGAGTTTCCAACTTACTTCTAATATCTCATTTGCTTTATTCTCTTGTTATTCTTTGTTGAAGAGATAACCTATGTAGGTAGCGTGCACATATCTGGAACCTGCTAATGTATAACATTGTTGCAAAACTACAGCCATATAGTGCTGCAGGCACGTGCATACACCTGAACTTACCTTCCTGCTTTTCAACAAAGGATAACAAGAAAACGAAGAAATTGTATGTTCTGACTCATGAAAGAAATGTTTGAGGTTTTATGTCCCTTTAATATTTCAAAAATAGAAATAATTCATGTGCTAACCCGACATTGCATTAGACCTAAAGCTCAAAACACGAATTGTGTCACGCATATTTTACATTCCTATGTTCTTCACATAGAAACATATTAGATGTATATTTCTATATATATGTGATAATGTTAATGTAAAATAGATAGCTACAGGAGTAGATATACAGGTATATGTGTATACAGATATATATAGAAGTATGTATTTACAATGAAAATAACATTGTTCTGTAAGTGAAGAACATTAAGTGTAAGATATAAATAAATCCTGTCGGGTTAGGGTGCGAGAGATAGGTGTTAATTTTTGTTTTTTTCTGCGCTCTCCATTGATATCTATATTGAGAATACGTTAACTCAGTCGTAATATCACAAAGTCATAAAATTAGCACGTGTCAGGTTTCGCTCATGCGCAATCTTTTTACTTTCAACTTGTAATACTCATGCAACCCGACACATGCAAAAAGACTACTTCTAGCGAAGTTTGCGCTTGAGCAGGAGCTCGAAATAGTGCGCCACTTGCAATCTGGCTCTTTATATATTAATCTAAGGTGTTCACTGTCCACTTTTTAAGTACTTTTAAAACCCCGGTATTAAGCGCAAGTGCTTGCTATTGCGCTTTCAAAAAATGGAAGGTGTATAGCAAAGGACATAACTAAACACTCCACTACTTGAGCAGAAATGTTGCACTCCATCGGTTTTGCGCTCAAGGTATTTGACATGAATTTTAGTGTGTGCCTTATAGAAGTCTATTATCTGAGGTAAATTATACATCTGTACCATGTGACATGAATAGTATAGCGTGCCGTACACTACCATTTGTTCCATATATATTAACCATTAACGTGTAAAATGAGCACCAAAATGCAAATGGTATGAATTTACTCCAGCGGTATTAGTGCTTGCATCTGCTCCACTTTTAGTATAGGCCTATGTTTTGTAAATATGTCTCTTAATTAATTGTATCATCTTGTACAACACTACATCTAATCCCTGATCAGCAATAATAATGTCACATTGTGCATCTCAGCTTTAGTCCTCCTGGAGTGTGGACAAAAAGAGACTTCCGCTATGATTTATACACGGAACATCAATGTATATTTATGTTGGGTTCCATTTAATCTGATGCAGAATGGCCTCGGTACTGTGATACCAGTAATTGTCTTAATTATATTTTGATCATGTGCTCTTTAACAACTCACAAATTATCTCTTGACAAGTTGAAGTAATAGATCTTTTTTGGTTCATAAAAAAAGAAGGAAGAGAAGTCCAAAGGTTAAACAGGTCTTTTCATCATGATAAATCACTAGTTAATGAGCCAGTATTGTGGGCTATTATGGTTGCTCACTTTCAAACCATCACCTCTAGTTGTAAAGCAGAGTGGGATAATGATCTTACTTCTTTGAACTTTAGCACAATATTGACTGGTTGCACTGAGCAGATGTTGCTTGGAGTTTGACTGCAGAAGTGACAATTAATTGTATGGACTTTATAGCTGATAACAAATCTTAACATATGTTAAATAATTGCAAAGTCATACCCCACATTTATACATTTTCCTTTATAAGAAACACAAAACTAAATGTATATAGGCATAAAAAGTAATTTAAGGTAAGGAAAAATATTTATCAATATAGATAATGTAAACTGAATAGCTTCAGGGACGCATACAGTTCAAACATACAAATTATAGGGTAATATTCATTCACTTAATTCTGTTAAATAGGCTTGGTCTTCAAAAATGTAACTTTCATAATTCATAAAATTGGAAACTTTGTTTTAACTAAACGCTTCGAGGCATATTTAACAAATGTCTGTCGGACCTGATCCGACAGTGCGGATCAGGTCCGACAGACATCGCTGAATGCGGAGAGCAATACGCTTGCCGTATTCAGCATTGCACCAGCAGCTCACAAGAGCTGCTGGCGCAACTCCGCCCCCTGCAGACTCGCGGCCAATAGGCCGCCAGCAGGGGGGTGTCAATCAATCCGATCGTACTCGATCAGGTTGATTTCCGGCGATGTCTGTCCGTCTTTGTGACCGCTGCTTCATAACTAGTGTTTCTGGCGAGTCTGCAGGCTCGCCAGAAACACGGGGCCTCAAGCTCCATCTGGAGCTTGATAGATAGGCCCCTTTATCTGTAATTTTGTCTAACATCCCTTTTCTTTCATAATTCAGATAGAGGGGCATATTTATCGAGCTTGATGCCCCGCAGTTATGAAGCAGCGGTCTAAAGACTGCTGCTCCATAACCTGTCCGCCTGCTCTGAGGCAGAGAACAGACATTGACAGAAATCAACGCGATCAAATACGATCGGGTTGAATGACACCCCCTGCTAGCCGCGAATCTGCAGGGGGCGGCATTGCGCCAGCAGTTCACAAGAACTGCTGGTACAATGATAAAAGCTAAGAGCGTATGCTGTCGGCATTTATCGATGTGCCGCGGACATGATCCGTAATATTAGATCTTGTCCGCTCGCACAATAATAAATAGGCCCCAGAGTGTAAAATAAAAAATACAAATTTCCAGTTTATTTATATGATCTGAATCACTTATTTCTCTTGGTATCCTTTGAAATAAAGTTAGGTATAGGCTCAGAAGCTTGCCTGTGACTGGAGTACTGCTTTTAACAAAGAAATACATATGCAAGAACACTAGGGGGCAGCAGTGTTTTCATAAAACTGCTGTCCTACCGGATTCCAGACACCTGTACGCTACCTACTTAGGTATGCTCTTCAACAAAGAATACCAGAATAAAGCAAAGTTGATAATAGAAGTATCTGGGGGTACAGACTGTGTATACCCACCAGTTTTTAACGCTGTATTGTTTGAATTTTATATGGTTTTAATAAATCAGTTTTTAAGCTACAAACAGTGTTTACAAGCCCTAATTGCCAGGTGCTCATATGTGCTGGGCCTACTGTTTGGTTCATCACTGTGAGTTTGAGCTGTCCCTGGACTACGTGCAGCTGTCGGGAGTAGGTGAGCTGACACCTTTATACTGCCAGCCTGCGTCTACTAGCACAACGGCGCTTTATGGAAATGTGAGTACCATGTGTTTTACATTTTCTATCTGATTTGTCTATTTGGTGACTGCTACGCACATGGGGCACCTCTCTTATATTTGCTAGATGCTGTTGTTTTATTCCACTACAATCGAGGAGTGCAGCCACTGTGATCCTGAGATTGCTACAGGAAATTTAACCCCTGATGAACTGACAATTTATGGGAGTCCAGGACCTTTAACCCCTGATGTACTGACAATATATGGGAGTTCAGCATATCCTGTGACTAGGGTTATTGTTGTGTATCATTATCTGTATATACTTTGTTTCACCTTGTATGTTTTATCTAGAGCCATTTTTATAGTTTTTGTTGGATAATAGAAGTGAACCTTTAAGATCCTAATCCTACCTAGTTATGTATTTCAAGAAAGGATGCCAAGAACAAAGCAAATTAGATACTAGAAGTAAATTGGAAAATTGCTTAAAATTGCATGCCCTGAATTATCTGAATTATGAAATAATTGTCGCTTTAAAGGACAACTAAACACAGTAAAAATACATAATCAATAAATACATACTAAAAAGACAATGCAAAAACACTTAGGGCCAGACTTAGGGCCAGATTACGAGTGGCACACTAACAGATGTTCGCAAGCGAAAAGGGGTTTATCACAGCTGTTTGAGCGTCTGTTTTTTTGCTCGTATTACAATTTGAAAGTAAATGCGATTGCTTGAGCACAAATTGAAGTTTACGTGCGCCAGATGAGAGCGCAACCTCAGAGTCCTGGTTAACTTTTGCTAAACAAATGTGTTTCACAAAACACATAAAAAATACATTTAAAAAATCATATAAACACCATCTAATAAAAAAAGGGCTAAAAGATATGAGATGAGGTCTCAGGTGTAAGAAAAACAGGCAGACAAATGGCTTTAATATAGAGATACATACATATACCTGTATAAATATACATTTGTATGTATATATGTTTATATGTGTGTACATAGGTATTTATGTATTTATATGTGTATACAGGTAGCCCTCGGTTTACGCCGGGGTTAGGTTCCAGAAGGAATGGTTGTAAATCGAAACCGTTGTAAATTAAAACCCAGTTTATAATGTAAGTCAATGGGAATTGAGGGAATTAGGTTCCAGGCCCCTCTCAAAATTAACATAAGTAACACCTAATACATTATTTTTAAAGCTTTGAAATTAAGACTTTAAATGTTAAACAGCATTATAAACCTACTGAAATAATCACACAACAGACTGTATCATCAAACTAAGTTTAATGAACAAAAATATTTTTTTACTTGCATTTTTCTGCAAACAGTTCTAATATTGGGTCTGCACCTATTCTATGCATTTCAATCTGGAGTGGACAGCTCCACCTACTGGCTATTTTAATTAGTGCACTGCTTTTCAATAGCAGTCACATGACTGGAAAAAGGTTGTTATTCTGAAACGGCGCAAATTGAACCGGCATAAATTGAGGGCCGCCTGTATATGTATGTATTTATAGGCATATACACATAAATGCAGTACATAAATGCACATATATAGACATAAATAAGTGCATTGCAGCCCTTTGCAGTTAATTAGATAAAAACATGAAAAAGCATATTTATGCAATATTCATATTTAATAAAGTTTTAACTAAGTATATACTGTAAATATTTCACATTCCAGTGTTCTGCACATAGGGAAATGTGTTCTAAGTATTTCTAAATAGATATTCCTATATATATATATATCTGTATATAATCATGTATTTATGAATAAATATAACATATTTTTCTATGTGAAGAACATTAGAATGTGAAATATTCATATTATCATGTCAGGTTAGCGCACTCAAAAACATGGGATCGCGTGAGTAGAGTGTTTTTTCCTCTTTAACTTTAATGGGGGAATAAGTTATCGCGCACACGATATTCTAAGTTTGGCAATTGAAAACAGTTTACTTTCAACTCATGATATAAGCGCAACACGAAGCGCACAAAAATCTTACTTCTAGCACAGTAAATGCTTGAGTGGGAGCGTTAAATATCTCTAGACTTCTAATCTGGCCCTTACTTTGAATTTCAAATAAGTAGTAGATTTTTTTCTGTCAAATGCGCAAAGTTTACTACTTTACAAAAAGTTGGACTAAACACAACATAAATACATTCAAATAATGTGTTACATTCATATATACACTAACATATAAATGATTCATATAATTATTTTAAGAAATGTATAACGGTTAAAAGGTATATGGCCAGGTATTTAACTCCAAAGGGCTATAATACCTATATATATATATATATATATATATATATATATATATATATATATATATATATATTATAAACCATGAAAAATCATTTTAATTTAATTTTAATATTTTAAATATTTTATATATATATATATATATATATACAGATATATATATATATATATATATATATATATATATATATATATATATATATATATATACAGGTATATATCTATCTATCTATCTATCTATCTATCTATATATATATATATATATATATATACTAAAGACTAATATTAAGATAGATATGGTATACAAAATTTCGACAAATTGAGAATAAAGAAAAGGGATTTCAGCACTCTTTTTTGGAAATAGTCTTATTTAAATGTATTTCAGAATAAAGATCCATAAATGGCGGACTCCAGCCCTATCAATGGGCAGAATACCTATACATCATAGACATACATTAAAAATAAAACAAAAAATCACACATGACTGGCCAGTCTTATTATAATCAATTTAGAATTTGGTATTGACAGCCAAATAAAATCACATCAATGCAGAACTAAATGCTACAAAAACTTTCAAGCGATTATAACAATGTAGCAACAAATATATCAAGCAAATTGTTGCCACCTAAGACAATCCCCCTTCCTGAATATAGTATAACTTCAAAACAGGTTATGCATAGTAAAACTATGCTAACATAGTCATTGTTCCATCTAAAGATGTTGCACCAATATTATTTTGCACCAGTTCAACAGAGCTAAGAAAGATGAAATGTAAATTCACTTTACCATTTCCACGGCAGTGTCCGTTATTAACTGTTGCTCTTACCACCAATGTGGGCCTTTATGTTCAAAGGTAAAGGGTCGTTGTTATCAAACCTTTTGCAGAGCCGTGTGTTAGTTAATCTTTCCTGTTTGTTCCATACCTCTCGATGCCGAAACAGCCACGATGCACTCAGCATCTCCTCACCTCTGCTAGGCTGTAAATCATCCGAGGCAGCTTGTTGAAAACAAATATGCACAGAACCAGGCCATGCACTGCATCCGGGGTAACTTTCAGACTTCCACTTTTACTTCGGTCAGCTTTTCGCTTTTTGTTTCCGATTGGTGGTGTCTTTTCTCCTTATTTTCCAGGAATACCTCTAGGACACAGTAAGTAGCTGTTCACTCCTCATCTGCCTTTACCAACTCAGAGGTTTTCTCAGCTGTATCTTGTTTTCAATCAGGAACCGACTCTTTCAGGTAGACTTGTACTCATTGATAATGGTGCTTACTGAAACAATGCAATCATACTTGGGGACTGCTTTTTACAGTCAGTCAGTGTGACTTCTTTAGGAGCTTGCCAACGTACGTTTCACCCCTTGTTGCTCCAAAGATATCGGGGCTTCCTCAGGGCTGATTTACTCAGGTACAGGTGCTTCGTTTAGCACCCTAAACCCCGCCTCCCTTTGTTACGTCATGGGGGCGTATAGTAAAAAAGTTTACTTAAAACTGCTTTACATATAAAGGTATTATACATCATATTCCTTTAACATCTAAAACATATTAGCATTTTTTAATGCAGACCTGACGTACAGGAATTAGCATTTACCATGTCATTAATTTTAACCTACACAGTATCCCTAGAGAAATGAAGCGAACTCTAGTCTTTCATTCAGACCTCTTGGATACCTTGTATTTAAAACATAGATCCAACGAGTCTCTTTCTGCAGTAATACTGTGTCGTTATCGCCTCCTCTGTTGTTCACTATTCTATTGCCATTATTTTCAAGTGTGAAGCATTTGTTTGGTGGAATTGAGTGAAGTGTCTTGCTATAGTAGTGTCTCTATTATGTGAGATATCGTCTCTATGTTCTTGAATCCTATCTTTTAGGAATCTTTTTGTTTTTCCTACATAGAATTTGGGGCATGAACAGTGTATTAGATAGACTACACCAACAGAATTGCAATTGAAAAAATATTTAACATCCTAATTTTTATTATTGCCTGCTGAGAATTTTTTGGCTTTTTCCATATACGGGCAATACACACATTGACCACATGGATAATTACCTTTAACTCCTCTATCCTTTCTGAGCCAGTCTGCACTAGATGGACTCTTACTATACATGCTTCTTACTAAATGATCTTTTAAATTTGGTGATTTTCGTGCTACCATTAGAGGAAATGTTCCCACTTTTTCTTTTATTTTTTCTTCATATGTTAGAAAGGTGCCAGTGTTTCTGCAAAATAGACTTAATAGTACCCCACTGGCAATTGTAACCTGAAATGAATCTTATCTTTTCGTTTTGAATTGGTTCATCTTTCATTTTATAGAGTACTTTATCTCTATTTAATCTGTTGACTTTTGAAGCTGCCCTGTTGATATATTTTTTTAGAGTATCCTCTATCTAAAAATCTTGCTTCCATCAAATTTGCATGTTTCACATATTTATTTTTAGATGAGCAATTCCTTTTTAATCTAAGTAATTGCCCAAAAGGAATCCCTCTTTTCAAATGATCAGGGGGACTGCTTTGTGCCTGTAGGATACTGTTAGTCGCTGTTGATTTCCTATAGTTTTCAGTAACGATAGAGTTACCTTCTTTGCTAATCAGTATGTCTAAGAATGGGAGACTTTTTTCCACTAATTTGATATGTTAACAGAATATTTTTATCATTGTTATTCAAATCAGTAATGAACTTTTCAAGTATTTTTGGAGGACCTTCCCATAGCATGAGGACATCATCCACATAGCGGATCCATAAAATGATGTTTTCCTCAAATATGTTGCTATATTTTTCATAAATCTCCATCTCCCATGCTCCAAGATGTAAACAAGCATAGGTGGGGGCGCATACCGCCCCCATCGCTGTACCTCTTTTTTGTCTGTACATCATGTTATCAAACATAAATATATTGTTTTGAAGAATGAATTCAAGTAGGGATATTATAAAATCTGTATGCTCTCTATACTTAGGACCTCTAGAGTCCAAATAGTGTTCAGCAGCTTTTAGGCCTTCCCTATGTGGGATAGATGAGTAAAAACCCTCCACGTCTAAAGAGACTAGGAGGGTTTCTATATTTATCTTAACCCCATCCAGTTTTTTCAGGAGGTCCTTTATGTATAACATTGTTATAATCGCTTAAAAGTTTTTTGTAGCATTTAGTGCTGCATTGATGTGATTTTATTTGGTTGTCAATACCAAATTCTAAATTGATTATAATAAGACTGGCCAGTCATGTGTGATTTTTTGTTTTATTTTTAATCTATGTCTATGATGTATAGGTATTCTGCCCATTGATAGGGCTGGAGTCCTCCATTTATGGATCTATATTCTGAAATAAATTTAAATAAGACTATTTCCAAAAAAGAGTGGTGAAATCCCTTTTCTTTATACTCAATTTGTCGAAATTTTGTATACCATATCTATCTTAATATTAGTCTTTAGTATCTATTACCAGAGGGTCTGCACCATAAGATGTGACTACATCAATAATTATTTTTTCACCATAAGCGGTGAAATATATAATCTCTCCTCAAAACTTATATTTTGTATCTATACTTCTAATTAAAGGAAAATTTGTTGAGGATTCACAACCCCCCTTTATTTCTGGGTGATTGAGGTTTAAAATTAAATTATAGTCTTGTTCCTGTGAGCCATTGTTGAAGCCATAAGGGGAAATATTTGCTTCAGAGTTGGGTCTGTCTCTGGCGTGATTCAGTTTGCTCTGTTTGTGGGTAGAATGGCGTTTACCATGTCAGATGAAGTGTGGGAAGCAGAACTAAATGAATCGCTTTCCCAAAGTAATAGCATAGAAACAGGGGATATGAATAATGAATCTCTAAATGTATTTTCATCTTTTAAAAAATACAGACAGTGCGTAACCAGACAAATAAAAATAAGAGCAGAAAATTCTAGTCTCAACAATTATGTAAAAAATAAAATAATACCCAGAGGCCTACGGCTCCTATTGGATCCAGGCGCAAGGACAAAGGAAGATGAGGAAGGGGAGTCATTCCTAGCAGAATGGAATGGGAAATTATCCACACTCTCATTGGATCTAATGGGTATGATGATATCTAGAAATGACAAGAGACTAGAGAAAGTAAAAATAGAGGCAGATCAAGCATTAGCAAATGTCAATCTTTTTGAAAAAGACAAGAATTTTGAAAAATTAAATGAAGAAATGAAAAACAGTGTATCTAGACTACAGGCAGATATAAAATTAAGGAATTGTCGTAAACTAATAAGAGACCAAGATGATTACAGAAAGGATAGAGTCTATGTATACAAATCTCAGAAAGAATCATATGACTCAGGTACAGATGCCTCAGATGTAGAAACAGACAATTTGTCAAAAAAACAACCAGGCCCCTACCCAAAAAATGGAGAAGAAGGGGCGGGAGAAAGAGGAAGAGAGCAGAGCAGTATCTCTACCAGAGAGAGGAGATATCCGATGAGGCAAACAAGAGGGAGAAGGGATTATTACAATCAGGAGAGGTCGCAGGAAAGGGGGAGATCAAGGAGAGGCAGGTTCAGGGACTATTAAATATTCGTGATAAAGATGAAATGCAAATAGTGAACCTTTCAAAATTTCCACTAAATCTTGCACATATGAGCCTCTTGAAAAAAGGTTTATCCTTTAGCCCTGTAGCGAAACTAAATAAGTTTGAGGTTATAAAAGATCTTAACCTCTTTGCCATAAAAATTGTTTTATCGCAAGTGATGAGTAAAGATAATGTAAAAAATAAAACATTAACAACAAGTGATCAAACAGCACTAGACACTTTAAACTGTCTAATGGAAGAGTGTGAAATGGGGAATATTGAAGACAGTGAACCCTTAATTAAAACCGATTTTAAACCAAAATCAAGTTTCATGCCATCATTAGCATCTGTACCTTCTGTTAATTTTTTCTTAAAATTGGTGGAGAAAGATATTGAAAGACTACCCGACAATGTGATGATTAATGATAATTTAACTAAAAATGAAAGGAGGGCCCTTAATGATCTCATATTGGCCCCCAATATCGTGATGAAATCCGCAGATAAGGGTGGCAATCTCGTCATAATGGATGAGTCCATGTATGTGCGGGAAGTCAGAAGACAATTGAGTATTGGGGACCAATATGAGAAGCTTGGAACAAACCCACTAAAAGAGGTACAAAATAATCTGTATAAGCTACTTTATGATGTGAAACAGAGAGGGTTAATTACATCTAATGAATTCTCTTTCCTCTATCCACAATACCCGATTGTGCCAGTGTTTTATGTAATACCAAAGTTACATAAGAACTCGCCATGTCCTCCAGGACGTCCCATTGTGTCCGGGATTGGGAGTATTACAGAAGGAATCAGTAACTATGTTGATCTTTTTTTGAGACCATTCCTTAATACTCTCCCATCATAGATAAAGGACACAGGGGACCTCCTGAAAAAACTGGATGGGGTTAAGATAAATATAGAAACCCTCCTAGTCTCTTTAGACGTGGAGGGTTTGTACTCATCTATCCCACATAGGGAAGGCCTAAAAGCTGCTGAACACTATTTGGACTCTAGAGGTCCTAAGTATAGAGAGCATACAGATTTTATAATATCCCTACTTGAATTCATTCTTCAAAACAATATATTTATGTTTGATAACATGATGTATAGACAAAAAAGAGGTACAGCGATGGGGGCGGTATGCGCCCCACCTATGCTTGTTTACATCTTGGAGCATGGGAGATGGAGATTTATGAAAAATATAGCAACATATTTGAGGAAAACATAATTTTATGGATCCGCTATGTGGATGATGTCCTCATGCTATGGGAAGGTCCTCCAAAAATACTTGAAAAGTTCATTACTGTTTTGAACAATAATGATAAAAATATTCTGTTAACATATCAAATTAGTGAAAAAAGTCTCCCATTCTTAGACATACTGATTAGCAAAGAAGGTAACTCTATCGTTACTGAAAACTATAGGAAATCAACAGCGACTAACAGTATCCTACAGGCACAAAGCAGTCACCCTGATCATTTGAAAAGAGGGATTCCTTTTGGGCAATTACTTAGATTAAAAAGGAATTGCTCATCTAAAAATAAATATGTGAAACATGCAAATTTGATGGAAGCAAGATTTTTAGATAGAGGATACTCGAAAAAATGTATCAACAGGGCAGCTTCAAAAGTCAGCAGATTAAATAGAGATGAAGTACTCTATAAAATGAAAGATGAACAAATTCAAAACGAAAAGATAAGATTCATTTCAGGTTACAATTGCCAGTGGGGTACTATTAAGTCTATTTTGCAGAAACACTGGCACCTTCTAACATATGAAGAAAAAATAAAAGAAAAAGGTGGGAACATTTCCTCTAATGGTAGAACGAAAATCACCAAATTTAAAAGATCATTTAGTAAGAAGCATGTATAGTAAGAGTCCATCTAGTGCAGACTGGCTCAGAAAGGATAGAGGAGTTAAAGGTAATTATCCATGTGGTCAATGTGTGTATTGCCCGTATATGGAAAAAGCCAAAAAATTCTCAGCAGGCAATAATAAAAATTAGGATGTTAAATATTTTTTCAATTGCAATTCTGTTGGGGTAGTCTATCTAATACACTGTTCATGCCCCAAATTCTATGTAGGAAAAACAAAAAGATTCCTAAAAGATAGGATTCAAGAACATAGAGACGATATCTCACATAATAGAGACACTACTATAGCAAGACACTTTACTCAATTCCACCAATCAAATGCTTCACACTTGAAAATAATGGCAATAGATAAAGGAATAGTGAACAACAGAGGAGGCGATAACGACACAGTATTACTGCAGAAAGAGACTCGTTGGATCTATGTTTTAAAAACAAGGTATCCAAGAGGTCTGATTGAAAGACTAGAGTTTGCTTCATTTCTCTAGGGATACTGTGTAGGTTAAAATCAATGACATGGTAAATGCTAATTCCTGTACGTCAGGTCTGCATTAAAAAATGCTAATATGTTTTAGATGTTAAAGGAATATGATGTATAATACCTTTATATGTAAAGCAGTTTTAAGTAAACTTTTTTACTATCTGCCCCCATGACGTAACAAAGGGAGGCGGGGTTTAGGGTACTAAACGAAGCACCTGTACCTGAGTAAATCAGCCCTGAGGAAGCCCCGATATCTTTGGAGCAACAAGGGGTGAAACGTAAGTTGGCAAGCTCCTAAAGAAGTCACACTGACTGACCGTAAAAAGCAGTCCCCAAGTATGATTGCATTGTTTCAGTAAGCACCATTATCAATGAGTACAAGTCTACCTGAAAGAGTCGGTTCCTGATTGAATACAAGTTACAGCTGAGAAAACCTCCGAGTTAGTAAAGGCAGATGAGGAGTGAACAGCTACTTACTGTGTACTAGAGGTATTCCTGGAAAATAAGGAGAAAAGACACCACCAATCGGAAACAAAAAGCGAAAAGCTGACCGAAGTAAAAGTGGAAGTCTGAAAGTTACCCCGGATGCAGTGTACGGCCTGGTTCTGTGCATATTTGTTTTCAACAAGCTGCCTCGGATGATTTACAGCCTAGCAGAGGTGAGGAGACGCTGAGTGCATCGTGGCTGTTTCGGCATCGAGAGGTATGGAACAAACAGGAAAGATTAACTAACACACGGCTCTGCAAAAGGTTTGATAACAGCGACCCTTTACCTTTGAACATAAAGGCCCACATTGGTGGTAAGAGCAACAGTTAATAACGGACACTGCCGTGGAAATGGTAAAGTGAATTTACATTTCATCTTTCTTAGCTCTGTTGAACTGGTGCAAAATAATATTGGTGCAACATCTTTAGATGGAACAATGACTATGTTAGCATAGTTTTACTATGCATAACCTGTTTTGAAGTTATACTATATTCAGGAAGGGCGATTGTCTTAGGTGGCAACAATTTGCTTGATATATTTGTTGCTACATTGTTATAATCGCTTGAAAGTTTTTGTAGCATTTAGTGCTGCATTGATGTGATTTTATTTGGTTGTCAATACCAAATTCTAAATTGATTATAATAAGACTGGCCAGTCATGTGTGATTTTTTTGTTTTATTTTTAATGTATGTCTATGATGTATAGGTATTCTGCCCATTGATAGGGCTGGAGTCCGCCATTTATGGATCTTTATTCTGAAATACATTTAAATAAGACTATTTCCAAAAAAGAGTGCTGAAATCCCTTTTCTTTATTCTCAATTTGTCGAAATTTTGTATACCATATCTATCTTAATATTAGTCTTTAGTATCTATTACCAGAGGGTCTGCACCATAAGATGTGACTACATCAATAATTATTTTTTCACCATAAGCGGTGAAATATATAATCTCTCCCCAAAACTTATATTTTGTGTATATATATATATATATATATATATATATACACACACACACACGTATATATATATATATATATATATATATATACCTGTATAAATATATATTTTACAAAAAATAATCCTATATATATATATATATATATATATATATATATATATATATATTATGCATACTTAAAAATAAAAATAACATTTTTATCTATATAAAGAACATTGGAAAGTGAAATATGAATAACTCACCTCAGGTCGAGAGCACTTGGTCTTATGCAGTGTCAGGTTAGCGCCAGAGCAATAAGTGTTTTTTTGTTTTTTAAATAATGCGCTTCATTGAAATCTATGGGGGATGAAATTTAGTGCAGTTGCAATATATGAATTTAGCGCTCATCGGGTTAGGCTTTTACTTTTTTTTACTTTGAATTTGTAATATGAGTGCTTACCAGCCCGTGTTAAAAGTTTATTCCATCTGTGTTTATATGCAAATGAAAGCACTAAATAGCATGCCACTTTATTCCAGCCCATAGACAGCAAGGGAATTACTGCAGAACTAACATTTCATCTTTAAGTTAAAGTTCATATTGTGGCTATTAAAAATGGCACGTATTTGAACTTCTTAATTTATCTGAAAAGGATGACTCCCATAGTTGTATTTTTGTACATGGACATGCCTCGACAATTAAAATATCTGAAAATGATTTTATAAGGCACAGGGACCTCTGTTTTAAGAAACACACATCCTATTTAAGATTAAATAAAAAATATAAATTACTTTAACATCCCTTTACTAGATGCTAAACACAGCTATAAATACAAATGATAAATAATACTGGCACTGTGAAATATTAAAGGGACATTGCACATCAATTGTCATACAACTGCATGTAATAAACACCACTATAAAGAATAATATGCACAGATACTGATCTACAAATCCAGTATAAAACCTTTTAAAAACTTACTTAGAAGCTCCCATCTTAGCACTGTTGATGCGGTTAGGCTGGGACACTCAGTAAAAAGGGCTGGGAAAGCAGAAAGAGCAGTCACTCCCCCCATTCCCTGCATATGAAAAAATTACACAAACAATAGCAGCTGGAATCTGTAGACCTGGGTCCACATCTGATATTGTGGGGCTTGGTTAGGAGTCTGAAAATCAGCACAATGTTATTAAAATAAGTAAATCTATACATTGTTACAAAAACACTCCCATATGGGCTGTATAAATAGATAATCTACAAAACATTCATACAAAGAACAATCTAGTGTACAATGTCCCTTTAATATAATCTAGGATTGATGGATACCAATATATATACCCATCTGGCATGGATAGGTTTTGGTCATATACTCTCAATCACATTGACATAAGCCTGTATATGGGGCAAAATGCATTTGTGTGTTTTTCTTTTGTTTTTCTTTCGTGTAACACGAGTTTTGCCCCCACATGTTGATGAGGTTCTGGTTATCAGCCAGGAATTTGTGGAGGGTGAGGATTCAGTTATCCTGAGCCCATCTTTGCACTGTGATATTTTTTTGGAAGTGTATGTTTGGAAGTTGGATTCAGAGACATTTCTTGTGATATTGTGAGTATGTTTGACTTTTTATTTTTACTTTATATTGTAATTAATAAATATTCGATTTTAATAGTAGGAAGTTGCACAAATACCCTACTTTTTCTTCTTTCGTTTTTTGCATACTTTATGCTAAACACAGAAACATGGATCACAACGTCTCTGCTTCTATTTGATGTGCTCTGTTTCATGTAATTCATTTAGCCTCTATTTGAGCCAGTGGTGGTTCTATAGGGGTGCTATATGTAGCACCACCGTTAAGCTGCCAAGGGCTCCATATATTACGTGTTCTGTTTCTTTTTAACTTTTTTACCACCTTTGTTAGCCTCCCAATTAGCCCCCCTCAAAAAAAATATTAAGTTATAGAATCACTATTGATTAGAACTTTTAATCTTATTTTTTGTTCTGTGTGAAGAGACCCAAGGACTTAAGAATAGTGAATGGAGAAAGCTCAGTAGAGGTATTGATAGGGGATTGCTACCAATGAGGATGAAGTCGGTAGTGTTTTCACTCATTGGTCCTAGATGCTGTAACTCATTTCTTTAGCTCAATCCTTCATGTTTAGCTTGAGTGCATTCTGCAGTCTTACAGAGACATTAAATACCTCTTACTTTTGTGTAAAAAAATGTAATTAATGCTTACTTAATAAACGAATTTCCATGGTGGGGAGTGTCTGTCCACAAGCCATTACTCCTGGTAAATACCAAAAAAGCAAGGAGAAGAAGAAGGGTAGAAAAGAATAACAAGAAAAAAAATGGAATGGGGAAAAAATAGGTGCATGCTTAAACTTCTGTCAAAAAAATTAATATATTAAGAAATAATCAAAATTCCATAAAAAAATGGGCAGGGTCACCATGAAAGAAATAAATTTAGCAATTAAGCATATATTATATTTTCTTTCATATAGGTGGTGAGAGCCCACAATTTCTAATAAAGAAATACCTAAGCTGTGGAGTCCACAAGTAATGAGGGTGGAATTTCTCAATGATTAAAGCATAATAATCATGAAAGTAAATAAAGGCAGGAAAAAACAAAATCCTACACCCCAAAAGAAGCTTTTGGCAGAATTGAAAATCTTACCCCCTCCACAAAAAAATGCTGAAAACCAAAAGCATTAATTCTTCATCCAGCAGCACTGAAGAGATGAAGAATGCTAACCTGAACCAGCGAAGAGGGAAAAAAACTAAAGGTAAGCAACTGACAGGTGGGCAAACAAACAAATCACCTAAACAGACTCAGAGCAAAAAAAATTAAGCGCGCTAAAGAGCCGGCACACGTACATCAGGCGTTTAAAACCCGATGGGCTAAACCTGCAAGGCCCGACAAGCGCAAAATTGAAACTATACAAGTGCAAAAAAATACAGAGGGCTATGTTTTGAAAATCTGACAAGCACAAATACCAAAAAGAGTTTACAAAAAATAGTGCTACATAATCCAACATGCGTCAAAAATTGCTATAGGGTGTACAATTCTATAATAATTCCAAAAGACCAATATAATATAAAAATGCCTGCGACAACCATCCCCTGGTTATGTCATACAACCCAAAATGCATTTATTAAAAGCATACAGGCTAGGTGAGTGCCTACAAAACAAACCCCCATACTTACCTATTAGGCACTCACACTACTGGACTGACTACATGCAGGAATCACTGCCTCCCGTAGACAGCCAATCCAGTGCTGTATGCGTGACAGCAGAAGATCTGTGTATATGGAGTATAACAATAATCCAACAGGAGGAGGCTTGGGACCTCAACACCTGTGGCAGGCCTGTGACTAACTCTCACTGGGTGTAATTGTGCCACTAGCCCATACTCCCAAAGCTTCCCTCTGTCAAACAGTAGCTCTCTGAGCGGAAACTGGGCCTCAAATAGGTTCTGAGGACCCCTCTCTCTGAATAACATCTGGAGCACCTTCCTACCACGGAGGCAAAGCTAAGACAACAGCACCACACCTTCTCAGAGAGTCAGCAGTGGTTTGTATGATATAAATTGTCTTCACTGATGCAATGCACACCACCTCCTGCTCTCTGAACAGATCCTGATGCTCTAGTCACATGTAGCATATGTGCATATGCCACTGAAACAGAAAGAACTTTTTATTAGAAGCATTTTTGCAATTGGAATTATATTGCAAAAAAATCTTTTATTTAACATTGAAATGCACATTTCACCTGTATACATGTTCAGATGTTCTAATTGTTTGTATACAGGGAGCCAGTCAGCTCCCCACCTCTTTGTATAATGTCACACAACCAAAGAACCAATCAGAGAGCCTGTAACATAATACATTGGTCTTTGAAGTAACACGATCCTTAAAGCGTTAAAACATAGTTGTGCTAACGTGTGATCGTGTTTAATAAGCAATACTTTGAAGTTTTACATTTATTTATTGTTACCACTAAAATCCCATACAAATTTGGGGTAATAAGCTCCAAATAGCATATTTTATAAAGTTATTGAATAAATAATACGGTGCATAAACATTTCTATAACTATAAGTTGTTCATTTTAAAAATCAGGGTGACTCTTCTTTCACTGAAATTATTGATTATTATTTACTAATCATGTAGGACAAAGAATCGTGAGCAAATGCGTAGAGTAAAAACTTAAATACTTAAAGATCCAACGTTAAAAACCAATGTAGTAACAACATGAATAGATATAAGAGCACCTAAACAACAAGCTTACGCGTTTCGGCCGTAGCCTTACTCTTAGCTTGACAAAATGCTATCACAGCTGTGTATTTAATGAAAATTCAAAGCAATGTGATTGGACTAAAAACATTGTAGGTGGAGCTGTTTAAACAATCATAACAGCAAACGCACCTGTGTGCTTAATACACCATCATTTTTGCTTACCTATTTCAAGTTACATTAAACTAACATATGTAAGTACATAGATAAAGTGGGCTGGATGTAAAAGATACACACATATCTACCTGAAAGTACCTGGCAATGTAAAGATCCTTTACTCTAACCAACATAGGTGTAAGTTATTATGTGTGACATAGCCCGAAAAAAGTCTCATATGGACAACTGAGAGAACACAAATTAAAGTTTATAGGTAACAAGTGTATACTGAATAATCCTTGTTGCCCTGACGGGAACTGAGCATATAAAAATACAAATAGCATGTCTAGAAATAGATTGAAATACATGCTTTACTCTAAATGGGAAAATGGAATATAAATTATAGGTTACTTAAACCAGACTTAAGTAAAAAGCATATAAACTTATATATATCTAAGAGCTAAGGTGAGGTTTGAGTTTACATATATACACACTAAGCCATAAATTGACTCTGTAAGCACTAAAAGACATAAATAAAATAAATTAATTAAATATTCCACCTTGTAAGCAAATAACTGCAAATATACTGGATTAGACTGGATTGGAGAAAAAGTTTTAAGGGAGCCAGATAAAATGGAAGTCCCTATTCCCAATAATTGATTAAATCATACTGGGAATTGAGACCTCCAGGATGCCTGGTTTCCAAATGGAAAATCCAGTACATCTCCCTTTTATACAAAAGTTTCTCCACCCCCTCTTTTTGGGGTGACCACCTGTTCTATCGCCTTCCATATTGACAAATCCTTATGATGTCGCTTGGCAAAATGAGTCACAATGGGTGTAGTGGCTTTAGCTACATTTATGGAGCTGAAATGTTCCCGAATACGGGATCTGACGTCCCTAGTGGTGAGGCCTATGTATTGTACCTGACACTGAGTACATTGGATCATATAGATCACATTAGAGGAAGAGCAATTTAAGCATTGCATGATGTCATGAGAGCTCTGATTAACAGATGATGTAAATGTTGTAGTAACTTCTACATGATCACACGGCTTACATTTGGTATGGCCACATTTATACATACCTCTATGTGTGAGCCATGAACTCATTCTCCCCGATTGAGTTTTCAATTGAGATGGGGACACTATATTCCCTATTGTACTAGCCCTTCTATAGGAACATCTTAAGCCTCCCTCTACTGTAGTGACCAATTTGTCATCAGCTTGTAGTAAGCCAAAATGTTTACGGATGATGCCACAAATTTGTTTATATTGGGCACTATAGTTGGTAACAAAAGTTACCCCTTTGTGCTGTTTTGAACTTGAAGTTTTATTAATCAATAGGGATTTCCTGTCGATCCTTTCTACTTCAGCTTGGGCCTTAGTAATGTCAGAGTTTTTATACCCTCTCTGTTTTAGACGATCTACCAGTGCTTGAGACTGTACTTTATAGGACGTGGCATCTGAACAATTTCTTTTTAACCGTATGAGCTGACCTTTGGCTATTGCATACGGTACATGGGGAGGATGACAGCTCCTACCATGGAGTAGGGCATTGCCAGAGATAGGCTTTATATAGCTGGTGGTTTAAATTCTGCCAGCTTCCAAGCCCTTCATAGTGATGTCCAAATAATTTATTTGGGTGGCATGTACTTCTACAGTGAAAGCCAGGTTCTGATCATTAACATTGATCCAATTAACAAAATTATGTACCTTGTCAATCCCTCCCTTCCATATTAAAAGAAGATCATCTATAAAACGCCTATAAATGATAATGTCTTCCGAATATGGGTTACTTTGCAATAACTGGAATTCAGGAGAACTCCAAGACGAGTGGCGAGCAGGCTAATTAATTACCCAGAGAGGAGCTCCAGAGATACGGAAGCGTGAGGCAGCCCAGGACCGCCACAGTCTTCTGAACCACATCACGGAAGTCTATTGCTTCAAGTTCTATTGTTTATAGGAACCACCCTCTTGTTATGTGCCTTTACTGGTATGGATTTTCATAACGCTGTTCAAATCCATTGAGAGTACGGTGTGGGAAGACACTTGTTTTCAGTACAGCGGTTAATTCTCCATACCTAATTTGGACACATCCACATGATGTTTGGACGTTTGGATGTTTGGATGTCTGCCTTTACTCTATTTCAGTGACACTTTTGCCCACCACTTGCTTTATTAAAACCCACTACAAGTTATTTGTCTCTCCTTTAGTGTTTATACATATTGAGGGGGACTGTAGGTTTTACCCTCTGCTTAGCATCTACATACATTCACCTTTAGATATTATTTACTAATACCTAATATTGTAGCATCTTTTGAACTTTACACACACACACACACACACACATACACACACATACATACACACACATACACTCACACACATACACACACATACACACACTCACACATACACACTCACACACATACACACACACACACTCACACATACACATACACACACATACACACACACACACTCACACATACACACTCACACACATACACACACATACACACACTCACACATACACACACACACTCACACACACATACATACATACACACACACACTCGCACACACACACAGGGAATAACTGAGTCCCTTGTTAAACCTTATTTTATTGACTGCTATGATCATTTCTTTTGCAGAACATGTTTTTAAATGTAATTTTTGTGCTAGAAACAATGCGCATATCTTGTTAAAGAAAAGCAACGTAATATTTTAAAGGACTTTACAGAAATCAAGGAAAATTTTGCTAACAATATGACAATATTAAATGTTTATGCAACCAGGGTTTTCGTGATCATTTGCACGCCTGTTAAATTGCGTTGATTTACACTAGAATGATTACCGCGATTTCCGAGCTGTGGTTAACTGTTTGGAGAAAATAAAAAGTGTCACAAAACACATCCAGAATTCACAAATATTACAAAGTACACTTACACTTACAATAACACTGTCTAATAAAAAATTGTAAAAACAAATATTGCAATAAAAAGTTATAAGGGCTCAAAGATATGAGATCTCAGGTGTTAGAGAAAAAAAAAGCCAACAAAGGGCTTTAACATTGAGATACATACATATATGTATGTCTAAATATGTTGCTGTATGTATGTATGTATATATATATATATATATGTCTATATATGTGTATATATGTATTTACGTATTTATATGTGTATATATGTGTAAACAGACATATATACACATAAATATATTTGCACACACATATAGACATATATATGTGTATTAGAGCCTTTTGCCGTTAAGTAGATAAAAACATGTAAAAACATATTTATGCAATATTCATATTTAATAAAGGTTTTAACTATGTATTTGCTGTAAATATTTCACGTTCCAATGTTCTGCACATAGGAGAATACGTTCTTTGTATTTTAAAATATTTTATTTAAGATATTCCTAAATATATATCTGTATATATCTCTACCTATATATAATTATCTATATATATATAGGTATAAATATATATTTGTTTGAAAAACATCAGATATATCTTGAAATATGTATTTATGAATAAATAGCACATATTCTGTTCCATAAATAACATTGGAATATCCATTATTCATATTTTCATGTCTGGTTAGCGCTAATGAGAATATTTGATGGTGTATGCTCGAGAGTAGGGTGTTTTTTCCAACTTTTTTTTCTCTATTGACTTTGGGGGAATACATGAACATGCACACAATATTGTAAGTTTGGATTTTTGCACTAGTCGAGTTACCGCTAGAGCAAAACAAGTTTAATTTCAACTTGTAATACCAGCACAACCCGACTAGCGGAAAAATCCTAATTCTAGCTGAGTTATCGCTATAGCGAAAACACAAAATACCACTCCATTTGTAATCTGGCTTTTAATCTGTACACAGATGTATTGCAATGAAGTCCTTAATAGCTGGTTTATATGACGTATATAGAAAATTACTTTGATGTCCCTTTAAATTGTCTTCACACTTTTACATTTTTTACTTGATTACCATTTCACTCTACTGGCATTAGATGTACAATTTATGCCATTCATTTGAAAAGTACCCATTAATAACTAGAAAAAGAGTAATGTTTGCGTTTGGATGTCCAACACTTGGTGCTCTAACTAAAGTCTCCATTCCAGTTCATGGTGAGACTGTTCGTATAGGTTTAAAAGGGCTGGTTGAGCATGACACCAGTGTTGGAAGGTCCCTCTGGGGGTAAAGGAAAAGTGTTCATGAATCCAGTGTGTTTCATTTAGAAGACATGCTTTCAGATTTCATTAGTACGGCTAAGAAAGAAAACGTGACAACATGATTCATTGCTATCTGTTCCACCTATAGAGCCTGTAATGGAATTGATACCGGCTAAAATAGGGCAAAGAAGACATATATGAGAAGGACAGAGTGCCAGAGATACTATTTACTTCTATTATCAAATTTGCTTCGTTCTCATGTTATTCTTTGTTGAAGAGATATCTAGGTAGGTAGCGTGCACATGCCTGAAGCACTACATGACATGGAATAGTGGTGCCATCTAGTGCTCTCGCTAATGTATAGCATTGTTGCAAAACTGCTGCTATATAGTGCTGCAGGCACGTGCACACTCCTGAGTTTACCTTCCTGCTTTTCAATAAAGGATAACAAGAAAACGAAGAAAAATTGCTAATAGGATTAAATTGGAAAGTTGTTTAAAATTGTATGCTCTGACTCATAAAATTTTTTTATGTATTTTGTGTCCCTTTAAAAAGGTATGGAAGCAATGACCACACCCACATGTAATTTCAATAGCTCCATCCACTCTGTTCTACCCCAAAACCCAATACAGGGTATAAATTATGAACAAAATATTAACTATTGGGTTTTTTTCTGTTGTTCTAATAGTAAATGTGTTGGATACTCAGGTGCTACTATATGCAAACAAACTACATACGCTGAACAAATATCTCAAGTCTGACATCCATATTAAAGGGACACTGAACCCATATTTTATTATTTATTGATTCCGATAGAGCATGCAATTTTAGGCAACTTTCTAATTTACTCCTATTATCAAATGTTCTTGATTCTCTTGGTATCTTTATTTGAAATGCAAGAATGTAAGTTTAGATGCCGGCCCATTTTTGGTGAGCAACCTGGGTTGTTCTTGCTGATTGGTGGATAAATTCACCCACCAATAAAAAAGTGCTGTCCAGTGACTGAACCAAAAAAATTGCTTAGATGCCTTCTTTTTCAAATAAAGATAGCAAGAGAATGAAGAAAATTTGATAATTGGAGTAAATTAGAAAGTTGCTTAAAATAGCATGCTCTATCTGAATCACGAAAGAAAAAATGTGGGTTCAGTGTCCCTTTAAGCCCACGTCAGAACTAATTTCAACAATATGTCACAGACAATTATACCATGAAACAGAAGGCAAAAAACAAGACTATCTCAGAAAAATCGGGATGATAGCAAATTCACACATATAGGCGCAGTTTACAAGTTCAAACATATGTGCTATTGCGCACTGAAATTGCTTGAGCTCAAACAATAGCACTTTCATTTTTGCACTCTTATTACATATAGAAAGTAAAATATCTATGGAATGCTAACATCGGCATGTCAGATAGCGCACATATTAGACTTCTATGGGAGGTGCTGAAAAACTCATGACGGCTATCACTCAAGCGCTAAGCCAAAGGCACGCTAAGCTGAAGGTCAAATAGTAGACTTGTGCAGCTTCGAAAAATTTGTTTAGGTTCGGTTCGGATCGATTCGAATTTCGGTTCGGATCGATTCAAATTCAGAAAAAATCGAATGAATTGGTTTTGGATTCATTCGGATTCTTTCGGATTGGAAAAAAATTCGTCTGGATTCGGTTCGATTCGATTCGGAAATTCGGTAAGTGTTAGGTGGGATGTGCTGTGTATTACACTAGTATTATGTACTGTATATTAGGTTTAACCCATAGCAGAGTGATAAAACCTAATATACTGTACAATACTAGTGTAATAGACGGCCATCCAAATCTACCGAATAAATTCGAATTGATTCGGATTTATTCAGTAGATTCGGCACTACCGCAATTCGGAAATTCTAATCGATCCGAATCTCTGAATTCGACAAATTCGGCCGAATTTCGATTCGGAACGAATCGAATCGCACATGTCTATCAAATAGATATACGTTTAAAATACTGCACACTTACATAAAAATATATACATATATGTGGTACAATAGAGGCAGACTAAGGACTCCCCTTAAGAGGGAAACAACAATCGATATGATGAAAGGAATCTCACTCACAGTTTGATGATGCACCTAGCAGGTACTAGCAGAGCCGACTGTCACTCGCAGGGGTCAGTTAACTTGTGTTAAGCAGTCACGACTTAGACCGCAGGTTTCCACCACCTCTGTCGATATAACTTTTATAAAATAAATGATTAACTTTTTTCCCATGCTGTGATAAATATTTCAGAAGTTTCTTTTAATTAATCTTGAAAGGAAAATTTATTAAAACGTTACGCTTTGCCTGTTCTTGTCTTTCTTCTTGGACAACTGCAAATTGTTTTCTTGTGACTTGCTCCTGTTCTGCCACTGTCTCCGGTGCTGCTCCCTTTGCTCTTGGTCCCATGTTAGTTAGAGCCCGACTGGTGAACCTGATTACACTGGCACTCTGGCAGGGGTTATCAGCTGAGCCCCTTGCACTTGTTTGGTGTTTCCAGGTACTCCAGTAGTGGTAGAGTCATAGACACCGGTTCCAGAAGAAGACCTCCAGTATAAGTGAAAACAAGCCTGTCCGTCAACCGAAGGTACAGATTTTTAAACTGAGGACCAATTATTTCCTATTTTATTAAATAGCACCACCCAATTTATCCGTAGGTTATTCAGACAAACATCCCTTTAATGAAAGAATGGACAGAGCAAGTCACTATTACCATACCATTTTATGCTTAATTCTCAACTAGACACCCATGACTTGTTGAAATTTCTATGGGACGAATACCTTAAAGGGACAGTAAAGTAAAAATTTAACTTTCATGATTCAGATTGGACCTGCAATTTTAAACAACTTTCCAATTGACTTTTATCATCAAAATTGTTTTGTTCTCTTGGTATTTGTTGTTAAAAGCTAAACCTAGGTAGGCTCATATGCTAATGTCTAAGCCATTGATCGCTGCCTCTTATCTCAGTGCGTTTTGACAGTTTTTCACAGTTAGACAGTGCTAATTTATGTGTTTCATATAGATAATATTGTGCTCACTCCTGTAAAGATAGTAGAAAGCCCACAATTTCAATAAGAAAAGGGGACAAAATAACTAAGGTATATTGCAAATGTATGTGTATCACATAGATAATGGTTAAAGGAGTATTCTGGACAACATGTATAACTATATAACAGCTTCTATGTTTTCATTATGTTTCCCCTTTTTTGAATATGATCTCTTGGAACATTTATTTAAAGTGACCTACAAAACCTATAAAACATATAGTTTAAAGGGACAGTCTAGGCCTAAATAAACTTTCATGATTCAGATAGGGCATGTAATTTTAAACAATTTTCCAATTTACTTTTATCACCAATTTTGCTTTGTTCTCTTGGTATTCTTAGTTGAAAGCTTAACCTAGGAGGTTCATATGCTAATTTCTTAGACCTTGAAGGCCATCTCTTTCAGAATGCATTTTAACAGTTTTTCACCACTAGAGGGTGTTAGTTCATGTATTTCATATAGATAACACTGTGCTCGTGCACGTGAAGTTATCTGTGAGCAGTCACTGATTGGCTAAACTGCAAGTCTGTTAAAAGAACTGAAATAAAGGGCTTAGATACAAGATAATCACAGAGGTTAAAAGTATATTAATATAACTGTGTTGGTTATGCAAAACTAGGGAATGGGTAATAAAGGGATTATCTATCTTTTAAAACAATAAAAATTCTGGTGTAGACTGTCCCTTTAAGTCAGCTCTAGAGGAGAAATGCACTACTGTGACTTAGTGGAACAGATCTGGTGAACCAATGACAAGGGGCATATGGGTGTAGCCACCAATCACCAACTAGCTAAAAGTAGTGAATGTCTGTTCTCAAAGGAAACCCAGAGAACATAGTACATTTGATAATACAAGCAAATTGAAAAGTCTCCTAAAATTGCAACTGAACCATAAATGTTTAATTTGGACTTTCATGACCTTTAATCGACAACATTATATAATATATTCTAGCTCAGGTTCAAAGTGGCTTATTGAAACAGGAACTTATTTTCAAGCCTGTGGAATCTCACTAATTATTAGTGGTCTCTAATTACCTTGTATCTAAGCATCTTCTGACAGCCCCCTAATCACATGACATTTTATTATCTATTGACTTGCATTTTAGCCAATTAGTGCGGTGTTGTGCACAACTTTACGGGTGTGAGCACAATGTTATCTATATGCCTCTTGTTGTGAAAAGCAAATACAAAAACATGTGATAAGACGCTGCCTATAGTGCCTTAGAAACAGGCAGAAATTTAGTGGTTTAAATGTTATAAAGTATATTAATATAACAATGTTGATTGTGCAAAGCTGGGAAATGGGTTGTAAAGGCGTTATCTATCTGTTTAAACAATAACAATTTTAGTGTTGACTGTCTTTTTAACTAGATGCTCTATAAACCCTTAACAGATCACATAGAGAAAGCATAACCAATTAGGTTTATTCAACACGTAGCCAACAGGAAGTTACAATGCCATGGTTTAGAGAATAAATGCAGCAACTTGTATCATAGAAAATAGATTGTCATACTTCGAAACAATAAAAAAAAACAATAAAATAAGAGCATTGGATAGTTATATATTTTCCACTGAAAACTTGAAAGAATAATTCCTAGATTTATATTTTGTTTTTCAAAATGTTTCAAGGTTTTTATAGCCTTTTAAAACTATTCTCAAGAATATTCTAGTTTACATTCGTTTACAGTGCAGAATAAGTTTAATTTTTTTTGCACTTTGTATAAATTGCATGAATGTTTTATATCTCACATTATGAACTCTCATATGTCAAGAACAGCACATTTTTATTTATTTCTTTTTACCAGGCACGTAAACTTCTGATCCAAAATTAACATTTGGATTATAGCCCCATTCACCAAACCAACTCCAAGAAATGTCATCCTTAGACAGTTGACATTTTCAGGATGATTAAAAGTAGGTAGGGTAGCCTGGTTGAAGAAAGAAAATTCAGCCATCTTGAATGTCTGTTGTCAATGTATTTACACCATGATAACATTTCCCCAAAGTATTAAACTCTTAATGATGTTTAAAGGGATTTGAAACCCAATTTTTTTCTTTCATGATTCAGATAAAGCAGCAATTTTAAGCAACTTTCTAATTTACTCCTATTATCAATTGTATTTTGTTCTCTTGGTATCTTTATTTGAAAAAGCAGCAATGTAAACTTATGAGCCGGCCCATTTTTCATCACCTGCGTAGCCCTTGTTAATTGGTGGCTTAATTTAACCACCAATCAGCAAGCGCTACCCAGGTGCTGAACCAAACATGGGTCGTCTCCTAAGCTTACATTCCTGCTTTTCAAATACAGATAGCAAGAGAACCAAGAAAAAAATTGATAATAGGAGTAAATTAAAAAGTTGCTTGAAATTGCATGCTCTATCTGAATCATGAAATAAAAAAATTGCATGGGCATTGCCCTTAAAAGGGCATTTAGCTCTTTTTCCGCCCAAACCCTAATCTAAAAATAAAACCCACCCAATATAAACCCTTAAAAAAACCTAACACTAACCCCCGAAGATCCACTTACAGTTTTTGAAGACCCAACATCCATCCTCAATGAAGCGGCAGAAGTCTTCATCCAAGCGGCAAGAAGTCCTCAACAAAGCCGGGAGAACTCTTCATCCAAGCGGGCCGAAGTCTTCATCCAAGCCGGCAGTAGTCATCATCCAGACGGCATCTTCTATCTTCATCCATCCGGCGCAGAGCGGCTCCATCTTCAAGACATCCGGCGTGGAGCATCCTCTTCTTACGACGGCGACTGAAGAATGAAGGTTCCTTTAAATTACATCATCCAAGATGGCGTCCCTTGACTTCCAATTGGCTGATAGAAATCAGCCAATCGGAATTAAAGGGTAAAAAATCTGATTGGCTTATGCAATCAGCCAATAGGATTGAGCTTCAATCCTATTGGCTGATCCAATCAGCCAATAGGATTGAGCTTCAATCCTATTGGCTGATCCAATCAGCCAATAGGATTGAGCTTGCATTCTATTGGCTAATTGGAACAGCCAATAGAATGCGAGCTCAATCCGATTGGCTGATTGGATCAGCCAATAGGATTGAAGCTCAATCCTATTGGCTGATTGCATCAACCAATAGGATTTTTTCACCTTTAATTCCGATTGGCTGATAGAATTTTATCAGCCAATCGGAATTCAAGGGACGCCATCTTCAAAAACTGTAAGTGGATCTTTGGGGGTTAGTGTTAGGTTTTATTAAGGGTTTATTGGGTGGGTTTAATTTTTAGATTAGGTTTTTGGGCAGAAAAAGAGCTAAATGGCCTTTTAAGGGCAATGCCAATCCAAATGCCCTTTTCAGGGCAATGGGGAGCTTAGGATTTTTAGATAGGTTTTTATTTGGGGGGGTTGGTTGTGTGGGTGGTGGGTTTTACTGTTGGGGGGTTGTTTGTATTTTTTTTTTACAGGTAAAAGAGCTGATTTCTTTGGGGCAATGCCCCGCAAAAGGCTCTTTTAAGGGCTATTGGAAGTTTAGTTTAGGCTAGGGTTTTTTTATTTTGGGGGTTTTTTTATTTTTATAGGGCTATTAGATTAGGTGTAATTAGTTTAAATATTTGATAATTTCTTTTTTATTTTGTGTAATTTAGTGTTGGGTTTGTATTGTAATTTAGTTAATTGTATTTAATTAATGTAATTTATTTAATTGTAGTGTAAGGTTAGGTGTTAGTGTAAGACAGGTTAGGTTTTATTTTACAGGTAAATTTGTATTTATTTTAACTAGATAGTTAGTAAATAATAACTATTTACTAACTAGTCTGCCTAGTTAAAATAAATACAAACTTGCCTGTGAAATAAAAATAAAACCTAAGATAGGTACAATGTAACTATTAGTTATATTGTAGCTAGCTTAGGGTTTATTTTACAGGTATTTAGTTTTAAATAGGAATTCGTTTTTAGATTTATTTTAATTACATTAAAGTTAGTGGGTGTTAGGGTTAGGTTTATGGGTTAATAACTTTAGTATAGTGGCGGCGATGGTGGGGACGGCAGATTAGGGGTTAATAAGTGTAGGTAGGTGGCGGCAATGTTGGGGCGGCAGATTGGGGGTTAATAACTGTAATGTAGGTTGCAGTGATGTTAGGGACAGCAGATTAGGGGTTAATAATATTTAACTAGTGTTTGCGATGCGGGAGTGCGGCGGTTTAGGGGTTAATATGTTTATTCTAGTGGCGGCGATATCTGGAGTGGCAGATTAAGGGTTAATAATTTTATTTTAGTGTTTGCGATGCAGGAGGGCCTCAGTTTAGGGGTTAATAGGTAGTTTATGGGTGTTAGTGTACTTTTTAGCACTTTAGTTATTAATTTTATGTTACGGCGTTGTAGCATAAAACCCATAACTACTAACTTTCAGTTTACGGTATGGATCTTGACGATATTGGCTGTACCGCTCACTTTTTGTCCTCCCAGGCAAACTCGTAATACTGGCGCTATGGAAGTCCCATTTAAAAAGGATTTTTGGAAAGCTGCGGTAGTTACGTTGCATTGCGGCCAAAAAAGTGTGCGGTGCAGCTAAACCTGCAAAACTCGTAATACCAGCGGTAGTGAAAAAGTGCCTTAACGCTGCTTTTTCAGTCATACCGCAAAACTCGTAATCTAGCCGATAGTGTAGTAACCATTCTGTTTCTCAAAGTAGATAAACACATGTTTAAAATTGTGTTATAGGTGCTCTGCCAGGTGCACTGCCTTTCTTGAGCAGGGTATATGTGGCTATGTATATATGCCACTCCGGAATTGCTGATCTCATTCTCAGGAGCAGCAATAAATTGAGCTTGAGAACACAACTTTGTAAGGATTAAACAATCAACTATAATTGACATAATACACAATATATTGGCAGCTCATGTGATTTTTTGATTTTTTTATCGTTTTCTAAACCATTGCAGTCCATAAGAAGACCCGCTGTTTGAATAAATTAAAAAAACATGGGGGAACAGGAAAAAACGAAACTTTCATAATTTAGATTGAGCATGCAATTACAAAAATGACTTTCCTATTTATTATGCAATTTACCACTTCTATCTCCATGCAATAGTGGTTGCCATACCATTTGCCTTAAAAGATGTGCTATTGTCAAGTTCTCAAATTAACTGGAATGGGTTTAAATTCAAAAACTTTATAGAAAAGCCATGCGATGCTCTTTTACGTGGAAGTTTTGGTGCATCAGAATGGAACCCATAGAGAGAATCAAGTAATTGTTTCAAAATTAAAACGCCTTAATAAAGTTAGACAATTGAATGATTACACTAGAATGTAGAAAAATATATTCTACTTTAATTAATAGGTAAATGTTTTTATATAATAAAACATATTCAACAGGAAAATCTACAAATTAAAACATAGTGTTTCTTTTTTATTTACTTACTTTACTTTCTTGCCTATAAGTTGATCAGCTTTGGTTCAAAGCAACTTTTAGTACAAAGACCTCTAAACCTGCTGACTTTGCTCCTGCTAAGCTTGTAATCATACCAAATTTACTGATTTCCTCGCTCAAGCACCCCACACATTAAATGAAAGCTCCCACCAGCTGAGGGTAAGTTGAGTGAAATGTGTAAACTACTGTTGTCAGCTAATTTATCTTGTACCAACAGAAAGAAAGAAAATTTGCAAAAAATGTTCATTTCATGTACACTGATTAGCATAAAATTGCTACTATTGTATCAGATTCAACATGAGACAATGAGAGAGCAGATCCTGCAGTGGTGCCCTTTGCATTCAGCCTCAAGTCACCCCCCCTAAATACTGCTTTCTGTCTCTGGAGTAAATTTACACAAAAGCTCTCAATTAACCTACATATGCTGAATTTTCTTTATAGACAAAACAGAAACAGTTTTTCCCCCTTATATTACATCTGTAACCACCAATGAATGCATGTGATATAATACACACTATGCTTGCGGAAATCCTTAGCTATTCTGCTTTTTGTGAATGGCAATCTTATAATATGCGCCTAGAAAATTAATTAATAATATCTTCTTTAAAAAAAAAATTAAACCTTCATTTCCGATCACTGATACATTTAAGTATGTGGGACAGAAACACAACAATTATATTTAATACATTTAATTATTTACATATTTTTTTCTACTAGATAAACTATTCAGTGGTGTCAAAGATTTAAACTTTTTTAAATCCCAAAAAGTTGAATGAATGCAAAAATATAACTAATTTACTGCTTTGCCAGTAATTGATCTTGCTTAAACCTTTAAATTAGGTTTTATAGAAAAAAATATAGAATTGTTTAAAAAATGAATACATTTAAAAAAGTATTAATATCCCCTTGAGTTTTATCCTTTGCCTAAAAGCTGGTATTTTTCCAGTTTGCCTTTATATTGACATAGCCATTTTCATGGTATGCCTGTTGTAAATGTGTTTTTACATGGTGCGTCTGCCACACATTGCACGGTATACATTAAATTTTGTATGTGAGGTTGCTGGCATGGGAGGGTTGTATAGTGGTCCTGAATAGAGCGTTTGATGGGGCAGGCTGCAGGAGATCTAAGCCTGATAAATTGTTTACTTGTTAGCAGTGAAGTTGAGGAGTAGGTCTAAGGCTGAAGTCCCAGCGGGACAAAAGCATAAGGTGGACCTACGCCAATTACAGGCCTTTGTAGAGGCCTACATATTGATTGACACCAATGTTTCCCTTCACAACATGGGTCCTTTAAGTAGCACAGACCCAGCCTAGACCCTACTGTTCTTCTGCAACGGTTTTGCATGGTGTCCCCAATTTTCTTTGCTTTTAGCAAAAATTAACTGAGGCCTCAGGCCTGTAGAGGACCAAGGGCCTTTATTTTACTGTGCTTTTCCCCTCTGTTTTTTTTTTCCAAGGATGAGTTAAAAAAAGGGGTTGCTAAGGCCAGACCCATAACAAAAGGAGCAAAGGAACCAACATTATCTTTGGATGAGTGACTTCAAAGTTAATGATCTTCCGCACTGAATTGTGCCCTCAACCAGTCAATAAGGTCTTTGCTAAGTTATAAAGAAGCACCTCTTTAATCCACTAATGCGTCTTTGTCCCATTGTTGCAAAATGATCATTTCATCAGTTTAGGGTGCTTTGGGTCCAAAAGTTTTTTTTTAGCCTGAGTGATTCAGAGTTGCAGGCCTCGGCTGAAGTATTTCTCTCCTTCATTTTTCCTCAAGTGACGGCTGAATAACTATGCAAAAAAATTAAGGCATAATGACCCGGCATCAGTGACAAAACCTAATTAGTCACGGAGGCCACTGGCTAATGAGCCGCAAAACTGCTTCTTGAGTGTGTAATAACTGTATTTTTCACCATTTCTTCTCCTTTAGTCACAGCGTTGTGTGGCATTTCTAACAAACTAAAATGGCACCAGATGCAACAGGGTTTAGACATTTTAACTTCAATTCAGAAACCATATGTTCAGATAAGTCATGGCTTCCTCTTTCCCACAGGCTGAATCCTGCATCTGTGGGGTGGAAGAGAACTGACATTTACCTCCCAAAAACATGCCCACTCTTACACAGAACTGACAAAAGCATTTCTCAAGTAAAGGATTTTGTTTTAATGAGAATGATCTTATGAGTATTACTGACTTTATCTCTGTGTGAAAATCCTTCCTTGCTAATGTCTTTTAAAAACCAGTATATCATTTACATTTGCTGCAGCTTAACATATGTCATTGTGGTCATGTGTAATGTTTCATTATGTGGATAAATAACAGTTTTATTCCATTTGCGATGCCTGTCATGTTTATATGCTATATAAACTGACAGACAGATAAACAGAAATATTAGAGAGAACTGATTGATTTAATAGAGAAATAGATTAAATAGACAGACAGGCATACAGATCGATTGATCGATAGATAGATAGATACATCGATAGTTAGATAGATAGATAGATAAATACAGTAGATACGTAGATAGATTTCTATGATTTTGGCTATATCAACAATTTATTGTTTTGCTCACATTTCGGCTAACTGACAAATATTATAATCCTATGAGTTTACGTTCCTATCTTTTCTTACCTATCTTATTTTCTTCCTATAGTATAAATAGTTAACCCAACCTCTTCAGAGTGGAATGTATGGCAGCTGCATTTTCATAGATTATCAGGTTGTTTTGAATTGAATGCATTACTTACTCAAATTATTTTTCTAATCTTACAATGGAATATATTTTCCAATGCATTAGAGTAGCTATGTTTTGCATGGTTTTTCTGCAACATTTTTAAATCCAGTACCATTCCAATTCATACGAAATCCCAATTTTCAATTGATTTTCTATTTGACATTTATTAACCTTTACCAGCTATACTCCAATCCAACAAACAATATTCTGTACATCAGTTTTCAAATGATTTTTGGATCTATCTACTTTTTTTTACAATCAGTTCATGTTAATAAATACTTCTTGGTTTTACTATAGCTCATATAACACTGGTAGACTATACACCATTAAAAATATCATCATTGAGTAAATTGCTGATTGTAATTAAGTGTATGGATGTTTAAGCTAAATATTACTTATAAAATGTTGCACAAGTAAATTAAATCAATTATAATTAGTCAAAGGGAAAACTATTTAAAGACATTAGGCAGTCCTCATCAATACTGAATCAATTAGCTGCGAAGGATTACTTTTGCTTTGCGTACCTATATTTTTATTTGTGTACGTCTGTGACAAAATCATATTTAAAAAAAATCATGTTTCTTGTATATATTTTTTTTGTTTGTTTACCCAATTTCCTTGTAAGAAAACTTGATCTTCCAGTTATACTGCATAATTCAGGGGGCTTAACTAATTCAAATATATTTTCTTCCAATGGATTTAAAGGGATAGTCTAGTCAAAATAAAACTTTAATGATTCAGATAGAGAATGCAATTTTAAGCAACTTTCTAATTTATTCCTATTATCAATTTTCTTCAATCTCTTGGTATCTTTATTTGAAAAAGCAGAAATGTAAGCTTAGAAGCCGGCCCATTTTTGGTTCAGCACCCTGGATAACGCTTGCTGATTAGTGGCTACATTTAGACACCAATCAGCAAGCACTACCAAGGTGCTGAACCAAAAATTGGCTTTTTCAAATAAAGATACCAAGAGAACAAAGAAAAATTAATAATAGGAGTAAATTAGAAAGTTGCTTAAAATTGCTCTATCTGAATCATGAAAGTTGAATTTTGACTATACTATTCCTTTAAAGACCATAGAAAAAGGAAGCAAAATAAAACCCAACAAAACAAACACTTGAATAAAATTAAGTTTCCTACACATTTACTGTAAATTATGCTATAATTACAATAAATTCCCAAACAACAAATGTATAATATATTTTCCTCAATGTTTGTTTAATAATTTGTGTTAGAAATTGTGATGTGCCTCCTACCAATATATTCACGTATGAGTTATCAACCAGTAAACAAATGCAAACACAAGCTTAACGATATCATTTAAATGTAATTAAAGAATTTTGGGGGGATTATGAATAGCAAACTATAAAAATAGAATTTGAAAATATTTGAAAAATTTAGAATATAAATTAAGAATGGAGAATTCTAAAAAATTTTTTTTAATATAAATAAATAATTTTGGGGAAAAAAATAAGAATGGAAAAACTATACAATAACTATACAATTATTGAAACAAGAAACATTAGAATTTTCACACTTGTTTCAAAAAGTTTTTTTTTGTTTTGTGCAATGAACTACTATATGCAAAATGGAGACTTTTTTTTACATGTAAACAATGGAGTCTCTGGGCTGGTTTTACTGTGACTTTCATCTATTCTAATGCTGCAGGCTTGGATGCTCAGTTCAACAGGCATTTTCCTGCACTCAAGGAACGTTATTATCCTTTTTTTTATATACTGCACTTCGTGCCCTCATGAACCTGTTGAAAGGCAGTGAAAGAAAGTTGAAAAGTACCACTGCCTCCTAAAAATAGTGCTGACTATTAGACAGAAAGGGAGAACTCCGGTTTTATTCAGTCCTAAAGATAACACTATACAGAATGATAGACTCCCTTTAGCTATTGTTTCTAGTGTATTGAATGAGCCTCTTAGCAATACTTGAGGGGCTGTCACAGGTAGGCAACCAGCAGAGATAATTCCCAGCCTATGCTTCATTGCTTCCTTATAGGCCCTTACTCATGGCTCTGAAAGGCCTCAGACATTGTTGAATAAACTCCTACTCGGTTCCATAAACTTTTTCTCCCACTGAATTTTCCGGGGATGTGAACAGCTCCCAGTCAGGACGAAGGATGCTTCTGAATGAGTTCCTGTTTTGTATCAAAGCCTGACAGCCAGGTCGTCTTTATAAAACAAGAGAAGAAACTGGGATATCCACAGTGAAATGTTTTATTTTCTTTATCAGGTGAAGATTACTAAATACAAATTTACTACATTTATAATAAAAAACACATAACTAAAAAACATATTTTAAATATTAAACGTGTTTATAGATTTTTTTAAATATATTATTTGATACCCTGTTCTGATACCAAAGCAGAATGCATGATGGGGACATAATATACTACTTGCTTTTGACTCCCGTACTATGATGTCCTATGTGGGGTTATTAGCACAAAATGAGCAACTACAGAGGCCATAAGCCCATACACAGAAGTTTGTCATGGTATTTTAGTCTTATTTAAAGGGCCATGAAACACTTTGAGATTGTTACTCTTGTAGTGCATTTCTATATGTCCCTCATTGGCCTCAGCAAGAGCAGATCTGATAAGATAACAGGCTTTTAAACATAGGGAAATCGAGGTTCATACATGGTAATGTCCAATACTTTATGAAGATTCAAATTTTACACATATTTATTCAATTTCTTAACAATAAGTATAATTTAAAAAATACACCTGAATATTATTCTCAGGTTAAATGTTGCATTGATTAATTCAAGTTTAATGGCCATTTTAAAAAGTTGCCTATTGGAACCTAAAAATTGCCTAAAATTTTAATTATTTATTTAATAATTTCTTTTAGAAAAAAAAAATATTTTAAAAAAATATATATTGAGCATAAATATAGTGTAGACATCTTCTTTTCTTGTAACTACTGAGGGATGATCTACATTTTCATTAAAATTTAAAGCGACAAGAAACACTTTGAGATTGTAATATAGATTACAAGTGGAGCTAAAAGTGAAGCTATTGAGCACTAACATCACTCATATGAAATCAATAGCGCTCTTATTCTTGCCCTTGTATTACAAGTTAAAAGTAAAATGTTAGTGTGAGAGTGAATACAGTAAATATATACAGTATATATATATATATATATATATATATATATATAAATAATTATATAATTATATATACACATATACTGTATATATGTATACATATATATATATGTATATATATATATGTATTTTTATATATATATATATATATATACATATATATACACTGTAAATATATATATCTATATCTATCTATCTATCTATATCTATCTATCTATCTATATACAGGGAGTGCAGAATTATTAGGCAAATTAGTATTTTGACCACATCATCCTCTTTATGCATGTTGTCTTACTCCAAGCTGTATAGGCTCGAAAGCCTACTACCAATTAAGCATATTAGGTGATGTGCATCTCTGTAATGAGAAGGGGTGTGGTCTAATGACATCAACACCCTATATCAGGTGTGCATAATTATTAGGCAACTTCCTTTCCTTTGGCAAAATGGGTCAAAAGAAGGACTTGACAGGCTCAGAAAAGTCAAAAATAGTGAGATATCTTGCAGAGGGATGCAGCACTCTTAAAATTGCAAAGCTTCTGAAGCGTGATCATCGAACAATCAAGCGTTTCATTCAAAATAGTCAACAGGGTCGCAAGAAGGGTGGAAAAACCAAGGCGCAAAATAACTGCCCATGAACTGAGAAAAGTCAAGCGTGCAGCTGCCAAGATGCCACTTGCCACCAGTTTGGCCATATTTCAGAGCTGCAACATCACTGGAGTGCCCAAAAGCACAAGGTGTGCAATACTCAGAGACATGGCCAAGGTAAGAAAGGCTGAAAGACGACCACCACTGAACAAGACACACAAGCTGAAACGTCAAGACTGGGCCAAGAAATATCTCAAGACTGATTTTTCTAAGGTTTTATGGACTGATGAAATGAGAGTGAGTCTTGATGGGCCAGATGGATGGGCCCGTGGCTGGATTGGTAAAGGGCAGAGAGCTCCAGTCCGACTCAGACGCCAGCAAGGTGGAGGTGGAGTACTGGTTTGGGCTGGTATCATCAAAGATGAGCTTGTGGGGCCTTTTCGGGTTGAGGATGGAGTCAAGCTCAACTCCCAGTCCTACTGCCAGTTTCTGGAAGACACCTTCTTCAAGCAGTGGTACAGGAAGAAGTCTGCATCCTTCAAGAAAAACATGATTTTCATGCAGGACAATGCTCCATCACACGCGTCCAAGTACTCCACAGCGTGGCTGGCAAGAAAGGGTATAAAAGAAGAAAATCTAAAGACATGGCCTCCTTGTTCACCTGATCTGAACCCCATTGAGAACCTGTGGTCCATCATCAAATGTGAGATTTACAAGGAGGGAAAACAGTACACCTCTCTGAACAGTGTCTGGGAGGCTGTGGTTGCTGCTGCACGCAATGTTGATGGTGAACAGATCAAAACACTGACAGAATCCATGGATGGCAGGCTTTTGAGTGTCCTTGCAAAGAAAGGTGGCTATATTGGTCACTGATTTGTTTTTGTTTTGTTTTTGAATGTCAGAAATGTATATTTGTGAATGTTGAGATGTTATATTGGTTTCACTGGTAAAAATAAATAATTGAAATGGGTATATATTTGTTTTTTGTTAAGTTGCCTAATAATTATGCACAGTAATAGTCACCTGCACACACAGATATCCCCCTAAAATAGCTATAACTAAAAACAAACTAAAAACTACTTCCAAAACTATTCAGCTTTGATATTAATGAGTTTTTTGGGTTCATTGAGAACATGGTTGTTGTTCAATAATAAAATTAATCCTCAAAAATACAACTTGCCTAATAATTCTGCACTCCCTGTATATATTATATAATACATATTGTGTATATCTATATATATATATTTATATAAGAAAGAGCCATAGGATTATTGCCTAGATATTTAACACATCTAGGCAAGTATCCCCCCTCACTTTTCCCCAGAAGTACTCTGTATACATTGCTCCCAAAGCTTGTATATCTCATTTGCATATCTTATCCAGAGTCCTCTGGTGCATTGGTAACAATGTATACAAAGTATTTCTGGGCGGAAAAGCAAGCAGGGACACTTGCCTAGATTTGGTAATTGTCTATGCAATATGGCTCTTTCTTTTATGAAATGGAGGATTTTAATCTCAAGCTTTTATCTCCACCATTATTTAAATGAATATAAATATATATAAGCAGTTACAAATAAAAAGGTCAAGTGAAGAACACAGGTATTTAATTAAAAAAATCAGAAAATCATATTTAATTTTATGTCAATGCCTTTGACTGGGAAGGGCTCAAAAGGGCATATATATATATATACAGTATATACACACACACACTTCTGAGCACCTCCCTGTCTGACACCTTGACATATACCAAATCCCTTTTAAAATAAACTTATATTTTACAATGAATATGTAAACATATGTAATACTTTATTTTAATATATTTTACATATGTTTTGTTAACCCCTTCACTACCAGGACTTTCAGAGAAGAACTTGACCAAAACACGGAGACTTTTTAGCATTTTTGCTATCACTCCATTTAAACAGAAATAACATTTACCTGTCAAAACTATATATATTTATTTATTTTTAAAGTTTCAAAAGCTTTGTTATAATACTGTAAACATTACAATTTGGAAAAGCATAACAAGTCACAAAAGTAAGTACATTAATGCATTATGCAAAACACTTGTCCATTTACTTGATATACTTAATAAGTCAAGGGGATTCTCATTAACTATATTTTTTTTTTTAAGCAGACAACTCAAGTTATTTATCAAGGCCCATTTTGGTATATTTCATGCCACCATTTCCCTGCCAGCTGTGTTAAACATTCTCTGGTAATTCTTTTTTTTATGGACTTGTAATACCAATTTGCACACTAATATTAGTATGGTCCAGCAATATAGATAGCGCACTCTGCAGTATCAATAGCGCTTCACTTAACTAAACAAATATTTGTGTCATTTTTTGTTGTTGTAGTGTGATCCTTGGGAAGAGACATTTAAGTTATTGTGAGGTCATTACTATGGTAGTTTTTTCATAAATATATATACATGGGCCATTTTTTGCAGTACAGCGGTCCCACCCCTTGCTCTCTCCCCCCTCTCTTTTGCTTTCTCTCCCCCCTTTCCTTTGCACTCTCTCTCCTCTCTTTAACTCTCTCTCTCCCCTCATTGGCTCTCTCTCTCCCCTCTTTGGCTCTCTCCCCCCTTTCTTTTGCTCTCTCTCCCCCCTCTTTTGTTCTCTCCCCCTCTTTGGCTCTCCCCCCCCCCTTTGGCTCTCTCCCCACCTCTTTGTCTCTCTCCCCCCCCTCTTTGGCTCTCCCCCCCTCTTTGGCCCTCTCCCCCCCTCTTTGGCCCTATCCCCCCCTCTTTGGCTCTCTCCCCCCATCTTTGGCTTTCTCCCCGCCTCTTTGGCTCTCTCTCCCCCCCTTTGGCCCTCTCCCCCCCCTTTGGCCCTCTCTCCCCCCCTTTGGCTCTCTCTCCCCCCTTTGGCTCTCTCTCCCCCCCTTTGGCTCTCTCCCCCCCTTGGCTCTCTCCCCCCCCCTTTGGCTCTCTCCCCCCCCTTTGGCTCTCTCTCCCCCCCTCTTTGGCTCTCTCTCCCCCCCTTGGCTTTCTCCCCCCCTTTGGCTCTCTCCCCCCCTTTGGCCCTCTCCCCCCCTTTGGCCCTCTCCCCCCCCTTTGGCCCTCTCCCCCCCCTTTGGCCCTCCCCCCCGCCCCTTTGGCCCTCTCTCCCCCCCTTGGCCCTCTCTCCCCCCCTTGGCCCTCTCTCCCCCCCCTTTGGCCCTCTACCCCCCCTTTGGCCCTCTCTACCCCCCCTTTGGCTCTCTCCCCCCCCCTTTGGCTCTCTCTCCCCCCCTCTTTGGCCCTTCTCCCCCCCCTCTCCTGCTCCCTCTCTGGCTCTGTCTTAATTGAAAGCCTTTGCCTCTCTGGCCACGCCCCCATCGCGGCACCCCATCGCGGCACCCCATCTGGCCACGCCCCAATCGTGGCAACACCCGGCCAGTCACGCCCCTCGTTGCTCGCTCCCAGCCACGCCCCTCTCGACGCCCGGCCACGCCCCCATCGCGACGCTCCCGTCGGCCACGCTCCCTGACACTCCGCTTCAGGCTTGCTCTGTGCTGAGTGCTGAGTGTCAGGATCCAAACGGCCAGGTATGTTTGTCACGTGCAGTCTCTACTGCGCATGACTGCATCTGACAAACATACTTGGCCATTTATTATATAGGATATATGAGACACCAGGTCAAACTACACAGAATTCTATGGGAATACCCTAGATACATAACAAAAATATATATTGTATCCAGGGGTGCACAATTAAATTAATTTAACTAAAAAAGAAAAAAAGACAAGATAAGAAAAATATTACAGTGGAGAAACAAATTAAATAAAGAGTGCCCTAGCCAGCAACTTCCCTTTAGCAAGGAATTAAAAACTCAAAGGTTTCCTCAGATATAGCGTTAAAAGTATACATATTGCAACCGAAATGCTCAAGCGCCAAAAAACATCTTATTCAACATACTGAATTATTAAATCCACCTTAAAAACCACACACACACACCTTTGCTTTTATGAAATAATCCTCCATGTGCAGCAATTACAGCCGTGCAGACCTTTAGTGTTCTTGCTGTCAATTTGTAAAGGTAATCTGAAGAGTTTTCACCCCATGCTTCCTGAAGCACCCCTCACTAGTTGGTTTGGCTTGTTGAGCACTTCTTACATACTATATGGCCAAGCTGCTCCCAGAACAGCTCAATAGGGATGAGATCTAGTGACTGTGCGGGCTACTCCATTAAAGACAGAATACCAGCTGATTACTTCTTCCCTAAATAGTTCTTGCATAGTTTGGAACTTTGCTTTGGGTCATTGTACTGTTGTAGAGGAAATTGGTTCCAATCAAGCACCGTAAACAGGGTATGGCATGACATTGTAAAATGGAGTAACTGTCTTTTTTCTTCAAGGTCCTCTTTACCCTGTATAAATATCCCCCTTTACCACTATTAAAGCAGCCCCAGACCATCACATTGCCTCCACCATGCTTGACAGATGGCATCAAGCACTCCTCCGGCATATTTTCCTTTAGTCTGTGTCTCACAAATGTTCTTCTTTGTGATCTGAACACCTCAAACCCACATTGTCTGTCCATAAAAACAATTTCCTCTGTCCAGTGTCTGTTTTCTTTAGCCCATATTAATATTTTCTATTGACCTGAGATATGGATTTTTCTTTGCAACTCTGCCTAGCAGACAGCATTCTGGAGTCAGCTCTTCACTGCTGACATTGAGACTGTTGTTTTGCAGGTACTATTTAAGGAAGCTGCCAGTTGAGGACCTGTGAGGCGCCTGTTTCTCAAGCTTGACACTCTAGCGTATTTGTCCTTTTGCTCAGTTGGGCTTCTCACTCCTCTTTCTATTCTGGTTAGTGCCAATTTGCGTTGTCCTGTGAAGGGAGTAGTACACAACATTGTATGATATCTTCAGTTTCTTTGCAATTTCTCGCCTTCATTTCTAAGAACAAGAATAGACTGATGAGTTTCATAAATAAGTTCTTTGTTTCTGGGCCATCTTGAGCCTGTAATCGAACTCAGAATTGCTGATGCTTCAGATACTTAACTAGTCCAATGAAGCCCAGTTGTATTGCTTCTTTAAGCAACACAACCATTTTCAGCTGTCCTAACATTTTCTAATGGTCAATTAGCCTTTTTAAATGATAAACTTGGATTAGCAAACACAATGATCCACTGGAACATAGGAAAGATTGCTGATAATGGGCCTCTGTACTCCTATGTAGTTCTTCCATTAAAAAATCAGTGGTTTCCAGCTACAATAGTCATTTGAAACTTTAAAAATGTCTACTCTGTATTTCTGATCAATTTGATGTTATTTTAATGGACAAAAAAAATTGCTTTTCTTTCAAAAGCATGGACATTACCCCAAACTTTTGAACACTAGTGCATATGTGTGTGACTGTGAGAAGTGTTTTACATTTACCTTTAAATTAAATAGTGAAGCACAGAACCACATGAATAACTCTTTTTTTGTCTGGATAGCGCTCAAGCGCTGCTTCCCCCAATAGTTGTGTATTATGTGATGGATTATTATTATTATACTTTATTTATAAAGCACCAGCATATTCCACAGCCCTGTCCATGGGTACAATTTTCTTAAATAAAACAATGATACAAAACTTTAAAGAGACAAGACAAAATTTGACAAACACATACAGGAGGAGTTTGGAGCTTACAATCTAGAAGGGTAGCGCATAAATGGTATGCAACATGTACAAAGTAGACTATCGCCAAATGAGTGCAAGAGTACAATGATTGTGCTTGGTCACTGATAACGTACAAAAGCGCTAATATTTTGTGCTCCACTTGAAATATAACCCTTAGTTTTGTATGTGTTTTTTTAATGCTGCAATAAAGTATCACAGAGCTCAATGTACTAAGCAAGCGAGCCTGCATTCTGCAATGTAAGAAGCAGCGGCCACCAGGCAACTGTTCCTTACTCTCTCCACTACCTCTGAGCTGGTGGATATAAAATCACCCTGAAAACGTTTGTTCAGGGTGATTAACAGGCCCTTCTCTCACACAATTGGTCCTGCAAGAACAGGGGGCAGGATTACCAAGCAAGTGTGTGCATAATGATACATCCAGGCAGCAGGCACTGTACATCCGCGGCTCATTTGCCATGAAGCCAGGTGGACAGGTTCCCAAGTTTTCTACCTTGTTTGTATCCGGCTTCATACATGAGGCCCAAAGTATAAACTCAAACATAATACAGGTAATTTAAATAAAACTAAGCAAAACATTGGGCTAGATTCCAATCCAGATAATGTGCTTTTATCAGATGTAATCATAATCAATGAGATTTTTTTTGGCTCCAAGCTATCTCACCTGTGTTAAGCCTTGATAATACAGTAGGTTTGCATTAACAGTAAATGCACGATAACAAGACAATGCAATAGCACTTAGGGGCCGATTTAACAAATGTCGGACGGACATAATCCGCTGTAGCGGATCATGTCCGCCCGACATCGATAAATGCTGAAAGCAAACGCTGTCGACATTTATCATTGCACAAGCATTTCTTTTGAAATGCTTGTGCAATGCCGCCCTCTACATATTCGCGGCCAATCGGCCGCTAGCAGGGGGTGTCAATCATTCTGACCATATCTGATCGGGATGATTGCTGTCGGCCACCTCAGAGGTGGCGGACGAGTTAAGGAGCAGCGATATTAAGACCGCTGCTTCTTAACTTACATTTCCGGCGAGCCATAAGGCTCGTGTGGAGTAAGCAGCATTGACTGCTTTATAAATCAGCCCCTTAGTCTGAACTTCAAGTCAGTAGTAGATTTTTTTCTGACAAATTTCAAAGTTATATATTTTTCCACCCCTCCTGTATTATGTGACAGTCATCATCCAATCACAAATGCATGTACGTATATTCTACAAGGTTTTGCACATGTTCAGTAGGAGCTGGGGACTCAAAAAGTGTAAATATAAAAATACTGTGCACATTTTGTTAATTAAAGTACATAGGAAAGTTATTTAAAAGTGCAGGCTCTATCTAAGTAATGAAAGTGTAATTTTGACTTGAGTGTCCCTTTAACATTATACATTGATAAACAGTTACTCCAACCCACAAAATAAGTTGAAGGCAACAAATACACTTTCATGGCCACATCCATCTGCCGGATTAAGCAGAATAAGTAACAAAGACTAATTTATGAATGTCTTTTTTACTTTTACAAACACTTTTAATGAATTAATGAATAATCATAGGGTACATTGTTCTTTGTTGGCACCTTAGAATTCATCTTGAGTACATTTAGAATGCATTAAAAAAAAATGTCCATTGTTCAAATAGGATCTTGTACTCCAAATTTGTATTCTCATTAAACTATGTTATATTTAAAAAAGTGAAGATTTAAAATTGTATATATATATAGAGAGAGAGAGAGACTTAGTATGTACAAAACAGCCTATGATTTATGCTTTACTCTAAGAATGTCACTAAATGTATGTAGGATGCACACAAACGGCTAGATTACGAGTTGTGCGTTAGGCTTAAAAAGCAGCGTTAAGAGGTCCTAACGCTGCTTTTTAACGCCTGCTGGTATTACAAGTCTTGCAGGTACAGGTCTACCGCTCACTTTTTTGGCCAGACTTGGAAATACCGCAAATCCACTTACGTAAATTGCGTATCCTATTTTTTCAATGGGACTTGCATAGCATCGGTATTACGAGTCTGCCAAAAAGTGAGCGGTACACCCTCTCTGTCAACACTGGTACCGCATTCTAAAGTCAGTAGTTAAGAGTTTTATACTACAACGCTGTAGCATAAAACTCTTAACTAAAGTGCTAAAAAGTACACTAACACCCATAAACTACCTATTAACCCCTAAACCGAGGCCCTCCCGCATCACAAACACTAAAAAAAATTTTTAACCCCTAATCTGCCGAACCGGACATCACCGCCACTATAATAAATATATTAACCCCTAAACCGCCGCACTCCCACCTCGCAAACATTAGTTAAATATTATTAACCTGTAATCTGCCGTCCCTAACATCACCAACACCTACCTACATTTATTAACCCCTAATCTGCCGCCCCAAACGTCGCCACCACTATACTAAAGTTATTAACCCCTAAATCTAAGTTTAACCCTAACCCCCCTAACTTAAATATAATTTAAATAAATCTAAATAAAAATTACTATAATTAACTAAATTATTCCTATTTAAAACTAAATACTTACCTATAAAATAAACCGTAAGATTGCTACAATATAACTAATAGTTACATTGTAGCTAGCTTAGGGTTTATTTTTATTTTACAGGCAAGTTTGTATTTATTTTAACTAGGTAGAATAGTTATTAAATAGTTATTAACAATTTAATAACTACCTAGCTAAAATAAATACAAAAGTACCTGTAAAATAAAACCTAACCTAAGTTACAATTACACCTAACACTACACTATAATTAAATTAATTCCCTAAATGAAATACAATTAAATACAATTAAATAAAATGATCTAAAGTACAAAAAAAAACAACACTAAATTACAGAAAATAATAAACAAATTACAAGATTTTTAAACTAATTACACCTAATCTAATCCCCCTAACAAAATAAAAAAGCCCCCCCAAAATAAAAAGCCCTACCCTACACTAAATTACGAATAGCCCTTAAAAAAAAAGTAATCAGCTCTTTTACCTGTAAAAAAAATTACAAATCCCCCCAACATTAAAACCCACCACCCACACAACCAACCCTACTCTAAAACCCACCCAATACCCCCTTAAAAAAACTAACCCCTTGAAGATCACCTTACCGGGAGAAGTCTTCATCCAACCGGGCCGAAGTCCTCAATGAAGCCGGGAGAAATCTTTATCCAAGCCGGGCGAAGTGGACCTCCAGACGGGCAGAAGTCTTCATCCAGACGGCATCTTCTATCTTCATCCGCGCGAAGTTTCCTTTAAATGACGTCATCCAAGATGGCGTCCCTTCAATTCCGATTGGCTGATAGAATTCTATCAGCCAATCGGAATTATGGTAGAATAAAACTTATTGGCTGATGCAATCAGCTAATAGAATGCCAGCTCAATCCTATTGGCTGATTCTACCTTAATTCCGATTGGCTGATAGAATTCTATCAGCCAATCGGAATTGAAGGGACGCCATCTTGGATGACATCATTTAAAGGAACCTTCATTCCAGAAGAGCCGTCGGATGAAGAGGATGCTCTGCGTCGGATGTCTTGAAGATGGACCCGCTCCGCGCCGGTTGGATGAAGATAGAAGATGCCGTCTGGATGAAGACTTCTGCTTGTCTGGAGGACCACTTCGCCTGGCTTGGATGAAGACTTCTCCCGGCTTCGTTGAGGACTTTGGCCCGGTTGGATGAAGACTTCTCCCGATAAGGTGATCTTCAAGGAGTTAGTGTTAGCTTTTTTTAAGGGGGTCTTGGGTAGGTTTTAGAATAGGGTTGGTTGTGTGGGTGGTGGGTTTTAATGTTGGGGGGGATTTGTAATTTTTTTTAAAGGTAAAAGAGCTGATTACTTTGGGGTAATGCCCCGCAAAATGCCCTTTTAAGGGCTATTTGTAATTTAGTGTAGGGTAGGGCTTTTTTTATTTTGGGGGGCTTTTTTATTTTGTTAGGTGGATTAGATTAGTTAAAAATTAGTTTAAAAATCTTGTAATTTGTTTATTATTTTCTGTAATTTAGTGGGGGTTTTTTATTTTATTTAATTGTATTTAATTGTATTTAATTTAGGGAATTAATTTAATTATAGTGTAGTGTTAGGTGTAATTGTAACTTAGGTTAGGTTTTATTTTACAGGTACTTTTGTGTTTATTTTAGCTAGGTAGTTATTAAATAGTTAATAACTATTTACTAACTAGTCTACCTAGTTAAAATAAATACAAACTTGCCTGTAAAATAAAAATAAACCCTAAGCTAGCTACAATGTAACTATTAGTTATATTGTAGCTATCTTAGGGTTTATTTTATAGGTAAGTATTTACTTTTAAATAGGAATAATTTAGTTAAAGATTGGAATCTTTATTTCGATTTCTTTTAATTATATTTAAGTTAGGGGGTGTTAGGTTTAGGGTTAGACTTAGGTTTAGGGGTTAATAACTTTAATATAGTGGCTGCGACGTTGGGGGCAGCAGATTAGGGTTAATAAGTGTAGGTAGGAGGCGGCGATGTTAGGGATGGCAGATTAGTTGTTAATAATATTTAACTAATGTTTGCGAGGCGGGAGTGCGACGGTTTAGGGGTTAATATGTTTATTAAGGTGGTGGCGACGTTGGGGGCGGCAGATTAGGGGTTAATAAGTGTAGGTAGGTGGCGGCGACATTGGGGGCGGCAGAGTAGTTAAGGTGTTAGGTGTTAGACTTTTTTTCAGCCGGCTCTCCCCGTTGATTCCTATGGGGAAATCGTACACAAGCACGTTACACCAGCTCACCGCTAACGTAAGCAGCGCTGGTATTGGAGTGCGGTAATGAGCAAAATTTTGCTCAACGCTCACTTCTTGTCTGGTTTGTAAAAATTCGTAATACCAGCGCTGTCTGTAAGTGAGCGGTGAGCATAAACTGCTCGTTAGCACTGCACAGCCTCTAACACAAAACTCGTAATCTAGGTGAAAAACAATTAAATATATATTAAAGTTTTGAAGATCAGTACATTTTTTAAATCCTAGTCTTCCATCACATATAATGAAACTGCATTCAAGAAAACTCAAAATGCTTAAAGGGACACTGCACCCAAATGTTTTCTTTTGTGATTCAGATAGAGCATGAAATTTTAAGCAACTTTTTAATTTACTTCTATTATCAATTTTTCTTCGTTCACTTGCTATCTTTATTTGAAAAAGAAGGCATATGTTATTTTTGGTTCAGACCCTGGACAGCACTTTTTTATTGGTGGGTGAATTTATCCACCAATCAACAAGAAGAACCTAGGTTATTCACCAAAAACGGGCCGGCATCTAAACTTACATTCTTGCTTTTCAAATAAAGATACCTAGAGAATGAAGAAAATTTGATAATAGGAGTAAATTAGAAAGTTGCTTAAAATTGCATGCTCTATCTGAATCATGAAAAAAACTTGGGTTCAGTGTCCCTTTAAGTATCAAAATAGAATGAATGTAAATACTTGGCGAGTTTTTAAATATATTGTAACTTGAGTTTATAATTTCACAGTAACTAGAATTTATATACATATAACAACCAAACACAAATATTTTTGGACATTTTTGTTTGTCTACATTGGCCTACAGTGATAAAGTTTTGTTAAATACAATATAATAGATGTAATCTTGAGGCAGGTGATTATGTTATATTGATAATATAGATGACAATGTGTATCTCTAAACTTTTGGTCCTACCTCTACTGTGTATGTCACAGAGTTTTGGTTCACCCTTATTTTGCTAATTGCTATATGTATAATGAAAAATGTATTTCATAATCAATGAGTGTTTTGTCTTTGCTATTTTGTCTTGCTTGTTTCCAACCACAAATCTTCTTACAGTTACAGGAATTAGTCAAACACTCAAATTCCTAATCACACAGACATGATTGACATGAGAAATCCCATTCTTAAAGATGACAATACTGTACTTTGCAATCCCCAAAATGTGAGTATGAAATAAAAAAATAAAAAAGATTGTAATAATGGCGTTGCTAAATGCCAATTAATGATTTTGCCATCAGGGGGCGCGATCCGATATCGATCGCAGTTTGCGGCGCAAGCGAGGGAACCGGCGTCGCCCGCAGTTTCAGCTCGCAACTCGAGCCATCCCATATAGGTCGCCGTCAGATGCTAACGTGCCGTAAGTCTCACAAACCAGCGATGTCCAGAAATCTGCGTAAGTACAAATTTCTGGCGTCGCCAGTGACTTGCGCCACGTTAGAATCTGCCGGCGCCTATAAAACCTGACTAAAGTTTAAAACACCCGCACTGTCTAACACGCCTCCCTAACATAGCCCGCACTGTCTAACACGCCTCCCTAACATAGCCCGCACTGTCTAACACGCCTCCCTAACATAGCCCGCACTGTCTAACCCTCTATCCGCTATCCCCCCTCACTAGCCTAACAATAAAAAAGCTATTAACCCCTAAACCGCCGCTCCCGTACCCCGCCGCAACCTAATAAAGTTATTAACCCCTAAACCGCCGCTCCCGTACCCCGCCGCCAGCTATATTATATCTATAACCCCCTAAAGTGAGCCCTTAACACCGCCGCCATCTATATTAAAATTATTAACCCCTAATCTAAGCCCCTTACACCGCCGCCATCTCTATTAAAATGATTAACCCCTAATTTAATCTACCTACCCTGCCGCCAGCTATATTATCTATATTAACCCTAAGTATATTATAGTTAATATAGGTATTACATTATATATATTAACTATATTAACCCTAATTATATTAGGGTTAATATAGTTAATATAGTTACTATAGTATTTATATTAACTATATTAACTCTATCTAACCCTAACTAAATTTATATTAAATTAATCTAATTCATTTATAAACTAAAATATTCCTATTTAAATCTAAATACTTACCTATAAAATAAACCCTAAGATAGCTACAATATAATTAATAATTACATTGTAGCTATGTTAGGGTTAATATTTATTTTACAGGTAAATTGTTAATTATTTTAACTAGGTATAATAGATATTAAATAGTTATTAACTATTTAATATCTACCTAGTTAAAATAATTACCCAATTACCTGTAAAATAAATCCTAACCTAAGTTACAAATACACCTACACTATCAATAAATTTAATAAACTACTAACATCTATCTAAAAATACAATTAAATTAACTAAACTAAATTACAAAAAAAAACAAACACTAAATTACAAAAAATAAAAAAAAGATTACAAGATATTTAAGCTAATTACACCTATTCTAAGCCCCCTAATAAAATAATAAACCCCCAAAATAAAAAAAATTCCCTGCCCTATTCTAAATTCAACAAATTTCAAAGCTCTTTACCTTACCAGCCCTTAAAAGGGCCTTTTGTGGGGCATGCCCCAAAGAATTCAGCTCTTTTGCATACAAGAAATACAATACCCCCCCCCCCCATTACAACCCACCACCCACATACCCCTATTCTAAACCCACCCAAACCCCCCTTAAAAAAGCCTAACACTACCCCCCTGAAGATCTCCCTACCTTGTCTTCACCACACCGGGCCGAACTCCTGATCCGATCCGGGCGATGTCTTCCTCCAAGCGGCAAAGAAGAATTCTTCCTCCGGCGATGTCTTCCTCCAAGCGGCAGCAAAGTCTTCATTCTTCCGGCGGCATCTTCAATCTTCTTTCTTCGCTCCGCCACCGCGGAGCATCCATCCCGGCCGACTGCTGAACTTGGAATGATGTACCTTTAAATGACGTCATCCAAGATGGCGTCCGCCGAATTCCGATTGGCTGATAGGATTCTATCAGCCAATCGGAATTAAGTTAAAAAAATCTGATTGGCTGATTGAATCAGCCAATCAGATTCAAGTTCAATCCGATTGGCTGATCCAATCAGCCAATCAGATTGAGCTCGCATTCTATTGGCTGTTCCGATCAGCCAATAGAATGCGAGCTCAATCTGATTGGCTGATTGGATCAGCCAATCAGATTGAACTTGAATCTGATTGGCTGATTCAATCAGCCAATCAGATTTTTTTAACTTAATTCCGATTGGCTGATAGAATCCTATCAGCCAATCGGAATTCGGCGGACGCCATCTTGGATGACGTCATTTAAAGGTACATCATTCCAAGTTCAGCAGTCGGCCGGGATGGATGCTCCGCGGCGGCGGAGCGAAGAAAGAAGATTGAAGATGCCGCCGGAAGAATGAAGACTTTGCTGCCGCTTGGAGGAAGACATCGCCGGAGGAAGAATTCTTCTTTGCCGCTTGGAGGAAGACATCGCCCGGATCGGATCAGGAGTTCGGCCCGGTGTGGTGAAGACAAGGTAGGGAGATCTTCGGGGGGTAGTGTTAGGCTTTTTTAAGGGGGGTTTGGGTGGGTTTAGAATAGGGGTATGTGGGTGGTGGGTTGTAATGGGGGGGGGGTATTGTATTTCTTGTATGCAAAAGAGCTGAATTCTTTGGGGCATGCCCCACAAAAGGCCCTTTTAAGGGCTGGTAAGGTAAAGAGCTTTGAAATTTGTTGAATTTAGAATAGGGCAGGGAATTTTTTTTATTTTGGGGGTTTATTATTTTATTAGGGGGCTTAGAATAGGTGTAATTAGCTTAAATATCTTGTAATCTTTTTTTTATTTTTTGTAATTTAGTGTTTGTTTTTTTTTGTAATTTAGTTTAGTTAATTTAATTGTATTTTTAGATAGATGTTAGTAGTTTATTAAATTTATTGATAGTGTAGGTGTATTTGTAACTTAGGTTAGGATTTATTTTACAGGTAATTGGGTAATTATTTTAACTAGGTAGATATTAAATAGTTAATAACTATTTAATATCTATTATACCTAGTTAAAATAATTAACAATTTACCTGTAAAATAAATATTAACCCTAACATAGCTACAATGTAATTATTAATTATATTGTAGCTATCTTATGGTTTATTTTATAGGTAAGTATTTAGATTTAAATAGGAATATTTTAGTTTATAAATGAATTAGATTAATTTAATATAAATTTAGTTAGGGTTAGATAGAGTTAATATAGTTAATATAAATACTATAGTAACTATATTAACTATATTAACCCTAATATAATTAGGGTTAATATAGTTAATATATATAATGTAATACCTATATTAACTATAATATACTTAGGGTTAATATAGATAAGATAGCTGGCGGCGGGGTAGGTAGATTAAATTAGGGGTTAATCATTTTTATATAGGTGGCGGCGGTGTAAGGGGTCAGATTAGGGGATAGATAAGGTAGATGGCGGCGGTTTTAGAGGCTCACAGTAGGGGGTTAGTTTATGTAGATGGCGGCGGGGTCCGGGAGCGGCGGTTTAGGGGGTAATAACTTTATTAGGGATTTCGGGGGGGGGGGATCGCGGTTGACAGGTAGATAGACATTGCGCATGCGTTAGGTGTTAGGTTTATTTTAGCAGATCGCGGTTGACAGGGAGATAGACATTGCGCATGCGTTAGGTGTTAGGTTTATTTTCTAGTTAGTTTAGGGAGTTACGGGGCTCCAATAGTCAGCGTAAGGCTTCTTACGGCTGCTTTTTGTGGCGAGGTGAAAATGGAGTAAGTTTTCTCCATTTTCGCCACGTAAGTCCTTACGCTGCATATTGGATACCAAACTGCGCGGGTTTGGTATACCTGCCTATGGCCCAAAAAACTGCGGGCGACGGCAGAAATATACGCGCGTAACTTCTAGGTTACGCCGTATATGTGATACCAAATCCACGCAAATATTGGCGTCGCCGGCTTTTGCGGGCGACGCTTTATATCGGATCGACCCCAGGATTTCTCGTTTCCTAAAAATTTAGATGTAGGGAATATCACATTTAGAGTATGTGTATTAAATACATATACATAAATAAATATGTCACGCTCACTGCAGACACAATTATACAAAAGCAATTACCTCCTACATAGTCTCAAATATGGGGAAAATTAATGATTTACATTTAGCACTTGTCAAGTTTTTCATGAGCTGCTAAAACTTAATGCGTTTACAAGACTTTAGTCAATAGTAGGCTTGTCAAAAGAACCAAGCCTAGCAGTGCTAACTCATAAATAACTCCACAGGCTTGAGCACAATGGTATCTATATGGCACACATGAACTAGCACTGTATAGCTGTAAGAAATGCACTGAGATAAGACGTGGCCTTCAAGGGCTTATAATTTAGCATATGAGCCTTCCTAGGTTTAGCTTTCAACAAAGAATACTATGAGAACAAAGCAAATTTGATATAAAAAGTAAATTGGAAAGTTTTTTTTAAATTGCATGCCCTATCTGAATCATGAAAGATTAATTTTTTACTTGATTGTCCCTTTAAGTTAATCTGTGGCTACAATCCTGTGAAAAGTTGTTGTAAAGTGTTTTATGAGGGGTAGGAACAGGGCCGCCATCAGGGGGTGAAGGGGGTGACTCCTGTCAAGGGCCCAATGGTCCAGGGGGCCCCATGAGGCAAGAACAACTATTTAAAAAAAAAAATTGGCAGCCACCAGAAGGTACTACAGCAGAGTGCTATTGAGCGTGGGAAATGTTATTACAAGCATTAGCATTTCAGAGAATTTCTGAGTGTGCACTAAACCACTATGTACAGTGTGAGACAGACTTTGCACTTAAGTTTGTATAGTGTGTGCCTGAATCAGACGGCAGATCACTTTCATTTGCAGAGGAGGTAGGATTTACTTAGTAAATGTTTTTTATTTTTTTGTGCAATTTTGGATTGTAACTTTAGTGTGCTAGTAGTTGAATGGTGGGGCCAGGGGTCCATAAAAACACATTTTTTAAGCAATATGCAGCAGTGTATTAATGATTATTTGACAATGCTGTAGAAATTCTATATTTAAAGCCATGCAGAAATGTTTCCTCCTCAATACACAAATGGTAGGTGCCCTTTTGGCAAATATGAGTTTTTTTTATTAATATATATATTTTAATTACATTCCAGTTTACTGCCCCTTTATGCAAGGACTTTCCAGATGCAAGGAGGCATTTTATCTAAGATTTTTACATCTGCATAAAATTTTATACTCTCAGACTAAGATTGCTCATTGTTTGAAATAAGACAGGTTAACTTAACACTGTTCAGTTTACACTACAGCTGACTTAATTTTGAAATACATACAAACAAGCCTAAATCCTGCATTTAACCAGATCTAATGGTATGAGACTGAGTACCACATCTTATGGTTCCACCAAGACCATATAGAGTACAGCATTTTCAAAATCCCTATGTACAGCTGACAGATGGGAATATTTGTACACCATGTTTGAAGTGGTGCTCTTGGTTGGGGAAAATGGGAAAAAACAAACAAACATATGTCAACCTATCAAAAGTACTTTTCTTCGTCTAGCCATCTACCCAGATCATTAATGTACAATTTTGAATTCACAGAATTATTTTTGTTTGCACATTTACAAAAATTATTTTTTTAAAAGTGATCTCTTAATTTCTGCTTTTTTTATCATGCATGTCACACACTGTTGATTTAGGGGATGCAATGTGCAGAAATGTTACCTCCTGCGAGTGTTTCTGTGGGTATCTGGGTTTATGTCTATGTGCTTTTGTTTGTGTCTTTATGAGTGTGTATGTATTTTTTTCTGTGGGTCTCTCTGTGAGGGTGGCTATGTATGTCTTTGTGCATTTTCTGTGGATGTCTGTGAGGGTATGTGCGTATGTCTTTGTGCTTTTTCTTTGAGTGTCTCTGTGAGGGTGTGTGTATGTATGTCTTTGTGTATTTTCTCTGGATGCCTCTGTGAAGGTGGGTGTGTATGTCTTTTTGTGCTTTCTGTGGATGTCTCTGTGAGGGTGTGTTTGTATGTCTGTGTTTTCTGTGGATGTCTCTGTGAGGGTGTGTGCATATGCCTGTGTGTTTTCTGTAGGTGTCTCTGTGAGGGTGTGTGTATGTCTGTGCATTTCTGTGGGTGTATCTGTGAGAGTGTGTGTATGTCTTTGTCTTTGTGTGTTTTCTGTGGATGTATCAGTGAGGGTGTGTGTGTGTGTGTGTATGTCTTTGTGTGTTTTATGTGGTTGTCTCTGTGTGTGTGTATGTATTTGTGTGTTTTCTGTGGGTGTCTCTTTGTGTGTGTGTGTGTGTGTATGCATGTCTTTGTGTGTTTTCTGAGGCTGTCTCTGTCTGTGTTTCCTTGGGTGCATGCTCAAGTTTGTGTTTGAGTTTGTGTGTGTGTCCATTGTCTGTTCCTTGTTAGGACATTTTGACATTACTACTGATTATGCATATCTTTCTACAGACTTTAAATCTAATGAGACCTTTCCGGAAGTCACCAATCCACCATTTATCCTTTAAATTATTGTTTAGGCAGTTCAGGACCCTTGCTTTCAGCCACTGCATGCAGTTTTCATCATTTAGTTGGCATCTTCCTTGACAAAAAGATAATCAGAACTCCATATTTTGTTTTGTAAATCTCTTTTTTTGACAAAACTGTAGTCTACCTCATTACTTGTCAGGTCAATGTAAACAAGTGCTGAGTGTCTGTTTGGGTGTCTGTGTCTGAGTGTGTTTCTTTACGTGTCTGCTAGAGTGTCTATATGTGAATCCTTATGTGTGAGTGTGTGTGTTTCTGTGTTTGTGTGTTACTACCTTTACAGCATGTACAGCAAGTTTGACTACACTTAAAGGGACAGTATACACCAATTTTCATATAACTGCATGTAATAGACATTACTATAAAAAATAATATGCACAGATACTGATATAAAAATCCAGTATAAAACTGTTTAAAAACTTAATTAGAAGCTTCCAGTTTAGCTTTGTTTAACCCCTTAATGACCACAATGTACCCTGTATGTCACTGGTCGTTAAGGGTTTTTTCAGGACATAATAGCATAAGTCTAGAAAGAACACACTATTAATGCACTCCTTCCAGCAGGCTTTGTGGATTAGAGCAGTCTCAACGCTGGTGGCAAGACCACGCTATAAAACAATTAAGTCCCAAAAAAAGGCCAGTGACATACAGGGTACGTCGCTGGTCCTTAAGGGGTTAAAAGGTTACTGGAACACCCACTGCAAGTAGGAAATATCAGACACTCCCCCCCCCCTTCCTTTGCATATGAAAAGACCCTTTACACAAACAGAAGCAAGCTGGAGTAGGTATATGTCGGTATGCTCCTACAACTTTGGGGCTTGGTTAGAAGTCTGTAAATCAGAGCAATGTAATTTAAAAATAAGCAAAACTATCCATTTTTAAAATAAAAACTAAAAAAACTTTAGGGCTATATAAATAGATCATCTACAAAACATTTATGCAAAGAAAAAACAAGTGTCCCTTTAAGAATAAAGTGCATATATGTTTTAGTCACTTAGTCAAAAATTGTCAAAGGGGAGGTGGGGGGCCTGGCAATGGTTATGTCAGGGGCCCCAAAATTTCTAGTGGCGGCCCTGGGTAGGAATACATCTGTATAAATGTCTCCATGCCAGTTTTAAGTGAGTTAACATACTGTGAAGATAATGGAAAACCATATCATAACCACATTTCTGAATGGATTGGAATGGCTTCAGATTTGATAACCCGTGACTAGAACCCTTGTAAGAAACAGGGATAGGCACAGACAAAAGCTGTGGCGGACATTTTCCTAAGTGAAGGGCACCAAGGTACATTTGAAATTAAAAACATTATTTTATAGTGCTTGGTGATATTATACTGATGTAGATACCACTGACCCTATAACCAACCCTCCTCTGACTGACTATACCCATGAGCCAGTGTCACTACTGTGTCATTATATAGTACTGGGTGTTATTATACTGATGCAGATACCCCTGATCCTATAACCAGCCCTCCTCTGGCTATACCCATGAGCCAGTGTCACTACTATGTCTTTATATAGTGCTGGGTGTTATTATACTGATGCAGATATCCCTGATCCTATAACCAGCCCCCCTCTGGCTCTACCCATGTGCCAGTGTCACTACTGTGTCATTATATAGTGCTGGGTGTTATTATACTGATGCAGATACCCCTGATCCTATAACCAGCCCTCCTCTGGCTATACTCATGAGCCAGTGTCACTACTATGTCATTATATAGTGCTGGGTGTTATTATACTGATGCAGATACCACTGATCCTATAACCAGCCCTCCTCTGGCTATACCCATGAGCCAGTGTCACTACTATGTCATTATATAGTGCTGGGTGTTATTATACTGATGCAGATACCACTGACCCTATAACCAACCCTCCTCTGGCTATACCCATGAGCCAGTGTCACTACTGTGTCATTATATAGTGCTGGGTGTTATTATACTGATGCAGATACCACTGAAACTATATCCAGCCCTCCTCTGGCTATACCTATGTGCCAGTGTCACTACTGTGTCATTATATACAGTGGAGGCTCCTCCATGTGTGCACACTCGCACGTGCCCCCCTGTGAGTGTGCCCCCCTGTGAGTGTGAGAGGAAAAAAAAAAATATTAAAAAAAAATAAAATATAATTTTTCCAATATCCCCCTATTGAAAAAATTATATTTTATTTTTAACCCCCAAATATGAAATTCTGATTTTATTTTTAATATAATATTCCAAAAAAATTTCAGTGTCACTAGTGTCTGACTGTTATTTTGTCCCTATCGCACGTGCGGTTAGAGCCCTATCTGCCTGTCAGTGATTTCTAACTTGTTCACTGCAGGCATCAAACCAGGCTGTATACATTGCCTTATCGCACAGGCTGAACTGTGCGAGAGTGGGGAGGGACAAGTTCAGCCTGTGCCCTGATAGGCTGCACCGCATACGTCACGGTCAGAGAGTGGGGAGGCGGGTACAACAACAAGATGCTGCTTACTACGAGGCCGAGCCGAGGTAATACGAGACCAGCCGAGTCTGAGATCTTCCGACAAGTGTTCTAGCCTGTGGATAGGCTGCGCCTGCACGCCACTTTGCCGGGTACGTGACGTCACAACAGCTCCTCCCCCGCATCAACGGCGCGAAAACTTCATATTTGAGTTTGCTGTTGAGCGGAGAGGAGTGTGTTGTGACTCACAGTGTTTCTCAGTCGAATTTCTTTGAATTGTTTACAGCTTCCTAAACAAATTATTAGCTGAGCTAATAATCGATATCATCTCTACTACTAGCTACTACTACTAATAGCATTAGCAGCCAGTGTGTTACTGACATTGACTTTAGTTTAGTTAAAATTTAAAAAAATTTAAAATCCAATACTGAATATTATTGTAGCCTAGAGCGGAGGCCCTAGACAGGCTAGACAGCTAAGACAGAGCGGCTTGCTTGCCTCCCTTGCCTAGGAGAGAGAGCTCAGAGAGGGAGTGGTGGAGGCTGCTGAGCTGGAGCAATATATCTATTTCTTTTATATATTATTAACAATTAAGTTTTGGGCAGAATTTATTGTTAACCTGCTGAGAGCCTGAGACTGCAGAAATTAATAATTAATTAGTATATATATATTTAATTTCCTGAGAGAGGATCCCATTCCTAATCCTTAGTTCTTTCTTGCCTGGCTGGGGCCCTGTCCCTGCCCTGATAATTTTCTAGTTTGTCAATTGTCAGACAGAGAGTGGTCTATCTCAGACTCAGTTTATCAGAGTGACAGACAGTGACACTGACTCAGTACTTGTAAAAAAATAAAAAAGTTTTTTTTTCTCTCAAAAAAGCAGTTAACTTCTGCCTGTGCTACATTATTAACTTTAATTTTATTATACATTTTATTATAAATTTAAATATAATTTATAATTTTTTATTAGTTATATTAGAGTCTCATAGTTTGTAAAACAATTATATATTTTATAACAGCTTCTCAGCTACTTACCTACAGTCCTACAAGTTATATATTTTAGAACAACCGCATAACTACTTGCCCACTAGTTTTAGACTGTAGTTGACCTTGCCTGTTGACGGCTGTCACGGCCACTGCTGCCTGCTGTAATAATACTATTTAAAACACTATTTTAGTTTAGAATTATTATCAGATTGCAGAGAGTCTCATAGTTTGTAAAACAATTATATATTTTATAACAGCTTCACAGCTACTTACCTACAGTCCTACAAGTTATATATATTTTAGAATAACCGCATAACTACTTGCCTACTAGTTTTAGACTGTAGTTGACCTTGCCCGTTGACGGCTGTCACGGCTGCTGCTGCCTGCTGTAATAATACTATTTAAAACACTATTTTAGTTTAGAATTATTATCAGATTGCAGAGAGTCTCATAGTTTGTAAAACAATTATATATTTTATAACAGCTTCACAGCTACTTACCTACAGTCCTACAAGTTATATATTTTAGAACAACCGCATAACTACTTGCCTACTAGTTTTAGACTGTAGTTGACCTTGCCCGTTGACGGCTGTCACGGCTGCTGCTGCCTGCTGTAATAATACTATTTAAAACACTATTTTAGTTTAGAATTATTATCAGATTGCAGAGAGTCTCATAGTTTGTAAAACAATTATATATTTTATAACAGCTTCACAGCTACTTACCTACAGTCCTACAAGTTATATATTTTAGAACAACCGCATAACTACTTGCCTACTAGTTTTAGACTGTAGTTGACCTTGCCCGTTGACGGCTGTCACGGCTGCTGCTGCCTGCTGTAATAATACTATTTCAAACACTATTTTAGTTTAGAATTATTATCAGATTGCATAGAGTCTCATAGTTTGTAAAACAATTATATATTTTATAACAGCTTCACAGCTACTTACCTACAAGTTGTATAATTTATAACAGCTGCAAAGCTAATTACCTACAAGTTATATATTTGATACCAACCGCGTAACTACTTGCCTATTAAGTCAAGTTTTATATTTTATAACAGCAATACTACTTGTCTAAAGGTTATATATAGATTATAACAGCAAAACTAATTGTCTCAAAGTTATATATATATATATCTATATTATAACAGCAAAACTACTAACCTACAAGTTATATATTTTATAAGAGCCGCAAGGCAACTTACCTAGTTAAAGTTATATATTTTATAACAGCAAAGGACTGTTCTTTGTGTGTAAACTAACAGTTAAGATGGCACTTAGTAAAATCAGTGTGTCTGAGCTAAAGCAATTACATTTTTCAACGTTACCCATGGAAAGAAAAATTGAAATTAAAATGCTCAGGCCAACACCTAGCCTTAACCTTATCCAGGTGACAAAATGTAAAACTAGAGATTTCAAAAGAGAATTCAGACCCGAGGTATATGATAAATATCCATGGATTTGTGGCTGTGAATTATCTAACAGACTCTTTTGTTTTTATTGTCTCCTGTTTGCAAAACAAAGTGGTGAATCAAGCTGGGTGAGTTATGGTGTCGCCGATTTATCACATTTAAATAAAAAAATAAATAAACATAATTGTTCACAATCACATTTAAACTCCACATTAGAGTTTAATGTGCTAGGAAGGGTTGATATTCGACAACAACTTGACAGTGCATATCGTTTAAATATTAAAAAACATAATGAGCAAGTAACAAAAAATCGTTATGTTCTTTCGAAAATAATTAATTGTATTTTATTTTGCGGCGCATTTGAACTTGCACTTCGAGGACATGACGAACGCGAGGATTCATTAAATCCAGGCATTTTCAGAGGTCTTATAAACTTCTCAGCAGAACTTGATGCATCTCTAAAAGAGCATCTCGCTAGTGCCACTGTTTTTAAAGGAACGTCAAAAGAAATTCAAAATGATTTATTAGACTGTATGCTTACTGTTTGCCAGAACCAAATAAAAAAGGAAATCTCAAAAGCAAGTTTTCTAGCAGTGATAGCAGATGAAACTACTGATGTTTCATCTGCCTTCCAATTGGTTGTTGTTTTTCGATACATTGTAGGTAACGGTCAACCGGTTGAGAGATTCTGGGAATTCACTAATCCAGCTGGACATGATGCAGAATCTATAGCTACATGTATCCAAAATACTTTGGAAAAAGTTATAGACAACCCGGAAAAATTGATATCCCAGAGTTACGACGGTGCAAGCGTGATGAGTGGTCAGCATGCAGGTGTTCAGGCTATAATTAAACGTACCTACAAGAATGCACATTTTGTGCATTGCTACGCACATCAACTCAATTTGATTGTAAGCCAAGCAAGCAGTCAGAATCAACAAGTTCGAGTATTTTTTTCTAACCTAAGTGACATTACTAACTTTTTTAGTAACTCGCCACAACGCATATAGCTATTCTAGATGAAACTGTTAGAAGAAGGATACCTCATGGTTCAGCCACCAGGTGGAATTTCAAGAGTCGAACCGTCAATACAGTGTTTGAAAACAGGGAACAGTTAATTGAATGTATGGAAAAAATAGAGTCAACATCGAAAAAAGAAATAGCTATAAATCAAGCAGGGGCTATTCGGCGTATGTTACAAGACTCGGTATTCGTGTTTTGGCTTACAGTTTTTCACAATATTATGCCACATGTAGATGTGTTATACAACCAACTTCAGAAAACACAAACAGATGCGGCACTTATTCGAAAACATATTAACACTTTCCAGCAGACAATGGAAAACGAAAGGAATAGAATGGACACAGTGACCATGACGATATCAGAAACAGAGGAAACATCTAGGAAAAGGAAGAGAGAAAATATTCACATTGCTCAGACTGTGGCAGCTAAAGAGATATGCGATGTTATCACAAATCAAGTAAAAGATAGATTTTCTTTTATAACTCACTACTCGGCTGTTTCTCTCCTCCAAGCGGAAAAATTTGCGGATTACGAGAAAAATTTTCCAAATCAGCTTCTTGAACAAACATCAGCGGTTTATCACACATTACAGAAAGATCGCCTGAAAACTGAACTAGGAGTAATTTACAGAAGACCAGATTTCCGAAATATGAATGGTGCCATCAGTCTTCTACAGTTTGTAATAGAAAATAACTTGGACAGTACTTTCTCGGAGACCTACAAACTGTTGCAAATTATTTCGACTATTCCCGTGACAACTGCTGAGGCTGAGAGATGTTTCTCAACTTTAAAACGAGTTAAGACATTTCTAAGGAGCACCATGACTGAGGAAAGACTGACTGCTCTAGCCATGCTCACAATTGAAAAACAATTGATCAATGACATGCCTACATTCACCGAAAATGTTATTGATTTATTTGCCTCAAAAAAAGACAGGCGGATTGACTTAATTTACAAAAATTGTACTTGAGTTATCAACATTCTGTTTTAATCTTTACCGTTGAAGTTAATTATTAAGCACTAGTGTAATAGAAATAATCTTCTTTTGTAGAAAGTAAAATGTTGGTGTATTTATATAAATGTTGCCACGGCCTTTGGCTGCATTGCCTAATATCGAACACTGGGGGCTAGGGCAACAATAATTGAGATGTGGTTTTATTTCTCTATAAAGTGGAAGGTTCTTTAAATCCAGGAATATATATATTTTCATAAATGTACATTCAAGATACTTATTATTTCGCAACTTTGATTAATCATTTGGTTAATATAATGTTATTATATAATTTAACTGAGCATGTATATTTTAAGACTAGACATGAGTATACTGAAGAGTATGGATTCTTGTATATTAATGTAAATATTAGACATGGTCATAATATTAAATATTATAAATATATATATATAAATATATATATATATATATATATATATATATATATATATATACTTACTACTGATAATATCTTAAGAGATTAACTTAATAGTCATTTTGCAAACAGGATCTTGTTTTTATTGTCTCCTGTTTGAAAAACAAAGTGGTGATTCAAGTTGGGTGAGTTATGGTGTCGCCGATTTATCACATTTAACTCCAAAAATATAAATAATTGCTACCAATCACATTTATACTCCCCATTAGAGTTTAATTTGCTATGAAGGATTGATATTCGCCAACAACTTGTCAGTGCATATTGTTTGAATGTTAAAAAACACAATGATCAAGTAACTACAAATCGTTATGTTCTTTCCAAAATTATGAATTGTATTCTATTTTCCGGCGCATTTGAGCTTTCACTTCGAGGACATGATGAACGCGATGATTCATTACATATTGGGAGACTTAAAAGGATTGTAATTTAATACTTAGTATGATAATAATAATCAGCTATACTATTAACTATTTGAAATCAATTGATTAATCATTTCATATTCTGATATTACATTGCATTTAATTAGAATTCTGTAGTGATTAATTTATTGTAACAATATTTATATTTCCTTATTATCCCACTTTAATATAAATATATTCCATTGCTTAATAAAGTATAGGAGTATATAAAACTATATGAAAATTAGGTACAAGTCATTTCATATGAAATTTTGTCTTCTATATGCTTGCATCGATTCTGAGCTAGAAAACCTTTCCAGACGTATATGTGGATTCACACCTTCAAAAGTATTGTTAGTCTCATCATTTGTATATCATACAAGGGATAATTACTTACTTTCCTGAAGATTGAGCATATCTGAACTAAAGTACAGAATTGTTTCTCTGTCACCCCAGAGAGGTAACATGGTTATCTTGTTTGTAGAGATCTAATCTCATTAAGCGATGAAGTAAAGAATCTTTTGAAGCTTAAACTTTAACAAATGGTCCCTTTGTATATTTTTTAGATATCGTGCCTGTGAGCTGTATTGGAGCATAGTATTTATATATAATTGATGTTACATTTCATAAAAATATATTTCATATCTGAGTACATTACTTTAATACAGTTTGAGTGCATGAAATCATATACAGTTGTATGCAAAAGTTTAGGCACCTCTGACAATTTCCATGATTTTCAGTTATAAATAATTGGCTGTTTGGATCAGTAATTTCATTTTGATCTATCAAATAAATGAAGGACACAGTAGAAATTCAGTAGTGAAATTAGGTTTATTGGATTAACAGAAAATGTGCAATATGCATCAAAACAAAATTAGACAGGTGCATACATTTGTGCACCCTTGTTATTTTGTTGCATTGAATACCTGTAACTACCTAGCACTGATTAATTGGAAGAAAAATTTGTTTGGTGAGCCCATTAAGCCTTAAACTTCATAGACAGGTGTATCCAATCATGAGAAAAGGTTTTCAGGTGGCCAATTGCAAGTTGTTCTCTATGACTCTCCTCTGAAGAGTGGCAACATGGGGGCCACAAAACAACTCTCAAATTACCTAAAAACAAAGATTGTTCAACATCATGGTTTAGAGGAAGGCTACAAAAAGCTATTGCATAGATTTAAGATGTCAGTGTCCACTGTGAGGAACATAGTCAGCATGGTGAGGATATGGAAGACCACAGGCACAGTTCTTGTTAAGGCCAGAAGTGGCAGGCCAAGTAAAATATAGGATAGGCAAAGGATGATAAGAACGGTCAAAAACAGCCCACAGACCACCTCCAAAGACCTGTACTACTGGGAATATTGTTGAGGGTCTCATGGATTCCACTCAATATCAGCAGATACTTGAGAATAATGTTGAGGAATCAGTCACAAACTTCAGTTGAAGTTACCCCCAGGCCGGGGCTGGATATTTCAAGAAGACGATGACCAAAAACACTGCTGGTTCAAATGGGTGGGGCCATTTCATGGGCGTGACTTTTGCAAAGGGGTGTGGCTATTAAAAATGGATGTGGCTTGTCAAAAGGGGCGTGGTTTATAAAAAGGGGCGTGGTTTTCTAAAAGGGGCAGGGTCTTGTGCACCCCCATCCTAAAAATTCACCAGCCGCCACTGATTATATAGTACTGGGTGTTATTATACTGATGCAGATACCACTGATCCTATAACCAGCCCTCCTCTGGCTATACCCATGTGCCAGTGTCACTACTGTGTGGTTATATAGTTCTGGGTGTTATTATACTGATGCAGATACCACTGATCCTATAAACACCCCTCCTCTGGTTATAATCATGAGCCAGTGTCCCTACTGTGTCATTATATAGTGCTTGGTGATATTATACTGATGCAGATACCACTGACCCTATAACCAGCCCTCCTCTGGCTATACCCATGAGCCAGTGTCACTACTTTGTCATTATATAGTGCTGGCAGGTGTTATTATACTGATGCAGATACCACTTATTCTATAGCCAGCTCTTCTCTGGCTATACCCATGTGTCAGTGTCACTACTGTGTCATTATATAGTGCTGGGTGTTATTATACTGATGCAGATACCACTGATTCTATAACCAGCCCTCCTCTGGCTATACCCATGTGCCAGTGTCACTACTGTGTGGTTATATAGTTCTGGGTGTTATTATACTGATGCAGATACCACTGATCCTATAAACACCCCTCCTCTGGTTATAATCATGAGCCAGTGTCCCTACTGTGTCATTATATAGTGCTTGGTGATATTATACTGATGCAGATACCACTGACCCTATAACCAGCCCTCCTCTGGCTATACCCATGAGCCAGTGTCACTACTTTGTCATTATATAGTGCTGGCAGGTGTTATTATACTGATGCAGATACCACTTATTCTATAGCCAGCTCTTCTCTGGCTATACCCATGTGTCAGTGTCACTACTGTGTCATTATATAGTGCTGGGTGTTATTATACTGATGCAGATACCACTGATTCTATAACCAGCCCTCCTCTGGCTATACCCATGTGCCAGTGTCACTACTGTGTCATTATATAGTGCTGGGTGTTATACTGATGCAGATACCACTGATCCTATAACCAGCCCTCCTCTTTCTATACCCATGTGCCAGTGTCAATACTGTGTCATTATATAGTGCTGGGTGTTATTATACTGATGCAGATACCACTTATTCTATAGCCAGCCCTTCTCTGGCTATACCCATGTACCAGTGTCACTACTGTGTCATTATATAGTGCTGGGTGTTATTATACTAATGCAGATACCACTGATCCTATAACCAGCCCTCCTCTGGCTATACCCATGTGCCAGTGTCACTACTGTGTCATTATATAGTGCTGGGTGTTATTATACTGATGCAGATACCACTTATTCTATAGCCAGCCCTTCTCTGGCTATATCCATGTACCAGTGTCACTACTGTGTCATTATATAGTGCTGGGTGTTATTATACTGATGCAGATACCACTGATCCTATAACCAGCCCTCCTCTGGCTATACCTATGTGCCAGTGTCACTACTGTGTCATTATATAGCGCTGTGTGTTATTATACTGATGCAGATACCACTGACCCTATAACCAACCCTCCTCTGGCTATACCCATGAGCCTGTGTCACTACTCTGTCATTATATAGTGCTGGGTGTTATTATACTGATGCAGATACCACTGATCCTATAACCAGCCCTCCTCTGGCTATACCCATGTGCCAGTGTCACTACTGTGTCTTTGTATAGAGCTGGGCGTTATTATAATGATGCAGATACCACTGATCCTATAACCAGCCCTCCTCTGGCTATACTCATGTGTCAGTGTCACTACTGTGTCATTATATAGCGCTGGGTGTTATTATACTGATGCAGTTACCACTGATTCTATAACCAGCCCTCCTCTGGTTATACCATGAGCCTGTGTCACTACTGTGTCATTATATAGTGCTGGGTGTTATTATAATGATGCAGATACCACTGACCCTATAACAAGCCCTTGTCTGGTTATACCCATGAGCCAGTGTCACTACTGTGTCATTATATAGTGCTGGGTGTTATTATAATGATGCAGATACCACTGACCCTATAACCAGCCCTTGTCTGGCTATACGCATGTGCCAGTGTCACTACTGTGTCTTTGTATAGAGCAGGGTGTTATTATACTGATGCAGATACCACTGACCCTATAACCATCCCTTGTCTGGCTATACGCATGTGCCAGTGTCATTTCTGTGTCTTTGTATGGAGCTGGGTGTTATTATACTGATGCAGATAACACTGATCCTATAACCAGCCCTCATCTGGCTATACCCATGTGCCAGTGTCACTACTGTGTTATTATATAGTGCTGGGTGTTATTATACAGATGCAGATACCACTGACCCTATAACCAGCACTTGTCTGGCTATACCCATGAGCCAGTGTCACTACTGTGTCATTATATAGTGCTGGTTGTTATTATACAGATGCAGATACACATCCAGTATTTAACTCAGGCTTTATTTATTCCATAACTTATCACCTAATATCGCTAGCAGTCTCTTGACAAGCCACTAACTTTATTCACACTACATATATTTTTTTTTATTCCTATTATTTAATCAGAAAGAAAAGATATACTAAGGTTATGGCGGACACTGCAAGGGCTAGTCACAGACACCAGTGTCTGTGTATGGACACCTTGCCTATCCCTGGTAAGAAAAGTGGTTTTATTTATAAAACGCTGTGATACAATTACTACTGCTTTTAATTATTAACATATTATTTACAGTTGTATTTAAATACTTATAATAATATTCTGTCTTTATAGGAAGAGTATACTGCAGAAATAGTTTTTGGTTAATGTGGCATAATATACATGCTTCTCTCCTTTTGGGTATTCCCATACAAAGTGCATAGTATAGGGAATATGTGCATGGTTAAATGTATACCATCAGTACCGCAATCAAAATATGTAGTTAGTGTCTTTTACCCTTTTATGTCAGGTGATAAAACCACATATTGGGGCATATTTATCAAGCTCCGTATGGAGCTTGATGTCCCTTGTTTCCGGCGAGCCTAAAGACCACTGCTCCATAACTTGTCTGCCTGCTCTGAGGCCACGGACAGAAATCAACCCGATTGAATACGATCGGGTTGATTGACACCTCCTGCTAGCGGTCAATTGGCCGCAAATCTGCAGGGGGCGGCATTGCACCAGCAGTTCACAAGAACTGCTGGTGCAATGATGAAGGCCGACCGCGTATGCTGTTGCCATTTATCGATGTGCGGCGGACATGATAAACTACTTCGTATCATGTCCGCTCGCATATTGATAAATATGCCCCGTTGAGTGCACTTGCCAAGGTTCCTACTTTTTTCTGTTCCTGAACTGCCCAACCACATCTGAAAACCATCTCATCCTCACCCCTGGGCCACTTTGTCAGAACCTTGAACTGCCCTGACAACAAACCTGGGCTGCCACAGTATATACCCTGACTACACAAATTCAGCACCTGAGTTGCCCAGTCAAGCCTTACTCCTTCCATGGGCCAATTTGACTTCACCCCAAGCCCCTCAAACTGGCCAGAATATATATTTTATTGTCACCGTCTACACCCCTTAATATACGGAATGTTCCAGTAAAATACATGGCAGGTGGCAACACAGTTTATTGCCAGCCAATTCAAAGATAAGTCAATACTAGGCTACAGTGTCTTCAACTGCTTGACCTCTGACTGGCTGTAGAAGACATAACAGTCAAGTATTGGTTTATTATTATTATTATTTTACTTTTTAATAAGACTAATATAGAAAAAACTGTAAGAAGTAAAGAATGAATTCAATGGTTTCCAATGAACAAAAGGCGGTCAGAAGAGGTTTGCTGTCATCAACATTAAATGCCCAGCCTTGTGTTAAGATGCATTTAACATTGTGCAATGTCACCCCCTGCTTGTGTGTGAACAACTGCATGCAAGAGGGGGCTGTCAATCATCTTGATCCAATTGGACCAAGATGATTGCAATCTGCCACCTAAAATGTTGGGGACAGGTTAATTAGCAGCGATCGAAGTGAACCTGAAACGGAGCCCAATATCTCTTTTGTAAGATGACATATACTGTATGTCACAAAATACATTTGCTGCCAGAAAGTGCCCTAAATTGTAGACTTTTAAAAGAACACTGCAGGAACGCTCTTTCAAATAGGTTGAACTGTTTTCTTCCACCCCTCACTAAGAGGTTTATTTCTCTCCCTTTGAGCCATTTTAATTTTTCCATATGCACATTTAAGTATATCTACTTATGTACCATATTTTATAAATCAAATATTTATCAAAACTTTCAACCCCAAAAAATTTGGGGTGGAGTCAAGCTTGTTGTGGGAGGATACTGAGCAGTCTTTGAGATCTGGGACATTTGTCCTGACTGTCGAAGCTGTAGGAGAGAAAGTGGGTAGAGCTCCCAGCATGTGACAATCCTGCAATATCCAGGATGGTTGGGAGGTTTGTTTGTGCATTACAGCTCCAAAGCAAGAAATGCTTTCATAGCATCGTACAACTGCTTACCCTGGTTGTCTCTTTCTCAGGCGCTGCTAGGCCTCCAGAATTAACTTTATCAACGTAAACATCAGCAATGATAAACTGTAAAATGTAGTTTTACTCACAGTAATAAGATAAACACCAATATTTAGCCACATTCAATTCCAAAAAAAAGATTTTAATGTGATCATGAAAGATATAAAATGAACTGTGAAAGCAGATTTTTTTTAATTCTACTTGCTGTTTGTTTTAGTAATGTGTCATTCCAATAAGATGGTGGATATCCCATAATAACACTGCCTTTGTGATTGCATCTTAATTAGTCAGATCCTTGGTAAACTTTATGCCTGGACTTGTAGGATAAATACTATATTAACATATATAGAAAGACGATTTTTCAAACTTGTCTTCCAGCCTATTGTGTGAAATGAGGCGCAGTCATTGTGGGTGTATTTTCGGCTGGGCACATACCAGATAAACCTCAGTCACTGCTTCACAATACATCTTGAAAAATGTATTCTTTGGAAACAGAAGATTGCTGGTTAACCGAGAGAGTCCTAGTTTGATTGACAGTATCTGTTCGAAGCAATGAACTCCACTTGAGCATTGCCTTTATGTTGCTGTGTAAATTTGTTCAACTGTGACCCATCCATCTGTTCCAGCTAATCTGAAAGTCATTTAGAACTGCTTCCCCATTCATCGCAAACACAGCACACTCTCCTGTTAACACACATATGCAAAATTGTCGTCCTGTCAGCTTCGTAAGTTCTTTTTTCCTTGCTAAAGAAAGTCTCATTTATGACATCTGTGCAGAAATGTGCTCGCTGTCAATCTTTGTGGGCAAAATACTCAGTTTAACTAACACATTTTTATTATTTTATCCTAAACTATTGGTAGATTTTTTGGAGGGATTACAATTATTTTTGGATTTTCCTTTTTTGTTTGTTTTTATTATTTTTATTATTTGGTGATACTGTATTATTGGTGTGTTAGAAATTAAAATGTAAATACTTGTGTTGATATTCTGTATGTGCAGCTAAATCTGTTTTAAGGAAGCATTCTCACTCAAAGTTCTAAGTAATTCATGAGAATATTTTGATACATTTTTTTTACAAAATACAACAGATTTTAGATCTATTTTATGAGACTTTCAGAGTGCTTGTAAAAATATTTGATATGTCCTCTCTGCATAACCAAAAATTATCACTGCACAGTGCACGTTCATTCTAGGGCCTAATTCTTTAAAGGGTCAGTTTACTTAAAAATATTCTTCCCTTTAATTTGTTCCCAATGATCCACTTTACCTGCTGGAGTGTATTAAATTGTTTACAAGTATTTCCATTACCCTTATATTGGCATTTGAAATAGTTTATTTAGCCTGTGGTATCCCCACCCATCCTGAAAGTTTTTGGCCTGAAGGCCAAGCTGTGTTAAGACAACCAGTAGAAGAAATTACACTCTCAGTGGGTTATAGAAGAGATAAGGAAATAAAATGTTAATTTCCCATTGTTCTCTCCAAGTATTGGTGATTGGTTTATGGACAGATATAAGATAAAGAAGCAGGTATATGTACACAATTTGATAAAGTAATGAGATCTGATTATACATTTTATTAGGTTGTGGTGTCAAAACACAAAATCAGCTAATTCTTATACACAAATAAGCCTTAAAAAGCAAATCTCATACATTTTATACTCTGCAGCTGGTAAAAAAAAGGAATTGGAAACACATTAAGGAAAAACTATTTTATAGTATACTGTCCCATTAAGGCTGTCTGGTTTGGAGAGATTATCTAAGATATCTCGTCAGTACTGTATGTATGCTGTATGTTTAGTATGAGAGCTGTTTATCTCATTAAGGGGCAAATTCTAAAAAAAACTAGCAGTGTAAATGTGGTTTTCCATGCAGACGTTCACAGGGGCAGCCATCATGGAATTCTATTAAAAAATGGGCTGTCCCTTCAATTGGCGAGATGTCTCCCATAGAAATAACGAGAGCTCTCTGCTAGGTAAAACTTTGCAATGGAGGACGTAGTATACCAGGAGAACCCAGCTTATGTTTAAACTTTAATATTCACATTGATTGGAGTAGCCGTGTTAGTCCAGAGATTTAGATATCAAAATAACAAGAGTATTGCATTGAGCAATGATACTTTTTTATTGGACTAACTATAATACTTGAAACCTTACTTTGTAGTTATTATTATTATCATTTATTTATATAGCGCAGCCAAATTCCGTAGCGCTGGATGCATTAGTTCTGTCTTCTCATTTGCCCCCGACTCTTATTTTTTTAATTTTATTTGTTGTTTTTCTATACTGTCTAACATTTTGTGTTTTATCATTTATGAATGTTCTTTGCATACAATTCTTTGGAAGAGCGTGTGCATCACTTGGTCCCAAACCTGGTTGCTCACCCATGACCTACTCTGACTCATCCTCATAATCAGGGTCATATTGAGGCTCAATCAAAAAGCCACCAGGCTGTGCCAGGTTGTGAAACACACTAAAAGTATGCTAATAAATACAGGAGTGATCCAAACACCACATTTCTGATGTCAGAACACAGAAGGTGCACTCAAAGATGGATCTAGCCTGCCAACGTGGCAGATCAATTGCCCTCTCTTTATTGGACCTAGATTATTGGCAATGAGCATTAACAACCAGGGTATCCAGCTTTTTGACTGAGGTAGATAAAGACATCACAGTTCAATGTAAAAGAGCCACTATAGAGGTTGAAATCTATAATCTTTTCATGTCTGTTACCTGATACCTTTAAAACTAATGTGTATAAATATTATTCTATTTTAGTGCAACCTCTCCTTTAACTCTGTAATGTTAGATAACCCTTACATTTTATTATCTAATGATATTTTCTTTAAAATGTACACTGCGTCTACAATTTTACACATTTTATAAACATAGACCTAGATTTGGAGTTTGGCGTTACCCGTGAAAACCAGTGTTAGAGGCTCCTAACGCTGGTTTTAGGCTACCGCCGGTATTTGGAGTCACTCAAAATAGGGTCTAACGCTCACTTTTCATCCGCGACTTTTCCATACCGCAGATCCCCTTACGTCAATTGCGTATCCTATCTTTTCAATGGGATCTTTCTAACTCCGGTATTTAGAGTCGTTTCTGAAGTGAGCGTTAGAGCTCTAACGACAAAACTCCAGCCGCAGGAAAAAAGTCAGTAGTTAAGAGCTTTCTGGGCTAACGCCGGTTTATAAAGCTCTTAACTACTGTACTCTAAAGTACACTAACACCCATAAACTACCTATGTACCCCTAAACCAAGGTCCCCCCACATCGCCGACACTCGAATAATTTTTTTAACCCCTAATCTGCCGACCGCCACCTACGTTATCCTTATGTACCCCTAATCTGCTGCCCCTAACACCGCCGACCCCTGTATTATATTTATTAACCCCTAACCTGCCCCCCACAACGTCCCCTCCACCTACCTACACTTATTAACCCCTAATCTGCCGACCGCAAAGCGCCGCCACCTACATTATCCTTATGTACCCCTAATCTGCTGCCCCTAACACCGCCGACCCCTATATTATATTTATTAACCCCCTAATCTGCCCCCCTCAACGTCGCCTCCACCTGCCTACACTTATTAACCCCTAATCTGCCGACCGGACCTGAGCGCTACTATAATAAAGTTATTAACCCCTAATCCACCTCACTAACCCTATAATAAATAGTATTAACCCCTAATCTGCCCTCCCTAACTTCAATTATTAACCCCTAATCTGCCGACCGGAGCTCACCGCTATTCTAATAAATGTATTAACCCCTAAAGCTAAGTCTAACCCTAACACTAACACCCCCCTAAATTAAATATAATTTTAATCTAACGAAATTAATTAACTCTTATTAAATAAATTATTCCTATTTAAAGCTAAATACTTACCTGTAAAATAAATCCTAATATAGCTACAAAATAAATTATAATTATTTTATAGCTATTTTAGGAATAATATTTATTTTACAGGTAACTTTGTATTTATTTTAACCAGGTACAATAGCTATTAAATAGTTAAGAACTATTTAATAGCTAAAATAGTTAAAATAATTACAAATTTACCTGTAAAAGAAATCCTAACCTAAGTTACAATTAAACCTAACACTATACTATCAATAAATTAATTAAATAAACTACCTACAATTACCTACAATTAACCTAACACTACACTATCAATAAATTAATTAAATACAATTCCTACAAATAAATACAATTAAATAAATTTGCTAAAGTACAAAAAATAAAAAAGAACTAAGTTACAAAAATAAAAAAATATTTACAAACATAAGAAAAATATTACAACAATTTTAAACTAATTACACCTACTCTAAGACCCCTAATAAAATAACAAAGCCCCCCAAAATAAAAAAATGCCCTACCCTATTCTAAATAACTAAAGTTCAAAGCTCTTTTACCTTACCAGCCCTGAACAGGGCCCTTTGCGGGGCATGCCCCAAGAAGTTCAGCTCTTTTGCCTGTAAAAAAAAAAATACAATACCCAAGCCCCCCAACATTACAACCCACCACCCACATACCCCTAATCTAACCCAAACCCCCCTTAAATAAACCTAACACTAAGCCCCTGAAGATCTTCCTACCTTGTCTTCACCTCACCGGGTTCAACGATCTGTCCAGAAGAGCTCCTCCGATGTCCTGATCCAAGCCCAAGCGGGGGGCTGAAGAGGTCCATGATCTGGCTGAAGTCTTCATCCAAGCGGGAGCTGAAGAGGTCCATGATCTGGATGAAGTCTTCATCCAAGCGGGAGCTGAAGAGGTCCATGATCCGGATGAAGTCTTCATCCAAGCGGGAGCTGAAGAGGTCCATGATCTGGATGAAGTCTTCTATCAACGGCATCTTCAATCTTCTTTCTTCCGGATCCATCTTGCAGACCTCCGACGCGGAACATCCTGCTGGATCAGAATTTTCCTACCTTAATTACGATTGGCTGATAGAATCCTATCAGCCAATCGGAATTCGAGGGATGCCATCTTGGATGACGTCCCTTAAAGGAACCGTCATTCGTCGTTAGTCCGTCGGGCCAGCAGGATGTTCCGCGTCGGAGGTCTGCAAGATGGATCCGGAAGAAAGAAGATTGAAGATGCCGTTGATAGAAGACTTCATCCGGATCATGGACCTCTTCAGCTCCCGCTTGGATGAAGACTTCATCCGGATCATGGACCTCTTCAGCTCCCGCTTGGATGAAGACTACAGCCGGATCATGGACCTCTTCAGCCCCCCGCTTGGGCTTGGATCAGGACATCGGAGGAGCTCTTCTGGACAGATCGTTGAACCCGGTGAGGTGAAGACAAGGTAGGAAGATCTTCAGGGGCTTAGTGTTAGGTTTATTTAAGGGGGGTTTGGGTTAGATTAGGGGTATATGGGTGGTGGGTTGTAATGTTGGGGGGCTTGGGTATTGTATTTTTTTTTTACAGGCAAAAGAGCTGAACTTCTTGGGGCATGCCCCGCAAAGGGCCCTTTTCAGGGCTGGTAAGGTAAAAGAGCTTTGAACTTTAGTTATTTAGAATAGGGTAGGGCATTTTTTTATTTTGGGGGGCTTTGTTATTTTATTAGGGGGCTTAGAGTAGGTGTAATTAGTTTAAAATTGTTGTAATATTTTTCTTATGTTTGTAAATATTTTTTTATTTTTTGTAACTTAGGCCTAGATTTGGAGTTTGGCGGTAGATGGGTTGTTAACGCTACGCGGGCTTTTTTCTGGCCGCACCATAAAATTAACTCTGGTATCGAGAGTCCAAAAAAATGCTGCGTTAGGCTCCAAAAAAGGAGCGTAGAGCATTTTTACCGCAAATGCAACTCTCGATACCAGAGTTGCTTACGGACGCGGCCAGCCTCAAAAACGTGCTCGTGCACGATTCTCCCATAGGAAACAATGGGGCAGTTTGAGCTGAAAAAAAACCTAACACCTGCAAAAAAGCAGCGTTCAGCTCCTAACGCAGCCCCATTGTTTCCTATGGGGAAACACTTCCTACGTCTGCACCTAACACTCTAACATGTACCCCGAGTCTAAACACCCCTAACCTTACACTTATTAACCCCTAATCTGCCGCCCCCGCTATCACTGACCCCTGCATATTATTATTAACCCCTAATCTTCCGCTCCGTAAACCGCCGCAACTTACATTATCCCTATGTACCCCTAATCTGCTGCCCCTAACACCGCCGACCCCTATATTATATTTATTAACCCCTAATCTTCCCCCCTCAACGTCGCCGACACCTGCCTACACTTATTAACCCCTAATCTGCCGAGCGGACCTGAGCACTACTATAATAAAGTTATTAACCCCTAATCCGCCTCACTAACCCTATCATAAATAGTATTAACCCCTAATCTTCCCTCCCTAACATCGCCGACACCTAACTTCAATTATTAACCCCTAATCTGACGACCGCTACTATAATAAATGGATTAACCCCTAAAGCTAAGTCTAACCCTAACACTAACACCCCCCTAACTTAAATATAATTTACATCTAACGAAATTAATTAACTCTTATTAAATAAATTATTCCTATTTAAAGCTAAATACTTACCTGTAAAATAAATCCTAATATAGCTACAATATAAATTATAATTACATTGTAGCTATTTTAGGATTAATATTTATTTTACAGGCAACTTTGTAATTATTTTAACCAGGTACAATAGCTATTAAATAGTTAAGAACTATTTAATAGCTACCTAGTTAAAATAATAACAAAATTACCTGTAAAATAAATCCTAACCTAAGTTATAATTAAACCTAACACTACCCTATCAATAAATGAATTAAATAAAATACCTACAATTACCTACAATAAAACATAACACTACACTATCAATAAATAAATTAAATACAATTCCTACAAATAACTACAATTACATAAACTAACTAAAGTACAAAAAATAAAAAAGAACTAAGTTGCAAAAAATAAAAAAATATTTACAAACATAAGAAAAATATTACAACAATTTTAAACTAATTACACCTACTCTAAGCCCCCTAATAAAATAACAAAGACCCCCAAAATAAAAAAATGCCCTACCCTATTCTAAATTAATAGAGTTAAAAGCTCTTTTACCTTACCAGCCCTGAACAGGGCCCTTTGCGGGGCATGCCCCAAGAAAATCAGCTCTTTTGCCTGTAAAAAAAAACATACAATACCCCCCCCAACATTACAACCCACCACCCACATACCCCTAATCTAACCCAAACCCCCCTTAAATCAAGTTCAATCCGATTGGCTGATCCAATCAGCCAATCAGATTGAGCTAGCATTCTATTGGCTGATCGGAACAGCCAATAGAATGCGAGCTCAATCTGATTGGCTGATTGGATCAGCCAATCGGATTGAACTTGATTCTGATTGGCTGATTCCATCAGCCAATCAGAATATTCCTACCTTAATTCCGATTGGCTGATAGAATCCTATCAGCCAATCGGAATTCGAGGGACGCCATCTTGGATGACGTCCCTTAAAGGAACCGTCATTCGTCGGGAGACGCAGAAAGAAGAGGATGGATCCGCGTCGGCTGCTTCAACATGGACCCGCTCCGCACCGGATAGAAGAAGATCGAAGATGCCGCTTGGATGAAGATGTTTGCCGGTCCGGATGTCCTCTTCTTGCCGGATAGGAGGAAGACTTTGGAGCCTCTTCTGGACCTCTTCAGCACCGGATGCCAGGACGGATCAGTGATACCTGTTGAGGTGAAGACAAGGTAGGAAGATCTTCAGGGGCTTAGTGTTAGGTTTATTTAAGGGGGGTTTGGGTTAGATTAGGGGTATGTGGGTGGTGGGTTGTAATGTTGGGGGGGGGGTATTGTATGTTTTTTTTTTACAGGCAAAAGAGCTGATTTTCTTGGGGCATGCCCCGCAAAGGGCCCTGTTCAGGGCTGGTAAGGTAAAAGAGCTTTTAACTCTATTAATTTAGAATAGGGTAGGGCATTTTTTTATTTTGGGGGTCTTTGTTATTTTATTAGGGGGCTTAGAGTAGGTGTAATTAGTTTAAAATTGTTGTAATATTTTTCTTATGTTTGTAAATATTTTTTTATTTTTTGTAACTTAGTTCTTTTTTATTTTTTGTACTTTAGTTAGTTTATGTAATTGTAGTTATTTGTAGGAATTGTATTTAATTTATTTATTGATAGTGTAGTGTTAGGTTTTATTGTAGGTAATTGTAGGTATTTTATTTAATTAATTTATTGATAGGGTAGTGTTAGGTTTAATTATAACTTAGGTTAGGATTTATTTTACAGGTAATTTTGTTATTATTTTAACTAGGTAACTATTAAATAGTTCTTAACTATTTAATAGCTATTGTACCTGGTTAAAATAATTACAAAGTTGCCTGTAAAATAAATATTAATCCTAAAATAGCTACAATGTAATTATAATTTATATTGTAGCTATATTAGGATGTATTTTACAGGTAAGTATTTAGCTTTAAATAGGAATAATTTATTTAATAAGAGTTAATTAATTTCGTTAGATGTAGATTATATTTAAGTTAGGGGGGTGTTAGTGTTAGGGTTAGACTTAGCTTTAGGGGTTAATCCATTTATTATAGTAGCGGTGAGCTCCGGTCGTCAGATTAGGGGTTAATAATTGAAGTTAGGTGTCGGCGATGTTAGGGAGGGCAGATTAGGGGTTAATACTATTTATGATAGGGTTAGTGAGGCGGATTAGGGGTTAATAACTTTATTATAGTAGCGCTCAGGTCCGCTCGGCAGATTAGGGGTTAATAAGTGTAGGCAGGTGTCGGCGACGTTGAGGGGGGCAGATTAGGGGTTAATAAATATAATATAGGGGTCGGCGGTGTTAGGGGCAGCAGATTAGGGGTACATAAGGATAACGTAGGTGGCGGCGCTTTGCGGTCGGCAGATTAGGGGTTTATTATTGTAAGTAGCTGGCGGCGACGTTGAGGGGGGCAGGTTAGGGGTTAATAAATATAATACAGGGGTCGACGGTGTTAGGGGCAGCAGATTAGGGGTACATAAGTATAACGTAGGTGGCGGTCGGCAGATTAGGGGTTAAAAAAATTTAATCGAGTTGCGGCGATGTGGGGGGACCTCAGTTTAGGGGTACATAGGTAGTTTATGGGTGTTAGTGTACTTTAGGGTACAGTAGTTAAGAGCTTTATGAACCGGCGTTAGCCCAGAAAGCTCTTAACTCCTGCTTTTTTTCTGCGGCTGGAGTTTTGTCGTTAGAGCTCTAACGCTCACTTCAGAAACGACTCTAAATACCGGAGTTAGGAAGATCCCATTGAAAAGATAGGATACGCAATTGACGTAAGGGGATCTGCGGTATGGAAAAGTCGCGGCTGAAAAGTGAGCGTTAGACCCTATTTTGAGTGACTCCAAATACCGGCGGTAGCCTAAAACCAGCGTTAGGAGCCTCTAACGCTGGTTTTCACGGCTACCGCCAAACTCTAAATCTAGGCCTTAGTTCTTTTTTAATTTTTGTACTTTAGTTAGTTTATTTCATTGTATTTATTTGTAGGAATTGTATTTAATTTATTTATTGATATTGTAGTGTTAGGTTTAATTGTAGATAATTATAGGTATTTTATTTAATTAATTTATTGATAGTGTAGTGTTAGGTTTAATTGTAACTTAGGTTAGGATTTCTTTTACAGGTAAATTTGTAATTATTTTAACTATTTTAGCTATTAAATAGTTCTTAACTATTTAATAGCTATTGTACCTGGTTAAAATAAACACAAAGTTACCTGTAAAATAAATATTAATCCTAAAATAGCTATAATATAATTATAATTTATATTGTAGCTATATTAGGATTTATTTTACAGGTAAGTATTTAGCTTTAAATAGGAATAATTTATTTAATAAGAGTTAATTAATTTCGTTAGATTAAAATTATATTTAATTTAGGGGGTTGTTAGTGTTAGGGTTAGACTTAGCTTTAGGGGTTAATACATTTATTAGAATAGCGGTGAGCTCCGGTCGGCAGATTAGGGGTTAATAATTGAAGTTAGGTGTCGGCGATGTTAGGGAGGGCAGATTAGGGGTTAATACTATTTATTATAGGGTTAGTGAGGTGGATTAGGGGTTAATAACTTTATTATAGTAGCGCTCAGGTCCGGTCGGCAGATTAGGGGTTAATAAGTGTAGTTAGGTGGAGGCGACGTTGTGGGGGGCAGATTAGGGGTTAATAAATATAATATAGGGGTCAGCGATGTTAGGGCAGCAGATTAGGGGTACATAAGGATAATGTAAGTAGCGGCGGTTTACGGAGCGGCAGATTAGGGGTTAATAATAATATGCAGGGGTCAGCAATAGCGGGGTCGGCACATTAGGGGTTAATAAGTGTAAGGTTAGGGGTGTTTAGACTCGGGGTACATGTTAAAGTGTTAGGTGCAGACGTAGGAAGTGTTTCCACATAGCAAACAATGGGGCTGCGTTAGGAGCTTAACGCGGCTTTTTTGCAGGTGTTAGGTTTTTTTTCAGCTCAAACAGCCCCATTGTTTCCTATGGGAGAATCGTGTACGAGCACGTTTTTGAGGCTGGCCGCTTGCGTAAGCAACTCTGGTATCGAGAGTTGAAGCTGCGTTAAAAATGCTCTACACTCCTTTTTTGGAGCCTAACGCAGCCTTTATGTGGACTCTCAATACCAGAGTTATTTTTATGGTGCGGCCAGAAAAAAGCCGGAGTTAGTTTTTCGGGTCGTTACCGACAAAACTCCAAATCTAGCCGTTAGTTTTTTATTATGTTAGGGAAACCTGTGGACAGAGCCAATGGTGTTTTCAGTCAGGATTGGCTAGGCAGAAAGGGACATCTGTCAGAGGGGCAACCGGGCTAAAGGGGGTTTTCATTTGATGTGACTAAAGTTAGCTCACAAGTTTCTTTGTTTTCTCTAAGAATTTTACACTTGCATGTTTTATTGTAGTAACTCACCTCATGTAAGCTGACAAGTTGGCCTTAAGATACACCGTACATATTTTTTGTCTTCTACTTAACTGCAATAAGAACATTTAAGGGACAGTCTACACCAGAATTTTTATTGTTTTAAAAGATAGATAATCCCTTTATTACCCATTCCCCAGATTTGCATAACCAACACAGTTATATTTATATACTTTTTACCTCTGTGATTATCTTGTATCTAAGCCTCTGCAAACTGCCCATTTATTTCAGTTCTTTTGACAGACTTGCAGTTTAGCCAATCAGTGCTGGCTCCAGGTAACTTCACGTGCATGAGGACAGTGTTATCTATATGAAACACATGAACTAACACCCTCTAGTGGTGAAAAACTGTTAAAATGCATTCTGAAAAGAGGTGGCCTTCAAGGTCCAAGAAATTAGCATATGAACCTCCTAGGTTAAGCTTTCAACTAAGAATACCAAGAGAACAAAGCAAAATTGGTGATAAAAGTAAAGTGGAAAATTGTTTAAAATTACATTCTCTATCTGAATCATGGAAGTTTATTTTGGACTAGACTGTCCCTTTAAGTTTTTTGAGGCAAACTTAGCAGCTTACATTTAACAGGATAAAACAGTGAGATCTACAGGATAAAACAGTCAGAGCTACAGGAGTAAAATGCTTGCCCAGTGGTCAATGAATGCCTCTATTCAGTCCACTTGCCTAGAGTGTGATTCATTTTACAATAAATAAGAAAAGTACTTAATAAAGTAAATACAATTTTTTTATTTTTGCATAACTTTAATTTATCATTATAAATAACACTGTAAATTAAATACAATGTTTACAGTGTACATTAAAGAGTCCCTAAGCTACTAAATATATCAAAAATAGCAGGCTTACTACTAAACATAATATTGTTTTTCCTCCTTTACTTGCAGCTCTTGTCAAAGATGTTCTCTAATTTTAACCCTTTAGACATTCTGGTTGGTGTAGTTCTAAATCTTCACACTGAACACCACAATCTTGGAGTGTAAGTATTCTTTGTGACAGGAATGGTGCACATTCACGGTTGTTATGTTTTTTTGTTCTATTATTGTTATTAAACTATTTTACTTTGCAAAAATGACTGCAACAATGTAAAGGTTCAGCTTCCTATTGTACAAGTGAATCCAGAGTGAAAGATACAGCTGCAAAACACCTTAAAAATACCAAATACCTTAAATTAAAATTTTACTTCATAATAAAAGTTTGCAGCAAAATGTGTTTAAATATAACTTTAAATACATGCCATTAAAGTGATGGTAAACTCTACATGTCTGGAATCTAAGCAATATTTTAGATGGACTTTAATTCATCACTTCTAATGAAGATGTGCTGTAACTTACTTTTTAATCTAGCCCTGCCATTCTAATTGCCTGCACTTCGTCCGCCCACTTCAAAACTCCCATTTTTTGTGAACTAATGGTTTGAACTGTGTTCCAATCGGCGCTCTAGTCATACGGCACTTTTTTGTAGGTAGAGCAACAATTGTAAAACGATAGAACAGAAAGAGGCGCCGCATGTGCAAATCAATAGCGCAAGATGTATCATGCACAGTGAGAAAACACAGGATACTCACATGTAACAATGGCACTCAGTTGTGCCTATAGGTGCAGGATGGATTTTATCAGTAATCCAGCTAGCTGAACTCCGGTGTAACTGGTACTCCAGAGGCTCAGGAACACACAATCTGCAGTGGAGTAAAGTGAGAGGGCAGACAACCCTCTTAGTAGCGTAGGCTGGGAGATAAACACTGAGCACTGAGAGTTTAAAACATTCCAAATAGATTTATTAAAAAATATATAAAAACCATAGTTAAAAACAGTTAATGCTTATTCCAGTATAATCTCTAGCATAAGATTAGAGAAACTATACAACGCGTTTCTCGGTAGAACCGTTTCATCAGGCATATTATTGTTATTCGTGTAAATAGCCTCCATACAGCTACCTAATATAGACACTGTTGCCTATTTAATTATTGTTAATTTTGCATCACTGTTACCAATTGCATATTGGCAGCAATACGTATGGTCATATGTTCATTGTTCCACTACTAATATTTTCCACATTATTATCTCCTTTCTGGCGCCTCCTATAGGATAGATATTAGCATTATATTTCCTTTATTTCATTTTTGTACACAGAGCAACAGTTGTACAATAGTTCAAACTGTTAGCTCACCAAAAATATGAGTTTTTAAGTGGGCAGCTGTTGTGCGGGGTATTAGAGTGTATGGCTAGATTAAAAAGTAAGTTACAGCACATCTTTATTAGAAGTCATTAATTAAAGTACATCTAACATATTGCTTAGATTCCGGACCTGATTTTAAGATATGTAAAGTTTACCATCACTTCAATGTGATTTTCATTGTGTACTATGATTCATTTTTACTTCCTATTTTTAATACATTATTTATTAAACAACTATTTAAATTGACCACTACACTGTAATGTATGTCTCTTCTTCACATCCAAAAATGTAGGTTATGCTCCTTAGCAAGATACAAAGGATAGTAAAAGTAAAAAATGTAATTTTTAAGATTCCTAAAAAACATGCAATTGTAATCAATGTCATCAATGTAATCAATGTCTTTATAGAATCTCTTGAGGGTACTTTTAGCACTGACAGATCATTTAAAGAATCTTGCCTGAGTGTAGAGGTTTTGAGAATTGTGCACTTGCTTATAATTTTAAAATTTTTTAAATAAATGTTCCTGCTATTTTGTTTTTGCAATTCAAGCATTTTTATGAGTTCAAATGGATGTGCTGCTGAAGGATTGAAATGGTTTAGGGGGGAAAAAATAAAAAAAAAACACAAGAACACCAAAAAATGCATATACATTTTTATTTTATTTTATTTTATTTTTGACAAATGGGAATTTGTGGACATGATTTGTAAAGCATATTAAGTGCTCAAAATAAATTAAATTGCAACAAACATTTTGAAGACTTCCATGTAAAAGCTAATTCCATTGTTTTAAGATAATATTGAAAAAGAAGCAAAAAACTAACCACAAGAAAAAAATAAATATAAAAATGCAAATGTACAAATAATCTGTTTACAGAAGTCCCCATTGTAATCAGTGACTGGTGCTGAAATGCACATACTGTTTACAAGGAATTCCATGTAAAACATTCTACACTGACTTGTTGCCTACAGAAATAATAGAGAATTTAAAGAATTTTATTTGGATTACAGCACTAAGCCAAGGCAAGAATAGAGAGCTGGACTAAAAATGCTTTTTGCAAACATGACCCACTAACCTCAGCATGTTCAAGTTCAAACCCAGAATGCACTGGATTGTGAGATAGATTTGTAGAGCGTCCTACAAAAGTGCATGAAACTTGCATGTTTGTTAGTGTTGCAATTTAAAATGACTCAAGAATCATATCATTAAGTTGAACTTTTTAAACACATATTTTATTTTGCCACGATGTACCTATTTTTTTAAATGTTTTTTTTTAGTATTGCTGAGTATGTTATTTTTCTGTAGCATAATCAATGCTTTAAAAGTAAATGAAAAAAATGAATATGGTATTAGTGTTTCTGTAACTTAAATGATAAACACACAACTTATTAGCAAATCTGTTATCTCTATCTATATGTTCTTGGTTATATAAGATGCCTTATAAGTTTGAATTTTTAAGTTTGAATTTTAAGTTTGATACATTTTAAGTTTGAATTCATTATTGTGAATTCTGTTAACACTTTATAAATAAAAACTATAAATATTAAAAATTAATGACCTATTTATGGTACTGTCATTTTAGTGATGAAACAGTGATGTCTAAATAGTTTGAGTTCTCCTTGATCTAAATTGGGCATCAATATACACAAACCCAATGTGGTGTAACTCTTGGGTGGTGAGACAGTAAGAGAAATCAATCTTGAAAGATTTGAACTTCATCTCTTAAAAATGCAACTAAAGTCTAGTTACCTTCATTAAACCTTTAGATTTTGTGCAAGTTTAAGTAAAAGTAGATTGTTTTTTTTTTGCCTTTTGTTATTGATCCCATGGGACTTAAGGCCATAGCAAGAGCTTAAGCAAGCTTAGATCAAGGAAGGATTTTGAAATTGAATTTATTCAGATTAGAAAAAAACCTTCCATGAGAGGATTTACGCTCAACAAGCTGTTGCCAAGTAGGGTCTCACAAAGCTTCATCTATGTTAGCTCTTTACAATAAACATTTTCCAAGGCTGGCATAGTTTAGAAACTTGCTGTGCTGTTTACATCAGCAAGGAATTATCTATACAAGTTTGTGTTCTCTATTACCAAAGAGCTAGTAAATCAATATAAAAGATCCCATCCTCTTGCAGATGAATAGAAAAAGATGCAAAGCAATTTATATTTGAAATTAAAATATTGAGGGGGGTTTTCTTGAAAATCATGGGAATTCAAAGCAAATAATATGGTAATGTTTAAAATGCTGTAAACTTGTACAAATTTTACTTTATTCAAAATAAACTTTTACTGTAATTGCATTTGAAATAACTTGTTTCTAAAGGAATGAATACATTTTGTCAAAAATGTATTTATATGTAAATTTCTATATTTACATTAAAGGGACTCTCAAGTCAAAATTAAACTTTAATGATTCAGATAGAGCATCAATTTTATAAAACTTTACAATTTATTTCAATAAACAAAATGTGAACAGTATTTTTATATTTAAACTTTTTGAGTCACCATCTCTCTCTGAGCATGTGCAAGAATTCACAAAATATATTGTATACATTTGTGATTCGCTGATGGCTGTCACATGATGTAGTGGGAGGGGAAATAGATGTAACTCAAATTTGTCAGAAAAAAATCTACTACTCATTTTCAGATCAGACTATGGCCCCTACTTATGAAGCCGTCGACTTTCTAGCATTAGCTGGCACCAATACGCTCGCCTCAGATCGCCTAACATTGCTGCCATGGACCTGAATACGTTTGCCAAAATTATCAAGAATTCTGTCAAAAAGCCGCGCACCAAGTACGGTGCGATGAGCGGCGGACTGTTGTTAACTAACAGTCATCGATCTCGCTGCTCATCGGCTTATTCGCAGCTTTCTTGCTACCCTGTCACTAAGCACCCACACTATACTATACTGTTTTACCCCCTATACTGCCGCTCCCGGAGCCCACCGCAACAAAATAAAGTTATTAACCCCTAAACCGCCGCTCCTGGAGCCCGCCACAACTAAATAAAATGTTTAACCCCTAAACCGCAGCCCCCAGACCCCGCCGCCACCTACTTTAAATTTATTAACCCCTAATCTCACCCCTCTACACCGCCACCACCTACATTAAATTTATTGACCCCTAATCTCCTGCTCCCAATGTTGCCGCCACTATATAAAATGTATTAACCTCTAAACCTAAGTCTAACCCTAACCCTAACACCCAATAACTTAAATATAATTTAAATTAATCTAAATAAATTATTCCTATTTAAAACTAAATACTTACCTATAAAATAAACCCTAAGATAGCTACAATATAACTAATAGTTACATTTTATGATTTATTTTTATTTTACAGGCAACTTTGTATTTATTTTAACTAGGTACAATAGTTATTAAATAGTTATTAACTATTTAATAACTACCTAGCTAAAATAAAGACAAAAGTACCTGTAAAATAAATCCTAACCTAAGTTACAATTAAACCTAACACTACACTATCATTAAATTAATTACCTAAATTAAAATAAATTAATTACAATTAAATAAAATTAACTAAAGTACAAAAAAAAACACTAAATTACAGAAAATAATAAAATAATTACAAGAATTTTAAACTAATTACACCTAATCTAATCCCCCTAATAAAATAAAAAAAGCCCCCCAAAATAATAAAAAATCCCTACCCTTTGCTAAATTACAAATAGCCCTTAAAAGGGCCTTTTTCAGGGCATTGCCCCAAAGTAATCAGCTCTTTTACCTGTAAAAAAAAATACAATACCCCCCCCAACATTACAACCCACCACCCAGACACCCAACCCTACTCTAAAACCCACCCAATCCGCCCTTAATAAAACACTAACCCCTTGAAGATCACCCTACCTTGAGACGTCTTCACCCAGGTGGGCACAAGTGGTCCTCCAGAGGGGCAGAAGTCTTTATCCGATCCGGGCAGAAGAGGACCTCCAGACGGGCAGAAGTCTTCATCCAGACGGCATCTACTATCTTCATCCATCCGGCGAAGAGCGGCTCCATCTTGAAGACATCCGACGCGGAGCATCCATCCAGACTGACGACTACCTGACAAATGAATATTCCTTTAAATTACGTCATCCAAGATGGCGTCCCTTGAATTCCCTTGAATTGTAGCTAGCTTAGGGTTTATTTTATAGGTAAGTATTTAGTTTTAAATAGGAATAATTTATTTAATGCTAGGAATATTTATTTAGATTTATTTAAATTATCTTTAAGTTAGGGGGTGTTAGGGTTAGGGTTAGACTTAGGTTTATTGGTTAATAAGTATAATGTAGGTGACAGCGGGCTCCGGGAGCGGCGGTTTAGGGGTTAAACACTTTATTTAGTTGCTGCAGTGTAGGGGGGGCAGATTAGGGGTGTTTAGACTCGGGGTACATGTTAGGGTGTTAGGTGTAGAAACTACCATAGGAATCAATGGGATATCGGGCAGCAGCGAACATGAGCTTTCGCTGCTGTCAGACTCCCATTGATTCCTATGGCATCGCCGCCTCCAGGGCGGTGGATTGAAAACCAGGTACGCTGGGCCGGAATAGTGGCGAGCGTACCTGCTAGTTTTTTGATAACTACCAAAAGTAGTCAGATAGTGCCGAACTTGTGTTCGGAACATCTGTAGTGACGTAAGCATCGATTTGTGTCGGACTGAGTCCGCCGGATCGTATGTTACGTCACTATATTCTACTTTTGCCAGTCTGTATGGTTTGATAACTACGGCGAATCAGGCTCGCCACAAATACGCTGTGGAATTCCAGCATTTTTGTGGTTGACAGCTTGATAAATAGAGGCCTATGTGCTATTGCATTGTCTTGTTAGCATGCATTTTAAAGTGAAGGTAAACTTTGATGAATGAAAGCCCGTTTTTTAAAAATACTATTAAAAAAAGGGGCACTTTCATTCATCAAAGTTTACAAATCAGCTGTTTTGTTTAAAAATGTACCTTTCTTCTCTTCACAGCAAGAGCAACTTTCCCCGCATGGAGATCTTCTCTTCAGACATCAGCAATTACTAATCCGGCTTCCTCCAATAACGGCATGGCCTCAGGCAATGATTCCCCTGGGGGGAAAGCCGTGATTGGAGGAAGCCAGATTAGTCATTGCTGACGTGTGAAGAGAGGATCTCCATGCAGGGGAAACTGCTCCGACTATGAAGAGAAGAAAGGTAAGTTTTTAAACAAAATGACTGCTTTGTAATTTTTGATGAATGAAAGTGCCCCTGTTTTTAATAGTATTTTTTAAAAACGGACTTTCATGCATCAAAGTTTACCTTCACTTTAAGATTTCTGTACAAAAGTTTAATATTTTCATAATTTGATATAAAATTACCAAACACATTTGTCAGTAAAATTAACTGTTATTTAACCCCTTAACGACCAAGGACGTACGCCACACGTCCTCAAAAAAAATACACTTAATGACCGAGGACGTGTGGCGTACGTCCTTGGTCTGGAAAGCAGCTGGAAGCGATCCTGCTCGCTTCCAGCTGCTTTCCGGTTATTGCAGTGATGCCTCGATATGGAGGCATCCTGCAATAACCCCCCTTGGCCATCCGATGCAGAGAGAGCCACTCTGTGGCCCTCTCTGCACCGGACATCGATGGCCGGTATCGTTGGTGGGTGGGAGCTTACGTGGGAGGCGGATGGGCGGCCATCGATGTTGTGTATGGAGTGGAGGGGGGCGGGATCGGGGGCGGGACCCACAGGGGCGCGCACGGGGGCGCGCACGTGCACGGGGGTCGGAGGGCGGGCGCATGCACGGGGCGGGAGCGGGTGGGAACCGCTACACTACAGAAAAACAAAGTAAAAAGTAAACAAAAAAAATAAAGTTTAAACACTAAAAATATATTCTAAGGGATCTGGAAGGGGTGCGGGGTTGGTCTTGGTTGGGGGGAAAGCTACACTACAGAAAATGGCTTTTTTTTTAATAAAATGGCAAATTTTTTGCAAAACTGGGTACTGGCAGACAGCTGCCAGTACCCAAGATGGCGCCCATTAAGGCAGAGGGGAAGGGTTAGAGAGCTGTTAGGTGGGGGATCAGTGAGGTTGGGGTCTAAGGGGGGATCATACACATCAGCATATGTAAATATGCTTTTTTTTTTTTTTAAATGGCCAAATACCTTTTATTTTAGTACTGGCAGAGTTTCTGCCAGTACTTAAGATGGCGGGGACAATTGTGGGGTGGGGGAGGGAAGAGAGCTGTTTGGGAGGGATCAGGGGGTCTGATGTTTCAGGTGGGAGGCTGAGCTCTACACTAAAGATAAAATTAACCCTGCAAGCTCCCTACAAGCTACATAATTAACCCCTTCACTGCTAGCCATAATACACGTGTGATGCGCAGCGGCATTTAGAGGCCTTCTAATTATCAAAAAGCAACGCCAAAGCCATATATGTCTGCTATTTCTGAACAAAGGGGATCCCAGAGACCTAAAATTGAGAAAAATTTAACTTTTTTTTTAATTTGATCGCATTTGGCGGTGAAATGGTGGCATAAAATATACCAAAATTGGCCTAGATCAATACTTGGGGTTGTCTACTACACTACACTAAAGCTAAAACTATCCCAAAAAGCTCCCTACATGCTCCCTAATTAACCCCTTCACTGCTGGGCATAATACACGTGTGGTGCGCAGTGGCATTTAGCGGCCTTCTAATTACCAAAAAGCAACGCCAAAGTCATATATGTCTGCTATTTCTGAACAAAGGGGATCCCAGATAAGAATTTACAACAATTTATGCCATAATTGCACAAGCTTTTTGTAAATAATTTAAGTTAGAAACCAAAAGTTTGTGAAAAAATGTGTGAAAAGTGAACGATTTTTTGTATTTGATTGCATTTGGCGGTGAAATGGTGGCATGAAATATACCAAAATGGGCCTAGATCAATACTTTGGGTTGTCTACTAAAAAAAAATATATACATGTCAATGGATATTCAGAGATTCCTGAAAGATATCAGTGTTCTAATGTAACTAGCGCTAATTTTGAAAAGAAATGGATTGGAAATAGCAAAGTGCTACTTGTATTTATGGCCCTATAGTTTACAAAAAAAGCAAAGAACATGTAAACATTGGGTATTTCTAAATTCAGGACAAAATTTAGAAACTATTTAGCATGGGTGTTTTTTTGTGGTTGTAGATGTGTAACAGATTTTGGGGGTCAAAGTTAGAAAAAGTGTGTTTTTTTCCATTTTTTCCTCATATTTTATAAAATGTTTTATAGTAAATTATAAGATATGATGAAAATAATGGTATCTTTAGAAAGTCCATTTAATGGCGAGAAAAATGGTATATAATATGTGTGGGTACAGTAAATGAGTAAGAGGAAAATTACAGCTAAACACAAACACCTCAAAAATGTAAAAATAGCCTTGGTCCCAAACGGACAGAAAATGGAAAAGTGCTGTGGTCATTAAGGGGTTAAAATGTTATGAAACCCATTTTTTCTTTCATGATTCAGATACAGCATACAATTTTAAAATACTTTCCAATTTATTTCTGTTATCAAAACTGTTTCATTCTCTTGGTATCCTTTGTTAAAGGTGCATCAATGACAAGAGGCAAGTATGCAAAGCCACCAATCACCAGCTAACTTCTGAGTCTACTTAGGTATGCTTTTCATGAAAGGAAAACTGTAGCACAAAGCAAGTAATATACATTTGTCCCTAACTGGCCGCAGCAAAGGAAACAAGAGACATAGGCCTAGTTTTAGAGTTTGGCGGTAGCCGTGAAAACCAGCGTTAGAGGCTCCTAACGCTGGTTTTAGGCTACCGCCGGTATTTGGAGTCACTCAAAATAGAGTCTAACGCTCACTTTTCAGCCGCGACTTTTCCATACCGCAGATCCCCTTACATAAATTGCGTATCCTATCTTTTCAATGGGATTTTTCTAACTCCGGAATTTAGAGACGTTTCTGAAGTGAGCGTTAGACATCTAACGACAAAACTCCAGCCGCAGGAAAAAAGTCAGTAGTTAAGAGCTTTCTGGGCTAACGCCGATTTCTAAAGCTCTTAACTACTGTACTCTAAAGTACACTAACACCCATAAACTACCTATGTACCCCTAAACCGAGGTCCCCCCACATCGCCGACACTCTAAAAAAAATTTTTAACCCCTAATCTGCCGACCGCCACCTACGTTATACTTATGTACCCCTAATCTGCTGCCCCTAACACCGCCGACCCCTATATTATATTTATTAACCCCTAATCTGCCCCCCTCAATGTCGCCTCCACCTGCCTACACTTATTAACCCCTAATCTGCCGACCGGACCTGAGCGCTACTATAATAAAGTTATTAACCCCTAATCCGCCTCACTAACCCTATCATAAATAGTATTAACCCCTAATCTGCCCTCCCTAACATCGCCGACACCTAACTTCAATTATTAACCCCTAATCTGCCGACCGAATCTCGCCGCTATTCTAATAAATGTATTAACCCCTAAAGCTAAGTCTAACCCTAACACTAACACCCCCCTAAATTAAATATAATTTAAATCTAACGAAATTAATTAACTCTTATTAAATAAATTATTCCTATTTAAAGCTAAATACTTACCTGTAAAATAAACCCTAATATAGCTACAATATAAATTATAATTATATTATAGCTATTTTAGGCCTAGATTTAGAGTTCGGCGGTAGCCGTCAAAACCAGCGTTAGAGGCTCCTAACGCTGGTTTTGGGCGCCCGCTGGTATTTGGAGTCAGTGATTAAAGGGTCTAACGCTCACTTTTCAGCCACGACTTTTCCATACCGCAGATCCCCCTACGCCATTTGCGTAGCCTATCTTTTCAATGGGATCTTTCTAACGCCGGTATTTAGAGTCGTTTCTGCAGTGAGCGTTAGAGCTCTAACGACAAGATTCCAGCCGCCTGAAAATAGCAGGAGTTAAGAGCTTTCTGGCTAACGCCGGTTTATAAAGCTCTTAACTACTGTACCCTAAAGTACACTAACACCCATAAACTACCTATGTACCCCTAAACCGAGGTCCCCCCACATCGCCGCCACTCGATTAAAATTTTTAACCCCTAATCTGCCGACCGCCACCTACGTTATACTTATGTACCCCTAATCTGCTGCCCCTAACACCGCCGACCCCTGTATTATATCTATTAACCCCTAACTTGCCCCCCACAACGTCGCCGCAAGCTACTTAAAATAATTAACCCCTAATCTTCCGACCGCAAATCGCCGCCACCTACGTTATCCCTATGTACCCCTAATCTGCTACCCCTAACATCGCCGACCCCTATGTTATATTTATTAACCCCTAATCTGCCCCCCACAACGTCGCCGACACCTACCTACACTTATTAACCCCTAATCTGCCGAGCGGACCTGAGCGCTACTATAATAAAGTTATTAACCCCTAATCCGCCTCACTAACCCTATCATAAATAGTATTAACCCCTAATCTGCCCTCCCTAACATCGCCGACACCTACCTTCAATTATTAACCCCTAATCTGCCGACCGGAGCTCACCGCTATTCTAATAAATGTATTAACCCCTAAAGCTAAGTCTAACCCTAACACTAACACCCCCCTAAGTTAAATATAATTTTTATCTAACGAAATAAATTAACTCTTATTAAATAAATAATTCCTATTTAAAGCTAAATACTTACCTGTAAAATACATCCTAATATAGCTACAATATAAATTATAATTATATTATAGCTATTTTAGGATTAATATTTATTTTACAGGCAACTTTGTAATTATTTTAACCAGGTACAATAGCTATTAAATAGTTAATAACTATTTAATAGTTACCTAGTTAAAATAATTACAAATTTACCTGTAAAATAAATCCTAACCTAAGATATAATTAAACCTAACACTACCCTATCAATAAAATAATTAAATAAACAACCTACAATTACCTACAATTAACCTAACACTACACTATCAATAAATTAATTAAACACAATTGCTACAAATAAATAACATTAAATAAACTATCTAAAGTACAAAAAATAAAAAAGAACTAAGTTACAGAAAATAATAAAATATTTACAAACATAAGAAAAATATTACAACAATTTTAAACTAATTACACCTACTCTAAGCCCCCTAATAAAATAACAAAGCCCCCCAAAATAAAAAATTCCCTACCCTATTCTAAAATACAAATATTACAAGCTCTTTTACCTTACCAGCCCTGAACAGGGCCCTTTGCGGGGCATGCCCCAAGAATTTCAGCTCTTTTGCCTGTAAAAAAAAACATACTATACCCCCCCCCCAACATTACAACCCACCACCCACATACCCCTAATCTAACCCAAACCCCCCTTAAATAAACCTAACACTACCCCCCTGATGATCTTCCTACCTTGTCTTCACCATGCCAGGTTCACCGATCCGTCCTGGCTCCAAGATCTTCATCCAACCCAAGCGGGGGCTAGACATCCACTGAAGAAGTCCAGAAGAGGGTCCAAAGTCTTCCTCCTATCCGGCAAGAAGAGGACATCCGGACCGGCAAACATCTTCTCCAAGCGGCATCTTCTATCTTCTTCCATCCGATGACGACCGGCTCCATCTTGAAGACCTCCAGCGCGGATCCATCCTCTTCTTCCGACGACTAGACGACGAATGACGGTTCCTTTAAGGGACGTCATCCAAGATGGCGTCCCTCGAATTCCGATTGGCTGATAGGATTCTATCAGCCAATCGGAATTAAGGTAGGAATTTTCTGATTGGCTGATGGAATCAGCCAATCAGAATATAGTTCAATCCGATTGGCTGATCCAATCAGCCAATCAGATTGAGCTCGCATTCTATTGGCTGTTCCGATCAGCCAATAGAATGCGAGCTCAATCTGATTGGCTGATTGGATCAGCCAATCGGACTGAACTATATTCTGATTGGCTGATTCCATCAGCCAATCAGAAAATTCCTACCTTAATTCCGATTGGCTGATAGAATCCTATCAGCCAATCGGAATTCGAGGGACGCCATCTTGGATGACGTCCCTTAAAGGAACCGTCATTCGTCGTCTAGTCGTCGGAAGAAGAGGATGGATCCGCGCTGGAGGTCTTCAAGATGGAGCCGGTCGTCATCGGATGGAAGAAGATAGAAGATGCCGCTTGGAGAAGATGTTTGCCGGTCCGGATGTCCTCTTCTTGCCGGATAGGAGGAAGACTTTGGACCCTCTTCTGGACTTCTTCAGTGGATGTCTAGCCCCCGCTTGGGTTGGATGAAGATCTTGGAGCCAGGACGGATCGGTGAACCTGGCATGGTGAAGACAAGGTAGGAAGATCTTCAGGGGATTAGTGTTAGGTTTATTTAAGGGGGTTTGGGTTAGATTAGGGGTATGTGGGTGGTGGGTTGTAATGTTGGGGGGGGGGTATTGTATGTTTTTTTTTACAGGCAAAAGAGCTGAAATTCTTGGGGCATGCCCCGCAAAGGGCCCTGTTCAGGGCTGGTAAGGTAAAAGAGCTTGTAATATTTGTATTTTAGAATAGGGTAGGGAATTTTTTATTTTGGGGGGCTTTGTTATTTTATTAGGGGGCTTAGAGTAGGTGTAATTAGTTTAAAATTGTTGTAATATTTTTCTTATGTTTGTAAATATTTTATTATTTTCTGTAACTTAGTTCTTTTTTATTTTTTGTACTTTAGATAGTTTATTTAATGTTATTTATTTGTAGCAATTGTGTTTAATTAATTTATTGATAGTGTAGTGTTAGGTTAATTGTAGGTAATTGTAGGTAGTTTATTTAATTATTTTATTGATAGGGTAGTGTTAGGTTTAATTATATCTTAGGTTAGGATTTATTTTACAGGTAAATTTGTAATTATTTTAACTAGGTAACTATTAAATAGTTCTTAACTATTTAATAGCTATTGTACCTGGTTAAAATAATTACAAAGTTGCCTGTAAAATAAATATTAATCCTAAAATAGCTATAATATAATTATAATTTATATTGTATCTATATTAGGATTTATTTTACAGGTAAGTATTTAGCTTTAAATAGGAATTATATATTTAATAAGAGTTAATTTATTTCGTTAGATAAAAATTATATTTAACTTAGGGGGGTGTTAGTGTTAGGGTTAGACTTAGCTTTAGGGGTTAATACATTTATTAGAATAGCGGTGAGCTCCGGTCGGCAGATTAGGGGTTAATAATTGAAGGTAGGTGTCGGCGATGTTAGGGAGGGCAGATTAGGGGTTAATACTATTTATGATAGGGTTAGTGAGGCGGATTAGGGGTTAATAACTTTATTATAGTAGCGCTCAGGTCCGCTCGGCAGATTAGGGGTTAATAAGTGTAGGTAGGTGTCGGCGACGTTGTGGGGGGCAGATTAGGGGTTAATAAATATAACATAGGGGTCGGCGATGTTAGGGCAGTAGATTAGGGGTACATAGGGATAACGTAGGTGGCGGCGGTTTACGGAGCGGCAGATTAGGGGTTAAAAGTGTAATGCAGGGGTCAGCGATAGCGGGGGCGGCAGATTAGGGGTTAATAAGTGTAAGGTTAGGGGTGTTTAGACTCGGGGTACATGTTAGGGTGTTAGGTGCAGACTTAGGAGGTGTTTCCCCATAGGAAACAATGGGGCTGCGTTAGGAGCTGAACGCTGCTTTTTTGCAGGTGTTAGGTTTTTTTTCAGCTCAAACAGCCCCATTGTTTCCTATGGGAGAATCGTGCACGAGCACGTTTTTGATGCCGGCCGCGTCCGTAAGCAACTCTGGTATCGAGAGTTGCATTTGCGGTAAAAATGCTCTACGCTCCTTTTTTGGAGCCTAACGCAGCATTTGTTTGAACTCTCGATACCAGAGTTAAATTTATGGTGCGGCCAGAAAAAAACCCGCGGAGCGTTAACAGCCCTTTTACCGCCGAACTCTAAATCTAGGCCTTGGGATTTATATTTATTTTACAGGTAACTTTGTATTTATTTTAACCAGGTACAATAGCTATTAAATAGTTAAGAACTATTTAATAGCTAAAATAGTTAAAATAATTACAAATTTACCTGTAAAAGAAATCCTAACCTAAGTTACAAATAAACCTAACACTACACTATCAATAAATAAATTAAATAAAATACCTACAATTACCTACAATTAACCTAACACTACACTATCAATAAATTAATTAAATACAATTGCTACAAATAAATACAATTAAATAAACTAGCTAAAGTACAAAAAATAAAAAAGAACTAAGTTACAAAAAATTAAAAAATATTTACAAACATTAGAAAAATATTACAACAATTTTAAACTAATTACACCTACTCTAAGCCCCCTAATAAAATAACAAAGCCCCCCAAAATAAAAAAATGCCCTACCCTATTCTAAATGACTAAAGTTCAAAGCTCTTTTACCTTACCAGCCCTGAACAGGGCCCTTTGCGGGGCATGCCCCAAGAAATACAGCTCTTTTGCCTGTAAAAAAAAAACATACAATACCCAAGCCCCCCAACATTACAACCCACCACCCACATACCCCTAATCTAACCCAAACCCCCCTTAAATAAACCTAACACTAAGCCCCTGAAGATCATCCTACCTTTTCTTCACCATACCAGGTTCACCGATCGGTCCAGAAGAGCTCCTCCGATGTCCTGATCCAAGCCCAAGCGGGGGGCTGAAGAGGTCCATGATCCGGCTGAAGTCTTCATCCAAGCGGGGCAGAAGAGGTCTTCCATCCGATTGAAGTCTTCATCCAAGCGGCATCCATCCGGAGCGAAGCGGCAGCATCCTGAAGACCTCCACCGCGGAACATCCATCCTGGCCGACAACTGAACGACGAATGACGGTTCCTTTAAATGACGTCATCCAAGATGGCGTCCCTCGAATTCCGATTGGCTGATAGGATTCTATCAGCCAATCGGAATTAAGGTAGGAATATTCTGATTGGCTGATGGAATCAGCCAATCAGAATCAAGTTCAATCCGATTGGCTGATCTAATCAGCCAATCAGATTGAGCTTGCATTCTATTGGCTGATCGGAACAGCCAATAGAATGCGAGCTCAATCTGATTGGCTGATCGGATCAGCCAATCGGATTGAACTTGATTCTGATTGGCTGATTCCATCAGCCAATCAGAATATTCCTACCTTAATTCCGATTGGCTGATAGAATCCTATCAGCCAATCGGAATTCGAGGGACGCCATCTTGGATGACGTCATTTAAAGGAACCGTCATTCGTCGTTCAGTCGTCGGCCAGGATGGATGTTCCGCGGTGGAGGTCTTCAGGATGCTGCCGCTTCGCTCCGGATGGATGCCGCTTGGATGAAGACTTCAATCGGATGGAAGACCTCTTCTGCCCCGCTTGGATGAAGACTTCAGCCGGATCATGGACCTCTTCAGCCCCCCGCTTGGGCTTGGATCAGGACATCGGAGGAGCTCTTCTGGACCGATCGGTGAACCTGGTATGGTGAAGACAAGGTAGGATGATCTTCAGGGGCTTAGTGTTAGGTTTATTTAAGGGGGGTTTGGGTTAGATTAGGGGTATGTGGGTGGTGGGTTGTAATGTTGGGGGGCTTGGGTATTGTATGTTTTTTTTTACAGGCAAAAGAGCTGTATTTCTTGGGGCATGCCCCGCAAAGGGCCCTGTTCAGGGCTGGTAAGGTAAAAGAGCTTTGAACTTTAGTAATTTAGAATAGGGTAGGGCATTTTTTTATTTTGGGGGGCTTTGTTATTTTATTAGGGGGCTTAGAGTAGGTGTAATTAGTTTAAAATTGTTGTAATATTTTTCTAATGTTTGTAAATATTTTTTAATTTTTTGTAACTTAGTTCTTTTTTATTTTTTGTACTTTAGCTAGTTTATTTAATTGTATTTATTTGTAGCAATTGTATTTAATTAATTTATTGATAGTGTAGTGTTAGGTTAATTGTAGGTAATTGTAGGTATTTTATTTAATTTATTTATTGATAGTGTAGTGTTAGGTTTATTTGTAACTTAGGTTAGGATTTCTTTTACAGGTAAATTTGAAATTATTTTAACTATTTTAGCTATTAAATAGTTCTTAACTATTTAATAGCTATTGTACCTGGTTAAAATAAATACAAAGTTACCTGTAAAATAAATATAAATCCTAAAATAGCTATAATATAATTATAATTTATATTGTAGCGATATTAGGGTTTATTTTACAGGTAAGTATTTAGCTTTAAATAGGAATAATTTATTTAATAACAGTTAATTAATTTCGTTAGATTTAAATTATATTTAACTTAGGGGGGTGTTAGTATTAGGGTTAGACTTAGCTTTAGGGGTTAATACATTTATTAGAATAGCGTCGAGATTCGGTCGGCAGATTAGGGGTTAATGTTTGAAGTTAGGTGTCGGCGATGTTAGGGAGGGCAGATTAGGGGTTAATACTATTTATGATAGGGTTAGTGAGGCGGATTAGGAGTTAATAACTTTATTATAGTAGCGCTCAGGTCCGGTCGGCAGATTAGGGGTTAATAAGTGTAGGCAGGTGGAGGCGACGTTGTGGGGGGCAGATTAGGGGTTAATAAATATAATATAGGGGTCGGCGATGTTAGGGCAGCAGATTAGGGGTACATAGGGATAATGTAAGTAGCGGCGGTTTACGGAGCGGCAGATTAGGGGTTAATAATAATATGCAGGGGTCAGCGATAGCGGGGGCGGCAGATTAGGGGTTAATAAGTGTAAGGTTAGGGGTGTTTAGACTTGGGGTACATGTTAGAGTGTTAAGTGCAGACGTAGGAAGGGTTACCGCATAGCAAACAATGGGGCTGCGTTAAGAGCTGAACGCGGCTTTTTTGCAGGTGTTAGGTTTTTTTTCAGCTCAAACAGCCCCATTGTTTCCTATGGGGGAATTGTGCACAAGCACGTTTTTGAGGCTGGCCGCGTCCGTAAGCAACTCTGGTATCGAGAGTTGAAGCTGCGTTAAAAATGCTCTACGCTCCTTTTTTGGAGCCTAACGCAGCCTTTATGTGGACTCTCAATACCAGAGTTATTTTTATGGTGCGGCCAGAAAAAAGCCGGCATTAGTTTTTCGGGTTGTTACCGACAAAACTCCAAATCTAGCAGATAGATTCCAACAACAGGTATATATTTGAAAAGCTTGTTATTTGCATAACTTTGTGAACTAAGCCATGAGTCTAATGTCCCTTTAATTCTTTCTGCAACTTTAAATTTAATTTAAATCTGCTAAATGCTCAGACGCTAAAATTTATAATATGCAAAATATTTAATATATTTTAAGATATATATTGTTATTAATCTAGTCAGAGGGTGATAGTCATTATTCTATGTAACAATATTAAAAGGGATATTATTCTGAAAATTGTCTTTTAAGAGCAGAAATTAACCTTCCTAAAAATATGATGTTTTGTGGGGGGTTTGCATGAAAATATTATTTTTTTGGGACAACTCTCACAGCTCTAAGTAAGTTATGGTTTTGTACTAGTAGGAATGACCAATCTTGCAAGAAAATTCTATTCCCCTGTCATTTTATCTCTTCTTTATAGCTTTAAATAAAATGCTGTGTTCCTGGAGTAAATCCTTCTACCTACTCATCTTTTATTTAGGTGTCCTCATTATTGTCACATCACCATACACCTAATGTTCATTGTGCTATTGCTATAGAATGTATTTATAATGATGATTATTATTATTAATAATAATAATAATAATGATAATAATATTAACAATACAAATAATAGTGTGAAGATTTCATAATTATGTGCCAGAAAGCTTTTAAACATGAAGGAACACTAAAGCCAAAACTAAACTTTCATGATTCAGATAAAGCAGCAGTTTTAAGACACTTTTTTTTACTTCCATTATCACATTAATAATATGCACGCTTTTAGAGGCATCAGCAACTACTGTGCAAGAATTTACAGTTTATTATATATATATATATATATATATATATATATATATATATATATATATATATATATATATATATATATATATATATGTGATTGGCTTAAAGCTGTCACATGGTAAACGGGACTAACAAATTGCTATTGCATTGTCTATTTTTTTATTTTTTTTTATTTTTTTAAGTTTCAAAGAGCTTTATTGAAAAATAAAACAGTTAACACAGAGTAAAGTGTCAGAACATAAACCATCAAGTGCAGACAGATATGTTACAACCAAAATGAGAACACATCTTAGACTTATAATTAGGGTAGGGGGGAGGGTAGACAGAGAGGGGGGGGCAGACTCTGGCTACTTCATTGTCTATTTATTATGCACTGGTTGATTATGCAATTCTACTATACTTAATGGTCCTTTAAAGGACCATTAAACGTTCAAGAATCATATGTGCAATTTCATAAAATCCAATTTATTTCTGTTATCCAATTCACCTCTGAGGTAGGCTTAGGAGTATGCACGTGTCTTGAGCTCTATGGACCAGATTACAAGTGCTGCACAAATTTTTTGTATATATCAATGTATATACAGTGGGGCCTCGGTTTACGAATTTAATTCGTTCTCCGGGACGTTTCGTATTGCGAAAATTCGTAAACCGAAACACGGTTTCCCATAGGAATGCATTGAAAACCAATTAATGCATTCCGGAGGTGAGAGAAAAAGTCAAATAAAGGCTCCAAAACCTGCTGCAAAAGGCTCCAATGGCTCCAAAAGGCTCCAAAACCTGCTGCAAATGGCTCCAATGGCTCCAAAAGGCTCCACAACTTGCTGCAAATGGCTCCAAAAGGCTCAACAACACCTCCACACTGCTACCCACACTTCAGTATGCAGGGGCAAACCAGGACACTTGTTTCGTATTGCGAAAAAAATTCGTAAACCGAGGAGCAACCGAGGAGCAAACCGGGACACTTGTTTCGTATTGCGAAAAAAAATTGTAAACCGAGTCAATTTTTTTTAAGAATTTTCATTCGTAAACCGAAATTTCGTATACCGAGTCGTTCGTTAACCGAGGTCCCACTGTATATATATATATATATATATATATATATATATATATATATATATATATTCCAAAAAGAGAGAAAAGCACTCACTGGACTAAGGACATCAGTGTAAATAAAGTATTTATTGTGACGTTTTGGGACTAGCAGCGTCCCTTCCTCTGATATACACATATATATATATATGTGTATACATGTGTATACATGTGCATTTATGTGTTTATAGGTGAAAATATTTATGTGCACACATACATACATATTTACACATATAAACATGTAAATACACATGTATGCGCATATATACACACAAATATATATATGTGTGTTTGTCTATGTGTACTGTATACATGTGTATTTATATGTGTATATATGTATGTATGTGTGCACATACATATTTTCACCTATAAACACATTAAAATGCACATATATACACACACACACACACACATATATATATATATATATATATATATATATATATATATATATAGTATACATTGGAGCCCTTTCCAGTCAAACACCTTGCCATATACCATATCCCTTTTAACACCCTTTTTATTAATATTAAAATTATATATTTTTTTATCAAAAAGTGTTTATATGTGTTTAATACTTTATTCTAAATTTTACACTAGGGGGCCGATTTACCAAGCCCTGAATCTATCCATCTCGCCCTGTTTCCGCTGCTCCTTAACTGTATGCGCTGCCTCTGAGCGTCAAACAGCAATCAACCCGATCCTATACGATCAGGTTTATTGACACCCCCTGCTAGCGGCCGATTGACCGCAAATCTGCAGGGGGCAGCATTGCACAAGCAGTTCATCAGAACTACTTGTGCAATGCTGAATGCGGGCACACATTCAGCAATGTCTGGCGGACATGATACGCTGCAGCGTATCATGTCCGCCAGGCAATAATAAATCGGTCCCTTGGTCTCAAGTCGCACTATATATTCTAGAGCAGTTTCGGCTGTCATTTGAGCACAAACTGTAACTTTCAACTTAAATTATGAGCGCAAGTTAGTTCGAATGTTAGAGCACAAATTAATATTACAAGTTTACCAGAGAAGGTTTAGTGTGGCCATCAGCACTTTAGCGCATCCTATGCTTTCAATGGATATCGCAACTGCGCTTAATATTACTCATATTGTAGGTCGATTGTTATGGCTTGCACTCAAGGGCAAGCTAAAATGGCACTAGAAGAATTAGCAAGACCAGAAGTGAAGTGTAACGGTTAAAATAAAAGTTTCACAAAACAGATGTAAAACATTGAAACAAAGTATTACACTTATATATAAACATTTGTAGTAAAACATATATATATACATATATATATATATATATATATATATATATATATATATATATATTATATATAAATATAAAAGTTTTATATTAAAAAATTGTGTTAAAAGGGTTTTAAAGAGATATGTTATGTGACAAGTGGTTTGACTGGTAAGGTCTCCTAAGTAGATATATGTGTATTTATATGTTTATATGTGTAAATATGTATGTGCACAAATGTAAATATATGTGCACACATACATACACACATACACATATACACATATATATATAAACTTTTAAACCCTTACCAGGTCAAATACCTTGAAACGTGTAATATTATTTTTTAATACTGCTGACATTTATATGTTCTTCAATTAGAAGACCATTTTATTTTTATTTTTAAATATATAATATATTTCTATATATATCAGAATTTACACTAGGGGCTAGATTTAACAAGCAGCGGATGCTACTGTCTCCGACCAAAGTTTCCGGCTCAAAGAAGCATCGGTCGTAAGACCACTGCTCCTTAACTTGTTCGCCACCTTTTAGGTTGGCCGCGAATGTGATTAAAAAAAAATGCTAGTGCAATGTTAAATGCCGACAGTGTATGCTGTCAGCATTTAGCGATGTGGGGCGGACATGATTCGCTTCAGCGAATCATGTCCGCCCGGTATTTAATAAATCTACCCCTATATATCTACATATATTTGTATCTGTATATATTCATATAAATATATTTGTGACTTAAAGGGAAGCAATTGTCAGAAATATACAACATTTTTAAACAGAATCTCATCACAGCAGAACTTCTTTTCAAAAATAAAATTTGATAATGACAAACAAAGTAACGGCTAGATTACGAGTTTTGCGTTATGAGTAAAAAAGCAGCGTTAAGGCTCATAACGCTGCTTTTTCACTACCGCTGCTATTACGAGTCTTGTAGGTACAGCTGTCCCACACACTTTTTTGGCCGTTCCGCAAATTAACTTACGCAATTTTCATAAAGTCTTTTTTCAATGGAACTTCCATAGCGCCGATATTACAAGCTTTTTTTTAGGCCAAAAAGTGAGCGGTATAGCCTATCCCACAAGATTCGTAACGCATTCTAAAGTCAGTAGTTATGAGTTTTACACTACAAAGCTGTAGCATAAAACTCATAACTAAAGTGTTAAAAAGTACACTAACACCCATAAACTACCTATTAAACCCTAAACCGAGGCCCTCCCGCATCGCAAACACTGAAATAAAATTATTAACCCCTAATCTGCCGCTCCGGACATCACCGCCACTATAATAAACATATTAACCCCTAAACCGCCGCACTCCTGCATCGCAAACACTAGTTAAATATTATTAACCCCTAATCTGCCGTCCTTAACATCGCCACCACCTACCTTCATTTATTAAACCCTAATCTGCCGTTCCCAACGCCGCCGCCACTATACTAAAGTTATTAAACCCTAAACCGCCACACTACCGCCTCGCAAACACTAGTTAAATATTATTAACCCCTAATCTGCCGCCCCTAACATCGCCGCAACCTACATTACAGTTATTAACCCCTAATCTGCCACCCCCAACGTCGCCGCCACTATACTAAATTTATTAACCCCTAAACCTAAGTCTAACCCTAACCCTAACACCCCCTAACGTAAATATAATTAAAATAAATCTAAATAAAACCTACTATTAATAACTAAATAATTCCTATTTAAAACTAAATACTTACCTATAAAATAAACCCTAAGCTAGCTACAATATAACTAATAGTTACATTGTATCTAGCTTAGGTTTTATTTTTGTTTTACAGGCAAGTTTGTATTTATTTTAACTAGGTAGAATAGTTACTAAATAGTTATTAACTATGTACTAACTACCTAGCTAAAATAAATACAAATTTACCTGTAAAATAAAACCTAACCTGTCTTACACTAACACCTAACCTTACACTACAATTAAATAAATTACCTAAATTAAATACAATTAACTAAATGAAATACAAATACCTAAATTACAAAAACAAACAAGCACTAAATTACACAAATTAAAAATCAAATTGCAAGATATTTAAACTAATTACACCTAATCTAATAGCCCTATCAAAATAAAAAAGCCCCCCCAAAATAAAATAAAAAATCCTAGCCTAAATTATACTACCAATAGCTCTTAAAAGGGCCTTTTGCAGGGCATTTCCCCAAAGAAATCAGCTCTTTTACCTGTAAAAAAAATACAAACAACCCCACAACAGTAAAACCCACCACCCACACAACCAACCCCCTAAATAAAACCCAAACTAAAAACACCTAAGCTCCCCATTGCCCTGAAAAGGGCATTTGGATGGGCATTGCCCTTAAAAGGGCATTTAGCTCTATTGCTGCCAAAACCCTAATCTAAAACTAAAACCACCCAATAAACCCTTAAAAAAAACCTTACACTAACCCCCGAAGATCCACTTACAGTTTTGAAGACCTGACATCCATCGTCAACGAAGGTGGGAGAAGTCCTCAGTGAAGCGGCGAGAAGTCCTCAACGATGCCGGGAGAAGTCTTCATCCAAGCCGGGAGAAGTGGTCCTCCAGATGGGCAGAAGTCTTCATCCAGACGGCATCTTCTATCTTCATCCATCCGACAAGGAGCGGGTCCATCTTCAAGACATCCGGCGTGGAACATCCTCTTCTGACGACGACTCCCGACGAATGAAGGTTCCTTTAAGTGACGTCATCCAAGATTCTATCAGCCAATCCGAATTAAGGTTGAAAAAATCCTATTGGCTGATGCAATCCGCCAATAGGATTGAACTTCAATCCTATTGACTGATCCAATCAGCCAATAGGATTGAGCTTGCATTCTATTGGCTGATTGGAACAGCCAATAGAATGCGAGCTCAATCCTATTGGCTGATTGCATCAGCCAATAGGATTTATTCAACCTTAATTCCGATTGGCTGATAGAATTCTATCAGCCAATCAGAATCTAAGGGACGCCATCTTGGATGACGTCACTTAAAGGAACCTTCATTCGTTGGAAGTCATCGGAAGAAGAAGATGCTCCACGCCGGATGTCTTGAAGATGGACCAGCTCCTTGCCGGATGGATGAAGATAGAAGATGCCATCTGGATGATGACTTCTGCCCGTCTGGAGGACCACTTCTCCTGGCTTGGATGAAGACTTCTACCGGCTTCGTTGAGGACTTCTTGCCGCTTCGATGAGGACTTCTCCTGGCTTTGTGGACGATGGATGACTCTTGCCGCAACAAAGCGGCAAGAAGTCCTAGTTTAGGCTAGGGTTTTTTTAAACTATTCTACCTAGTTAAAATAAATATAAACTTGCCTGTAAAATAAAAATAAACCCTAAGATAGATACAATGTAACTATTAGTTATATTGTAGCTAGTTTAGGGTTTATTTTACAGGTAAGTATTTTGTTTTAAATAGGAATTATTTAGTTATTAATAGTAGGTTTTATTTAGATTTATTTAAATTATATTTAAATTAGGGGGTGTTAGGGTTAGACTTAGGTTTAGGGGTTAATAAATTTAGTTATAGTGGTTGCGGCGACATTGGGGGCGGCAGATTAGGGGTTAATACATGTAGGTAGGTGGCGGTGATGTTAGGGGCGGCAGATTAGGGGTTAATAATATTTAACTAGTGTTTGCGATGCAGGAGTGTGGCGGTTTAGGGGTTAATATGTTTATTATAGTGGCGGTGGCGTTGGGGGCAGCAGATTAGGGATTAATAGGTGTAGGTAGGTTGCGGCGACATTGGGGCGGGAGATTAGGGGTTAATAAATATAATGTAGGTGTCGGCGATGTTGGGGGCAACAGATTAGGGGTTAATAAGTATAATGTAGGTGGCGGCGATGTCCGGAGCGGCAGATTAGGGGTTAATAAGTATAATGTTGGTGTCAGCAATGTCGGGGGCAGCAGATCAGGGGTTAATAAGTGTAAGATTAGGGATGTTTAAACTCTGGGTTCATGTTAGGGTGTTAGGTGTAAACATAAATTTCGTTTCCTCATAGGAATCAATGGGGCTGCGTTACGGAGCTTTACCCTGCTTTATTGCAGGTGTTAGACTTTTTTTCAGCCACGTTCGCCCCATTGATGTCTATGGGGAAATTGTGCATGAGCACGTAAAACCAGCTCACCACTGACTTAAGCAGCGCTGGTATTGGAGTGCGGTATGGATCTCAATTTTGCTCTATGCTCACTTCTTGCCTTGTAACGCTGGGTTTATGAAAACCTGTAATACCAGCGCTGTAGGTAAGTGAGCGGTGACAATAACATGCAAGTTAGCACCGCACCCCTCATAACGCAAAACTCGTAATCTAGCCGTAAGTTTTGTCAAAAATGTTTATAGAAATGTTCTCATGTTACAGAAGTGCTTTTATAATATCCTAGATTTTACTTCTTGACCACCAAGTCTAAAATACTTACTATCCGGTCCTTTTATATATAAAATAAGGCAGATATTAGATACACATTATATATATACATACATTTTCAATTGTCCTCACTTGCCCTCCTGCATAACCACTGCACAAACTATTCTTCCATTGTGTTTTCAATAAGGAGAATTACACCATTACAGATGCAGTTCACTGGCGCAGACAAAATAACTTTTTACCATATTTAAAGAAACTGTCACAAAGATCTTTCTGACTGATTGGAGACACAATAAGCAAAACCTTGTATTCATATGTAACGAATGTCAGATTTGGAGGGCACGTTACAGAACAATTACACGTATGCTTACATCACCAGTGTTCTATGAAGGGGATGATATTTGGGGGGATTTAAGATGTTGGTTTGTGGATGTTTCTTAGGAACAGGATAAGTCAGACATTCACATGCAAAATCGTGTCATTTGGAAAAACAGCAGAGTTCAGTTACTATTTGTTCATTTGTCCAAGGAGTACCCTTTTCATAGACACTGGCACTTAAACCTGAATACTTGGACCAAATGGATATTGACAACACAATTACTGGACGTTTTAAATGCAAGACAACATGACGCTTAGCAGTTGCTGATCTTTTATAATTACCTAGGGATAATTGTATTATCTAAAAGGGACCTGAATGTTTAAATGTAATTTTAAAAGGACAGTCTATACCTTAGTCATCTTAAAGTCTTACCTTAGATTAAGCAGCAAATAGCCTCCTGCACCCCTTTCTATATAATGCAGCAGAAACGGTAACACAGTTATTTTTAAATAAATATTGTTTCTGGACAGTTTGAAATGTCTGCCAAGCTCCACCCACTGATGACATCACGATCTGGGCTGCATATGGCATCCAATCACAAAAGGCTCACTAGTTGGTTTCAACAGACTATCAATGCTATTCAGCAGAGTGCATAGATGCTGCCCAAATTGTGATGTCATTGGTGGGTGGAGCTTGGCTGCCATTTTAAACTGGCCAGAAACAATATTCATTTAAAAATAACTATTTTACCGTTCTTTCTGCATGATATAAAGAGGCTGCAGGAGGCTATTTTCTTGATACCCCTGTTTCCACACGAGCCTTCAGGCTCGCCGGAAACAGCAGTTATGAAGCAGCGGTCTAAAGACCGCTGATCCATAACTGGTCCGCTGCCTCTGAGGCTGCGGTCTGCAATCCGTCCGATCCTATACAATCGGGCTGATTGACACCCCTGCTAGCAGCCGATTGACAGTGAATCTGCAGGGGGTGGCATTGCACAAGCTAAAGCGTATCATATTGGACAGACTTCGATAAATCGGCCCCAATGTGTGCAATAAAAAAAAATCAAAAATTACTTTTATGATCATATGAACCTTTTTTTCTTCGAATCCTTTGCTGAAACTTAGCCATTTCCTTTAAGAGCATACTGAGGAAAAGTCAGGAGTGTGTATATGGCATAAGTGTTTACAACAATGGTTGTAATAATGTTCTACATATATGGCTAGATTACAATTGAAGCGCAAAGCTATCAATAGAACTTCTGTTTTTTGCACTCATATTGCAGCCCAAAGTTATTTTGTTATTGCTTTATCAATGGTTCACAGTGATGGATAACCTTGGCGTCCATCATGTCTCAGAACTACATTTCCCATGATGCTCATCTAGACTCCAGAGTGCCTAAGCATCATGGGAAATGTAGTTCCAAAACATCTGAGGTGCCAAGATGATGCTCAATGCTGCTGTATTTATTTCTAATGGATTACAATAAAGTGGATTTTATGCTTTAGGTTCTTGTGCACGTACTTTATTCTTACTGTTATGCTGGTAGAGTACGGGGATTCTGTGTCCCATAGTGCACCTGAATCACATCATTTCCCAGGGATAGTTTGGTACACGTGGTGTTGCCAAGGAGAAGTATTTGTCACAATACGGAAATAAGTTACGGCTATCTGGATGATCCAAGAGATGGGGTCAATAGTGTAAGGAGTGACACCCTCCCATAGCAAGAGATCTGTACCATTGAAGCCTTATAGATTCTGTGGAGCACAGACAAAGCTTGGGAGTATTGGGCTGGGAGTGGATAAATTCCACGGTGCCCCTCCAAGAAAGAGCATGTTTTTGGTGAGTGACATTCTCCTCCATTATTTCTGGTAATAAGGTACTGTGTTAAACTGACCAGGAACATTTTGAACTGATTTAATAGCTTTAGCCCTTACACCAATACTCAAGTTTAAAAACAAATTTAAAAAAAACAGCGAATCACCTTCATCAGTGCTGATGTCACACTTTGCTTTACTGAGGGAAATAGCATGACTGTGCCTGTACATGCCAGATGTACACTCCTTTGCAAGTCCCGGGGCTAGTATCCTGATTGGCTGCGTAAAGTCCCTTTACAATGGGATGTGGCAAGTAAGGAAATATTGAGGTAAAATGTCTTCCTTTTTTACATAGAGATGTTCAGGTGATATTTTATAGTTAGAGAGTAGCACCTCTGCTGCATTACTTTCACATGCTTCAACATGTGAGTATTACGTCCCTTTAAAATAGACACTACTACAATAAATTATACCTTGGGTTTTGAAGCCTATAATGTTTTATAATAATCAATTTGCTGAGTGAAATGTAGTGATTGTTTATTAAGACATAAAAAATTAAATCCTTATCATTTAAAGTAAAAAAAAAACTATCAGCAAAGCAATGCATATTTATTATTTATTCTATCTACTTCATATGATTTGAGAACTGTGTTTCTTTTCAATTCCCTGAAAGAGGCTGGAGTGTATACTGAATATTTAAGTATGCTGCTGTTTTTCAAACCCAGCTACATGTTACTCATTGGTTGCTTTGATCAGTGCAGGAGCTCATAGACAACCTGCCTTGAATTGGTGCCAAAAGGTTAGAGTAAGCTAATAGACTAAAATGGACATGAAACACTGAGGGCCAGATTACAAGTGGAGCGCAACCTTTTGCACACAAACGATATCGGGCTTTTGTGTTCGTTTGCGCGCAGGCTAAATTGTGATACAAAAAAGTCACAAAGCACTTCAAAAATACATTACAAAGTACAGTTACACTCATAATTACATCATCTAATAAAAATTATTTAAAACAAATATTGCACACAGATGTTATAATGGCATTCTTCACAAGCCAAACATTACTACGTATCTGTCACTAACAGGCCATCTGTCAACCCATGATAATTTTGCTAGCAAAATGACAGTAGCTAGCCTATGAAAGTGGAGAAAAAAGTTGTTCGCAAAACAGGAAACAAATGTAGGGTAAATTGATTTGTATATGTTTAAAAAATGCTGCAGACAAAGTTCCCTGTCATATTCGCTTTCCAATGTCATATTCGCTTTCCAATGTCAATGTCATATTCGCTTTCCAATTTTGTATTTTAGTGATCTTTATTACTTTCTATGGAGGTAAGTTTGTGACTCATCAGGAATTCCTAGTTATGTCCTTTTTCTTAGATCATTCTATGATGTATTCCCATGCAAGGGTCAGCGTGATATTTCTCACCATGCTATTGAATTTTACGTTATTGGGCCCACAGGGACCGAAATTCCATAAAAGGATCCCCTGACTCACCAGTTTCATGAGCTTCACCAGTTCCTGTTCTTTTATGTAGCTGATTCAGTAAAGAAGTGAACTGAGCTTTAGTGAATCAGTTGCACAGAATAACAATGGAACTGATGAAACTTAGGGGCAGGAGAATCCTCTTAGTAAATGGTGTAGCTTCTCAAATTTCACCATATAGCAATGTACACACTCATTTAAACCACAGCAGGATAAACTATACAGAAGGTTTCCAGAGAGTGTATTCCTGAACTGCTCTAGATTGCAAATTACTTATACAAATCACAATTGTTAAATGTTTTTAGAATACTTTAGATTTTTATGTGAAGATTGTTTAATGCAATGCTTAAATTCCAATTTATAATAAGCACATGTAAAAAAAAATGCCTGAAATTCCTTTTTTATCTTTGATGTCAATATATCTTCTCAACAATTTGTTTCTTAATAATAAATGCTATACATTTAAGAGATTACTATATGTTTTCATGAACTTTGTTTGAAATCAAGACTTGTGATCATGCAGCATTCTATTTGTATGTCTATAAATTCTGGGGCAATTCAAATCACATAAACATACGGAATGTATTCAAAATTCCACTGGTGCAATTCAAATCACATAAACATACGGAATGTATTCAAAATTCCAATGAATTTAACTTGAGTTATAAGAGACAAATTTGTGTAAGCTTTAAAAGCTGTTCTTCATGGATATAATAGAACTGTCCACTAAGCCTTCTCAATAATTTTCTCTGTTCCTAATTTACATCCTTAAGAAAAGGAATTTAAAGACCACCAGAGTTGGGTTCAGCCTGCGTAATGAGCATGAAATCTGTATCTCAATTGCTTCTGTTCTTACGGTTGTAGTGCTGTATTCACTTTCTAAAGGTATTTTTCCTGCCAAGTTTTCATTGGAAGTAATCATGGGAATGCGTAAAGACTCTAAAACAATACTTTTCACCATAAACTGCACTTTAAATTATAATTAATAAGTATAAATTTTGCTATAAATACAAATAAATATGTAAATGTTTTACTTTCATAGTTGTTTGCACTCTTAAATTCTGCAAATAAAAATAAAAGCAAAACTAAATATGTACATGTTTGTATAAACCCTTTGGTAAATAAAGAGCATTTTGTATGTCTCAATAAATCCTTTCTAACCTGTGTATTGTAACATTTCATAAACACTGCAGTCTTTTTAATTCTCAATCATTTTCAAAAGCTTTTTAATAAATGCTTCCTACAAACAGCTACATTTCTTGACAACTTTGCTCACAAGTTTATAACTACTGGATGATCTTTATTTCAGAAATATTATTATCTCGGCACCTCAGGGGTGGAGCTTCAGTGGTAGGGGGTTAGACAATAAGGGACCGATTCCCTATAGCTCTCTGGGTTGGTGAGATTCTACAAGAATGCTCACCATCCCTTCTATTTCCCTGATGCAATTCTATAAAGCCTATTTTTACCTTGAAAACAGGGTGTCGCGACAAGGGGGCATATACTTACAAAAGGAGATGCATACATTACAAAAGTGTTTCTTTTGCAAAAATGGGCTGAACATGGGCGTATATGAAGTTGTCTCTATAATCCCAGCGTAATCCTGTAAAGATTTTCGCATTGCAGATTTAATTTTTTCTCACCAGCTAGAAGGAGGCAAGCTTTTCTTAAAACACTAAAAATACTTATAGCCCCAATAGAAAAACACCTGCATACAGATATAGAAGCAATTGTAAGATGCTATATTCAGAAAGCAGCATAATGTGATTTATTTTGGTTGCAGGATTTAATTTTTAAAGTGCTCCCTCTGCTCACTGCTAACTTTGCTCTATGGAGGGAAGGGTCCCTTTCCAGCAAGCTCCATTACTTTCAATAGGAGTCATCTCACTACTCGGAATGGTCCAGAATATTGAAGGATGACTTGGAGTGCAGAGCATAAACCAACTGCATAGCAATGTTGTGCAACCTTAAGTCCCAGGAGTCATGATACGGATCCAAGTCATTTTTATTTTCCCTACAGTTCTTTTTCCTACCATTCCCCTCTACCTGCCCCCATAGTCTGCCGAGTTAGATGCTATGTTGATCACTAAAATTAACTTTGGGCTAGATTTCGAGTGTCGGGCTAACTCTTGTGCGCAAGCGAAAAGGGGTTCTAGCGCAGTTAATGCTCAACATGTAAATAACGCTCCACTTGTAATCTGGACCTATATATGTGTCACTAGATAATAGGGTCTCCTTATGGCTGGTCCCTATGACCATCCACCAAGGAGCTTCTGATCCTAACAATTGTAATACTCATATTTATATAATTATGTATAAAGTCTAACTATAAACCTGTCCAACTGTAATTAAATTTAACTTTGAACATTTACCCATCACAATTAACCCTATCTATCACCCCAACATTGGCCCCTTTCACAAATAACACTTCAACACAATCCCATATACAGCAATTACTCCTCCTCAAGAAAATATAACTCCCATAAAATGACCTCATTATAACTCCCAAAATAATGCCTTGTAATCTCTGCTATACCTAAACCCACTAAAAGTATATCAAAACTGAACTTCAGCCATAGGGCCTTGTTGGCTTTCCCTACTTTTCCAATTAGTTCTAATGGAAAAAATAGCTAAATCTCAATCATAAACACAATTATTTTTCCTGCATGTTTTTTTGAAATTATCAGATTATACAGCCTTATTCTTTTGAAAATGCATGTTGACCTGTTTTACAAGCAGTGCATTTTGATGTTTGCACATGCTGTTTATATGTTAACAAAATGGGGGATATTTAACAAAGTGTCAACTTAAAATACACTTGAATCCTGTGTCGTATTTGTCGCGAGATTGATCTGCCGTAGTTATCAAAGCATCAAGATCTTCAAATGTTGAAATGTGTGATGAAATATACACTCCCGCAATCTCAATCCGACGCAGATCGATGCTTGCGTCATTACAGATGTTTTGAATTCACATTCGACTCTGACCATTTTCCCAATGTATTAAACATTTCACAGGTACGCTTGCGTCTGTTCCGACACAGTGTACCTAGTTTTCAATCCACCACCCTTGAGGCCGATGATGCCAAAGAAATCAATGGGAGTCTGAAAACACAGAAAGCTTATGTTCGATGCTGCAAGAGAATGAAGTATATTACATAATAAAAGTAAATTAGAAACTTTATTAAAATAGTATACCCTTTCTAAATCAAAAAACATTATTTCATTTGTTGCACTAGTAGATGTAGAGATAAAAATGAAAAATACATTACTACTTATGGATTATGTTACAACTTTTTCTCTCATTACAAAGCAAGGGGACTATTATTTCTTGAAACGTTTTGCCCCAAACTTGTCGCAATAATAGATATAGCGATAAAAATGAAATAAATACACAACATAATATAGCTAACTTCCTTTTTATTTTTTTAGAAACATCTATTTGCACCATGTTTAAGCCATGTAATACAAGTCCCACTCTCCACTTTGCACCAAATTTGACGCAACACTTTTCGCACCAATTATGACGCAAACTCCTAAACAACCCACACACTAGTGAATTTTTCAACCACTTTTGATTGGAATATGCATAATCGCATGATTTATGACATCAGTCATTCTGATTCAAATATACATTTTAAACTATCACTAACTAATCAAATTGCTCGATACTTGCATTATTGATCACTCATCAGAACTTGTAAGTGCCATTTGTTACATTGTGTATTATACTTTGACAGTATGTATATGTGAACTTAGTATTAAAGATAAACATTGATGCTGACATTAGGACACACAGTGTAATATTTTAGACAATGATTTTAAAATTCGAATTGATGTTTGATGCAATTTCATCTTAAACTGATAGCTCAAAGGGATAGCCCACCTAACATTAAACTGTGATGAATCAGATACAGTAGAAATTAAAATCACCTCTTTACTGTCATGCTACTTTCAGTGTATTTCTTCCTTCTCTTGAATTTCTTTTTCAGTAAGATATGTCATTTTATATGCCAGCTCATTTTATAACACCTGTGTAGGGGTGGTTTTTAAAACTAGATTGCAATCAGGAGGGGTTACACAGGTACAGAGAGAAAACTGTCCCAGCTCTTAAAATATCCATTGATTGCAAATAAATACATATGATACCCTGATTACATGTTATATTTGCAATTATTCCTACTCAGAATAATAATAAATTTACACTATATACATATAGTGGTATAAATAAACAAAGAGATAACAACATTGTTTAAAAAAAAAAAAGGAATTTAGGGACGTGAATATGTTTGCAAAAGATTTCTGACATAACACACACACACACACACACACACATATATATATATATATATACATACAAGTATGTGCAAAGATATATGTACAAATTCTAGCATTAATAATTATTTATAAAAAAACATGAGATAAAAGCATATCATGACTTCTAGAAATACAAATACACATTAACTTATGTGAAAGGATCCTATAACAGATTTTTTTTGTATAACAAATAAATATAAAAATAACTTTCTATGAGATATTGTTTGTTCAGGTATAAATCTATCGATTTCTTGGAGATTAACAGATGAAAAATAAAAGATTAGCTTTAGAGAAATGTGTTTGTTCATGGACAGTAATGAAATGGTATAAATAAAGTTGGGAAAAACCTGAATAACTGCAACATCGATTACTTTTAGTTAACAACAGTCTGATGCTCACTGCGTCTTACTTGACGCACGTGTTTTTGACGTTTTTTATAAATAAGGGCATCGTATGTGGATCCGCGTCAGCGATGTCAGGCGAGCGAATTGCGAATGCACAGTGATTGACGCTTTGATAAATATCCCCCAATAGGTTTACAAAGTAGTTAAGAGTATTGTTCAAATTACACTTTTTTAAAGCAGTGATGTTTTACATATATTTGCATTATTACAACATACAATAAAAACTGCAGAGAATTTTTAGATTATAACGTGCTAATCATTAAACACTGGTACCAAACTGGCCATCGTTAAACAAGTTTTCAAATATCTCCACAGACAATAACAATAAAAAAGGAATATGCATCCTCTTTCCAGTCTAATGATGCAGTTTTCCATAACAGTGAAACAAGATATTGAGCTCGGACATGATCCGCAATATTTTATAATGTCCGCTCACATCATGATAAATAGGTGTTAACATTTTTCTCTGTGTGTGCATGTGATGCATAGATAGCAGCCATTTTAGTCTCAAGGCTAGTATTCTCAGGGCACCAGCAGTTTAAATACTACAGCTGCGCAGAGCGCCAATGGGGCTTGTATCACTTGTATCACTTCAGAGTCATTGCCAGATGGTACAAGCACCTTAGGCTCTCTCAGCAAGTGCTGTGTTTACAATGCTGGTGCACAGTGTATACTTAAATACACTTTGGAAACAGCTATAGCTTTTATTAGAATCAGTTTTGCTAATACATGTACAGTATATTACAAAAATGCTTCTATTCAAAACTGAAACGCATCCATGTTGATTCAAATTTTTGCTAGAATGTCCCTTTAATTAGCAGCCAAAAAAGTAAATAAATGTAAAGGTACTTGCCATGTTTGGGTCGAATCTTCAGTCCATGTTGAAAGAAAGACACAGAAGATAACTCATTGACCAAATGCAATGCAGAGCAGGCTTTAAAACATTGTTTCATAATGCACTAAATACCTTGTAATGACAAGATCTCATTAAACATACTGGGTGAGTTGGAAAATGTTTAAATGCATTATCACATTGTTTGCTACAGTGGTTTTCTAGTAGCCAAACCCCACCCACCTTGTGCCTTATTTGGAGGAGCCATTTTAGGCCTTGTTAAAATTGTTGACAAGCCATGGTCATTATGTTAGCAAACTCTCCATTGTTTTGCAGTTGTTATCTAATCACCTTAGCTGAAGCCAATTAAAGGGAAAATGTACTGTAAAATTGTTTTTCATTTTAATGTGTTTTTTAATTAATTATGGAACCAGCTGCAGAATATAAAATGAACAAAAATTGTTTATTTAGGTTTATTTTTCTTAGAATGGTGAAAAATGTAGAGTACGCTGTCCCTTTAGGACAAATAGGTGGCAGGGTTAGACTTGTGAAGCCAGTTACTGGCTATGGTCACACCAAACGTGAACTCATCGAGCAGGCCTCCCACCACACACACACCAAGGCAAGTATAACATTGTATGTCCATGCCTGTTAACGCTGCTAGGCCTTGATGCTGGCAACAGTCATTTACTGGTCTTCACACCAAGATTTGTTACCACCACATTTAAAGGGACAGTATAGACCAATTTTCATATAAGTGCATGTTATAGACTCTACTATAAAGAATAATATGCACAGAAACTGATATAAAAATCCAGTATAAAACCGTTTAAAAACGAACTTAGAAGCTTCCAGTTTAGCTCTGTTGAAAAGGTAGATAGAACACCCACTGCAAGTGGGAAATAACAGACCCCCCCCCCCTCCCCCTTTCTCTGCATATGAAAAGACTTGTTACACAAACAGGAGCAAGCTGGAGGAGGAATACATCAGTATTCTCCTAAAACTTTGGGGCTTGGTTAGGAGTCTGAAAAAAAGAGCAATTTTATTTGAAAATAAGCAAAACTATACATTAAAAAAAAACAAAAAAACTTTATGGGCTATATAAATAGATCATCTACAAAACATTTATGCAAAGAAAAAATGAGTGTATAATGTCCATTTAACAACAAAACCCATGCTGCTGTTGGAGCTACCTTCCTAGGGAATAGCTGAAATGCTGTGTCCACAGGAACAGGGCACCGCCCTTGGTGTCTTAGTGGATGACAAACTCAGCTGCTGCTGCTGCTGCTGCTGCTGCTGCTGCTGCAAACTTAAATCAATCTACTGCCTCTGGCAAGGCAGATACATTTACAGGGTTGACTCTGTTTCGTCTGGTGCCCGATGCTGGGGTATACCAGCCAGGAAAATGCAGAAACATCAACAAGCCACTGTTTTACTTGTATCAGCTGTAAAATTCTGCATCCATTCCATCTATAAAACTGAGAAAATTAGATGTGAAATCCTTTTAAAAATGTTACAATAATAACAGAAACAGAAGCAAAAATAAACACATTCAGCCTGCATCATTAATAATAATAATGAAAGAGAGTGTCCTGAACAAAAATACACTTTTTTAGCTCTTTGCACTGATTACTAATCCATACTAACCTGTCTTGTCCTTCCTTTAAATTCCTTCTACTTATCCCTACTTCTCTCATTAATTCCTTAAATCCTTATACTCCCTTATCCCCTAACACTCCATGAAGTCTCTCCATTTCTTCTCTCTCTTTACTAATCAATACTTTTCCTTGTCTTTCCACCACCTATAACCTACCTCCAATATACCATCCCTTGTGGTTGTGGAAGTGAGCATGTCATGTGCGTAAGAAAGGAGAGTGTGAAACTGTGATACGAGTGTGACTGGAGTATAGAGGAGATGTGATGAAAGGGGCAGGACTTAGGGCCTGATATTCAAAACCTTCTCAACATGGAGAGAAATCATGCAAAATCTTTGGGATTTTTCTGTAGATCTTATATTGTAATGTAGGTGTCTCTTCTTTACATCAAGAACCTGAGACAAATATCTTTCAACTTGCAATTTGTGTTTCTTTTTTTTTTTCTTCTTTTTTTTTAAATAATATTCTTTATTTATGCCTAGATTTAGAGTTCTGTGTTATCCGTCAAAACCAGCGTTAAGGGGTCCTAACGCTGGTTTTGGCCGCCCGCTGGTATTTAGAGTCAGTCAGGAAAGGGTCTAACTCTATCTTTCCAGCCGCAACTTTTCCATACCGCAGATCCCCTTACGCCAATTGCGTATCCTATCTTTTCAATGGGATCTTCCTAACGCCGGTATTTAGAGTCTTGGCTGAAGTGAGCGTTAGAACTCTAACGACAAAACTCCAGCTGCAGAAAACAGTCAGGAGTTAAGAGCTTTATGGGCTAACGCCGGTTTATAAAGCTCTTAACTACTGTGCTCTAAAGTACACTAACACCCATAAACTACCTATGTACCCCTAAACCGAGGTCCCCCCACATCGCCGCCACTCTAATAAAAAATTTTAACCCCTTATCTGCCGACCGAACACCGCCGCCACCTACATTATCCCTATGTACCCCTATTCTGCTGCCCCTAACATCGCTGACACCTACATAATATTTATTAACCCCTAATCTGCCCCAACGTCGCCACTACCTTACCTACACTTATTAATCCCTAATCTGCCGACCGGACCTCGCCGCTACTCTAATAAATGTATTAACCCCTAAAGCTAAGTCTAACCCTAACCCTAACACCCCCCTAAGTTAAATATAATTTAAATCTAACAAAATAAATTATTTCTTATTAAATAAATTAATCCTATTTAAAGCTAAATACTTATCTGTAAAATAAACCCTAATATAGCTACAATATAAATAATAATTACATTGTAGCTATTTTAGGATTTATATTTATTTTACAGGCAACTTTGTATTTATTTTAACTAGGTACAATAGCTATTAAATAGTTATTTACTATTTAATAGCTACCTAGTTAAAATAATTACAAAATTACCTGTAAAATAAATCCTAACCTAAGTTACAATTAAACCTAACACTACACTATCAATAAATAAATTAACTAAACTACCTACAATTATCTACAATTAAATCAACTAAACTAAATTACAAAAAAAAAAACCCACTAAATTACAAAGAATAAAAAAAGATTACAAGAATTTTAAACTAATAACACCTACTCTAAGCCCCCTAAAAAAATAACAAAGCCCTCCAAAATAAAAAAATGCCCTACCCTATTCTAAAATAAAAAGTTAACAGCTCTATTACCTTACCAGCCCTTAAAAGGGCTTTTTGTGGGGCATGCCCCAAAGAAATCAGCTCTTTTGCCTGTAAAAAAACATACAATACCACCCCCAACATTACAACCCACCACCCACATACCCCTAATCTAACCCACGCAAACCCCCCTTAAAAAACCTAACACTAAGCCCCTGAAGATCTCCCTACCTTGTATTCACCCAGCCGGGTATCACCGATCCGTCCAGAAGAGGGTCTGAAGTCTTCATCCTATCCGGCAAGAAGATGCACGCGTAGCTAACGCACCCCTTTGGCCGTAAAACTCTAAATCTAGGTGTTAGGAAGTAAAGACAAACCAGGACGAACATGTCCCACAAGAATACACAAAACAAAAGTATAGACACAAGTTGTGGGTATCCCAAGTAAAGTAGGCTACAAAACATGAGTACTGTCTAGTACTCTAGTTACAGACACAGATAGTATTCTAACAAAGGAATCTAAGGTACAGATCTGACTTGTAGCATATCACAACCATTTTGTTGTAAGATCATATCTTAAATTAATCTTAATCTTAAATTTGCAAATACAAGGTCCATTAATCCTCATGTAGTCCAGTCAGTCAGTAAGTGGACATACCATTCAAAGCAGCAATACATTAACATTGTAAAAATCTAAATTAGGATATCAGGAACCATTAACTCAAAATCTGCTGAACCGTAAATATCTGGGTTCACAATGTCCCAAGGATTTATTGCTATAATAGTAGAAATTAAAACTATTTTTGTCCTGAGCGAAACAAAGCAGTTAGCGCTTAGGATAGGGCTGAGACTACCTAGCTCTGCCTAGGGTTGCGGAGGGTTTTAGTTACCCCTATCCAAAATAGTTCCAGGTCAGGGGGGGTACTTAGCAGGGCAATAACTTGTTGCTGCAGTAAGTGCCATATTCCCCCTTTTCAAATAAAAGAAGCATAATAACAAACAGGGGTACAAAATAGAAGATGTATAGGCCAAAATAACTTATTTATCCAAGGATATTAATGTACCCCCTAAAATATAGAAAAATAAGGTGGAGCATAACCCAACTGAAAATTAATGGCCACTCATGGACCACGAGAATTGAGTATAATAAGGGGTAAATGTTGGGGGATATAACAGCAGGGCCCCTCTGTGACCCAAAACATTAGTGCGATTCTGTATAAACAATAGTGTTGAGTAGTATTCATATTGTATTAGTACACAGAACAGCAGGAAATATCTATCCAAATATGTGAAAACTATTACATATGTTATTAACTATTATAAATATTACTAACGTGAACAGCACACTTATAATATAGAAACATATATAGCTCTGTTGGAATAAAAACTAGAAACCATTCTTGTGGTAGTTTACACTCTCATAAAGTGGTTATGTATCTATTGACCTAGTCATAATATTTATGTCTATGGCTAAAGCAGTACCAGAATACACTGTACAGAGCATTGTATGTGTGGAAATGTTGCATTAAATATAAACAGAAACATTTTGTACTGACTTCTGAAAATAAAACAAAATTATCTCTGCTTTCTAATCTGAGGACTTTCAAATGGCACTGGGTGTATGGGGGCCTTAATATTATTATTATTGGTTATTTGAAGAGCGCCAACAGATTCAGCAGCGCTGGAATAGTTAATATAGACTGAATACAAATAACTTACATAAGAATTATACGCCTAGATTTAGAGTTTTGCGGCCAAAGGGGTGCGTTAGCTACGCTGGCTTTTTTCTGGCCGCACCTTTTAAATACCGCTGGTATTTAGAGTTCACAGAATGGCTGCGTTAGGCTCCAAAAAAAGGAGCGTAGAGCATATTTACCGCAACTTCAACTCTCGATACCAGCGGTGCTTACGGACGCGGCCAGCTTCAAAAACGTGCTCGTGCACGATTCCCCCATAGAAAACAATGGGGCTGTTTGAGCTGAAAAAAAACCTAACACCTGCAAAAAAGCCGCGTTCAGCTCCTAACGCAGCCCCATTGGGGAAACACTTCCTACGTCTGCACCTAACACTCTAACATGTACCCTGAGTCTAAACACCCCTAACCTTACACTTATTAACCCCTATTCTGCCGCCCCCGCTATCGCTGACCCCTGCATATTTTTTAACCCCTAATCTGCCGCTCCGTAAACCACCGCTACTTACATTATCCCTATGTACCCCTAATCTGCTGCCCCTAACACCGCCGACCCCTATATTATATTTATTAACCCCTAATCTGCCCCCCACAAAGTCGCCTCCCCCTGCCTACACTTATTAACCCCTAATCTGCCGAGCGGACCGCACCGCTATTATAATAAAGTTATTAACCCCTAATCCGCCTCACTCCCGCCTCAATAACCCTATAATAAATAGTATTAACCCCTAATCTGCCCTCCCTAACATCGCCGACACCAAACTTCAAACATTAACCCCTAATCTGCCGACTGGAGCTCACCGCTATTCTAATAAATGTATTAACCCCTAAAGCTAAGTCTAACCCTAACACTAACACCCCCCTAAGCTAAATATAATTTAAATCTAATGAAATAAATTAACTCTTATTAAATAAATTATTCCTATTTAAAGCTAAGTACTTACCTGTAAAATAAATCCTAATATAGCTTCAATATAAATTATAATTATATTATAGCTATTTTAGGATTTATATTTATTTTACAGGTAACTTTGTATTTATTTTAACCAGGTACAATAGCTATTAAATAGTTAAGAACTATTTAATAGCTAAAATAGTAAAAATAATTACAAAATTACCTGTAAAATAAATCCTAACCTAAGTTACAAATAAACCTAACACTACACTATCAATAAATAAATTAAATAAAATACCTACAATTACCTACAATTAAACCTAACACTACACTATCAATACATTAATTAAATACAATACCTACAAATAACTACAATTAAATAAAGTAAAAAAAATAAAAAAGAACTAAGTTACAAAAAATAAAAAAATATTTACAAACATTAGAAAAATATTACAACAATTTTAAACTAATTACACCTACTCTAAGCCCCCTAATGAAATTACAAAGCCCCCCAAAATAAAAAATGCCCTACCCTATTCTAAATTACAAAAGTTCAAAGCTCTTTTACCTTACCAGCCCTGAACAGGGCCCTTTGCGGGGCATGCCCCAAGAAATTCAGCTCTTTTGCCTGTAAAAAAACACATACAATACCCCCCCCCAACATTACAACCCACCACCCACATACCCCTAATCTAACCCAAACCACCCTTAAATAAACCTAACACTAAGCCCCTGAAGATCTTCCTACCTTATCTTCACCTCACCGGGTATCACCGATCCGTCCTGGCTCCAAAATCTTCATCCAACCCAAGCGGGGGCTGGCGATCCATAATCCTGCGGCTGAAGAGGTCCAGAAGAGGCTCCAAAGTCTTCATCCTATCCAGGAAGAAGAGGCGATCCAGACCGGCAACCATCTTGATCCAAGAGGCATCTTCTATCTTCATCCGATGAGGAACGGCTCCATCGTGAAGACCTCCAGCGCGGATCAATCTTCTTCCGACGACGTCCAACTGAAGAATGACAGTTCCTTTAAGGGACGTCATCCAAGATGGCGTCCCTCGAATTCCGATTGGCTGATAGGATTCTATCAGCCAATCGGAATTAAGGTAGGAAAATTCTGATTGGCTGATGGAATCAGCCAATCAGAATCAAGTTCAATCCGATTGGCTGATCCGATCAGCCAATCAGATTAAGCTCGCATTCTATTGGCCGATCAGAATTCGAGGGATGCCATCTTGGATGACGTCCCTTAAAGGAACCGTCATTCTTCAGTTGGACGTCGTCGGAAGAAGATTGATCCGCACTGGAGGTCTTCACGGTGGAGCCGTTCCTCATCGGATGAAGATAGAAGATGCCGCTTGGATCAAGATGGTTGCCGGTCTGGATCGCCTCTTCTTCCCGGATAGGATGAAGACTTTGGAGCCTCTTCTGGACCTCTTCAGCCGCAGGATTATGGATCGCCAGCCCCCGCTTGATTTGGATGAAGATTTTGGAGCCAGGACCGATCGGTGATACCCGGTGAGGTGAAGATAAGGTAGGAAGATCTTCAGGGGCTTAGTGTTAGGTTTATTTAAGGGGGGTTTGGGTTAGATTAGGGGTATGTGGGTGGTGGGTTGTAATGTTGGGGGGGGTATTGTATGTGTTTTTTTACAGGCAAAAGAGCTGAATTTCTTGGGGCATGCCCCGCAAAGGGCCCTGTTCAGGGCTGGTAAGGTAAAAGAGCTTTGAACTTTTGTAATTTAGAATAGGGTAGGGCATTTTTTTATTTTGGGGGGCTTTGTAATTTCATTAGGGGGCTTAGAGTAGGTGTAACTAGTTTAAAAGTGTTGTAATATTTTTCTAATGTTTGTAAATATTTTTTTATTTTTTTGTAACTTAGTTCTTTTTTCTTTTTTGTACTTTAGTTAGTTTATTTAATTGGAGTTATTTGTAGGTATTGTATTTAATTAATGTATTGATAGTGTAGCGTTAGGTTTAATTGTAGGTAATTGTAGGTATTTTATTTAATTAATTTATTAATAGTGTAGTGTTAGGTTTAATTGTAACTTAGGTTAGGATTTATTTTACAGGTAATTTTGTAATTATTTTAACTATTTTAGCTATTAAATAGTTCTTAACTATTTAATAGCTATTGTACCTGGTTAAAATAAATACAAAGTTACCTGTAAAATAAATATAAATCCTAAAATAGCTATAATATAATTATAATTTATATTGTAGCTATATTAGGGTTTATTTTACAGGTAAGTATTTAGCTTTAAATAGGAATAATTTATTTAATAAGAGTTAATTTATTTCGTTAGATTTAAATTATATTTACTTTAGGGGGGTGTTAGGGTTAGGGTTAGACTTAGCTTTAGGGATTAATCCATTTATTACAGTAGCGGCGAGATTCGGTCGGCAGATTAGGGGTTAATAAATTAAGTTAGGTGTCGGCGATGTTAGGGAAGGCAGATTAGGGGTTAATACTATTTATTAAAGGGTTATTGAGGCGGGAGTGAGGCGGATTAGGGGTTAATAACTTTATTATAGTAGCGGTGCGGTCCGCTCGGCAGATTAGGGGTTAATAAGTGTAGGCAGGTGGAGGCGACGTTGAGGGGGGCAGATTAGGGGTTAATAAATATAATATAGGGGTCGGCGGTGTTAGGGGCAGCAGATTAGGGGTACATAAGGATAACGTAGGTAGCGGCGCTTTGCGGTCGGCAGATTAGGGGTTAATTATTGTAGGTAGCTGGCGGCGACGTTGTGGGGGGCAGGTTAGGGGTTAATAAATAGGATATAGGGGTCGGTGGTGTTAGGGGCAGCAGATTAGGGGTACATAAGTATAAGGTAGGTGGCGGTCGGCAGATTAGGGGTTAAAAAAAATTAATAGAGTGGCGGCGATGTGGGGGAACCTCGGTTTAGGGGTACATAGGTAGTTTATGGGTGTTAGTGTACTTTAGAGTACAGTAGTTAAGAGCTTTATAAACCGGCGTTAGCACAGAAAGCTCTTAACTACTGACTTTTTTCTGCGGCTGGAGTTTTGTCGTTAGATTTCTAACACTCACTTCAGCCAAGACTCTAAATACCGGCGTTAGAAAGATCCCATTGAAAAGATAGGATACGCAATTGACGTAAGGGGATCTGCGGTATTGAAAAGTCGCGGCTGAAAAGTGAGCGTTAGACCCTTTAATGACTGACTCCAAATACCAGAGGGCGGTAAAAACCAGCGTTCGGAGCCTCTAACGCTGGTTTTGACGGCTACCGCCCAACTCTAAATCTAGGCCCTAGTGATTAATATGATAGGGCCTCTTTTTATAAAACTATAAAGACTATGGCATCTAACAGTTATGAGATGGTTATAGAACTATGATAGTAGGTTGCATAGCAGGGCCACTAATGTGCCCTTGATATATTCTTTTGGACCCATTTGGCAAGATATAAGGTCCCTTTTGGGCCCTTGGTGTATGATATCAAATTAGAGGTTGAAAATCTTTAGACACCTTCTTTTCTGCCCTCAACTACAGTATAGGCCACTTTTGGACCCTTATTAACTCTAATGCCTAAGCGGAGGATTTTTAAGGCAGCACAGGCCTCTATTGGACCCGATTACACACTGTATGTAATTAAAAGGTGTATAAAGTATGGATCTGTAACATTAAGCAAACCATAGGGCAACTTTTAAATCCTTTATGAATAATATCACGCTAAGAAATAGAACTCTTTAAAGACTATAGCATCCAACAGCAAACTATAGGGACATGTTGGACCCTTGGTATATGAGAACAAACTAAAATAATAGAGTACTATGAGGAGCTGTTACATATATCGTTATAGTACATAGCACACTCAAAAATAGTAATAGAAGAAATACACAGGTTACCTTTTGGCCTCTAGAGAAATTATTACATGTATATTTCTATAATGAATAACACAAGTAAAGCTTTTAATTGTCTAATGAACTGTATAGCCTTAGTTTACATCTATCAACTCAGTAAATTCACATAATACTAACACAGAAATGTAATCTGAAATCAGGAATGGTTGTGGTTGTCTATTGTCCAATGTAGAGTCATTCATATCACATCCCACCAAAAATCATATTAGGACAACAGGGATATAATTCTTAACATACATATAGGACATCTGACTAAAAACAGTCCTCAGGAGCATAGTACTATAGTAATACTGTACGTAGGAGCAAGCAAGGATTTCAGGTTGGAACACCATCATTAGGAGTTATGTGTAGGGTAGAGCATACAAAGATAAACACACGGTAATAGCGGCCCTGTTTATCCTATACCGGACTTAGGGCTAGAAATAGTCTAAGCAAGTGACATGTTTCTCGGGCTAGAATAGAGGAGTTAGTACAGGCTCGCACATTATCAAGCATTCTGGTAAATCTGCAGATTTTGGCCCTCCACGGAGGACACAACTCTCTTTCAGCCTCTAGCAAAAACTGCGGACAGATCGCCTCTGGATACCAGTAAGTGCTGGAGTGGCGCACCAGGGAGCCGGCTGCACTCCCTTCCACAGCCGCCCATTTGAAACCATCTGCATATTTAACGTGTGAGCTTCCCATAACTTCCCTCTTAAGATCTGCTGGTTGGTTAGGGTTCTGTTGCCTTCAATAGCGCTTGCCTCCGGTGCCCAGGAGGAGCTGTTATGAGGTAGTGATTTAGGTATAATAGGTATCCTTTGTGTGACTCCGACTCCTATGTCTGACTCCATGGGTGATTCTCTCTGCAGTAGATCAGCCTCAAAGTCAACAAGCTCTTCTCACCTCTCGATCTTTAGCGGTAGGTAAGCCGCTACTTCCCTCGAGGACTGTATGGTTAGAATCAGTTCATAAATCCTTTCACAGAATTTATTTTCAGATTCCTCCATCAGTGCTTGAAAGGAATGGTAAATCTTCTCCATGGCCTATAGGAAGGAAAGTACAGCAAGGCAGAGGCTCTGGGCTACAGATAGGCCCCAATCTGCGTCACAGGCGAAAGTATCTTTATCGGTCAATTTACCCGGCTCCCGGGTTGTCCGACCGTGTCTCCTAGTATTCTCAGATAGAATCTGGTCACTAAGGCTCCTTTAATCCAGGTTTGGCCCCCACTAAACAGCTATATTTAATATTTTCAGCCGGAGCTCCTAAACTATGCAGCCGCTCTTGTCAGTGGCTAGCTCCGCCGTACAATTTGTGTTTCTAACATTTTTTAGGGACCTCTCCATACTGATGAGATGTCTTAGATCATCTCACCTGAGCGGAGAGCTTTTGAATATCAGGACCTTAGTCATATACTGTAGTACACAACATACAAACGTACACTGGTAGTAAACACATTGCACTCATAATATCTCATATATTACATAACAACAACATTATAATAGTCAAGCAAATATGGTGGTACTACACCACACAGCCACACACACTATATGACTATTATACTATTGTGGACTGGAGTGTGACTCACTTACTGTATTACAGCCTGTCTCTAGTTTACGACTAGTACAGTGTGTCTCTCTGGCAGTAACCTGACCTCACAATGTTCGACTACTAGTATTTTAATCACATGCTAATTCAACCATTTGTAAGTTTGCCATTGATTGATTCAGTTAATTTAGTGTGTGTGTGTGTGTGTGTGTGTGTGTGTGTGTGTGTGTGTGTGTGAGACAGACTGCCTGTCTGCCTGCCTGCTGTGTGATCATCATGTTTGTATTGTACAAGTGAGTAAGGCTAAATGTTGCGTTAGTTTGTAATGGAATAAAAGGCTTAATAGCAAATTTAAAAGCTATAACTGAATTTAATTAATTTTGTTAATAAACTAATGGCTAGATTACGAGTCTTGCTTTAGCCTTAAAAAGCAGCGTTAAGGGGTCCTAACGCTGCTTTTTAATGCCCGCTGGTATTACGAGTCAGGCAGGAAAGGTTCTACCGCTCAGTTTTTTTCCGCGATTTTAGCTTACCGCAAATCCCCTTACGTCAATTGCGGATCCTATCTTTTAAATGGGATTTGCCTAACGCCGGTATTACAATTGCCTAAAAAAGTGAGCGGTAGACCCTCTCCTGTCCAGACTCCTACCGCATATAAAAGTCAGTAGTTAAGAGTTTTATGGGCTAACGCCGGAACATGAAGCTCTTAACTAAAGTGCTACAAAGTACACTAACACCCATAAACTACCTATTAACCCCTAAACCGAGGCCCCTCCCACATCGCAAACACTATAATAAAATTATTTAACCCCTAATCTGCCGACCGGACATCGCTGCCACTTTATTAAATGTATTAACCCCTAAACCGCCACATTCCCGCATCGCAAACACTAGTTACATTTTATTAACCCCCAATCTGCCATCCCTAACATCGCCGACACCTACCTACATTTATTAACCCCTAATCTGCCGCCCCCAATGTTGCCGCTACTATATTAAATTTATTAACCCCTAAATCTAAATCTAACCCTAACCCTAATCCCCCCTAACTTAAATATAATTTAAATAAAACAAAATTAAATTACTAAAATTAAATAAATTAATCCTATTTAAAACTAAATACTTACCTATAAAATAATCCCTAAAATAGCTACAATATAAATAATAATTACATTGTAGCCATCTTAGGGTTTATTTTCAAATAAAAAATTTACACCTAACACTACACTATAATTAAACTAATTACCTAAACTACCTACAATTAATTACAATTAAATTAAATAAACTAAATTACGGAAAACAAACAAACACTAAATTACAGAAAATATAAAAAGAATTACAAGAATTTTAAACTAATTACACCTAATCTAATCCCCCTAATAAAATAAAAAAGCCCCCCAAAATAATAAAATTCCCTACCCTATACTAAATTACAAATAGCCCTTAAAAGGGCCTTTTGCGGGGCATTGCCCCAAAGTAATCAGCTCTTTCACCTGTAAAAAAAAATACAATACCCCCCCCAACATTAAAACCCACCACCCACACACCCAACCCTACTCTAAAACCCACCCAATCCCCCCTTAAAAAACCTAACACTACCCCCTTGAAGATCACCCTACCTTGAGACGTCTTCACCCAGCCGGGCACAAGTGGTCCTCCAGAGGGTCCGAAGTCTTCATCATATCTGGCCAATAGAGGATATCCAGACCAGCAGAAGGCTTCATCCAGGCGGTATCTTCTATCTTCATCCTTTCGGAGCAGAGCGGGTCCATCTTTCAGACATCCGACGCGGAGCATCCTCTTCATCCGACGGCCGACGAATGAATAACTGGTCCTTTAAGTGACGTCATCCAAGATGGCGTTCCTTGAATTCCGATTGGCTGATATAATCCTATCAGCCAATTGGAATTAAGGTAGGAAAAATCCTATTGGCTGATTGAAGATCAATCAGCCAATAGGATTGAGCTCACATTCTATTGGCTGTTCCAGTTTAGTTTAATAGTTAGTTAATTAATTAGTTTAATTATAGTTTAATTAGTTTAATAATTAGTTTAGTTATAGTGTAGTGTTAGGTGTAATTGTAACTTAGGTTAGGGTTTATTTTACAGGTAAATTTGTATTTATTTTAACTAGGAAGTTTTTAAATAGTTAATAACTATTTATTTTAAAATACTTTTTATTGAAATATTTTGCAATATACATAAAAGAGAAAAAAAAGCACTTTTATCATTACATTCTCATCCCTTCTGAGATACAATTATTCGAGACATATCAATAATCAATACTCCCGCATGCATACCTTCTCATATATCAGAATATATATTACAGAATGGAGCTATTGCTCCTTAGCATGTTTTCCATTTAATTTTAACCAATCTCGTACACCCAAAAGAATAGGCTACGTAATTGTGGGATGAGTAGTAATCAGATTAAACATAATAAAGTGATACATTAGAATAACAACTGTGAATAAACCAACATCTCCCCCCTTTCTCATATAAAACAGTGACTCTTTTTGAGAATAGTACAATACTATTCTATTATAAAAGTAGAGACACTTCTGCCCACGGCGCACCCCCGCCAACCCCATATCGGCTCATGTTAAGTTTAGACTTTAGATGTTTGTTCTTGTCTGCCTATCCAGTAAAACCATACCTTTTGCAATGTCTCCCTATTGTTTAGGATTCCTGCTGCTTCCTCATACATGGTGTATGTAAATTGTATTTTATTATATATCTCCTTCCATGTTGGTGCTCCTATCTTCCAGTATCTCGCGATACATATTCTTGTGACAGTACATAGAATTCTAATGAAGGTATTCAAGTGACTATGGTAGATTTCTATGGGTACATGTAGTAGTGCCTGTTGTATGTTAAGAGTAACCTCCTCATCTATCAACTGGCCTATAAATGAAGATAGGTTTCTCCACAGTTCCTGCACCGCCGCGCAATCCCACCACATATGCTTGTATGTGCCTCTCTGCCCACACCCTCTATAGCACAGGTTACTTCCCTGGGGCTTAATGTGTGCAGATCTAACTGGGGTTAAATACCACCTAAAGGCTGTTTTCAGTGTGTTCTCTTTTAAATCAACGCTTAATAAGCCCTTATCTCCCGATTGGAATATTAATTTCCACTCCCGTTTATCTTTTACTATTTCCAATTCCCTCTCCCATGCTAGCATTATGTGTGTTTTTGGCGCTGTTGGAGGGGATTGGATTGTTACATATAGCTTGGATATTGAGTGTTTGGGTCTATCTGGGCTAACACTGGAGTTTCTAACATCGTGGCCACACTACCAGGCGTGTTTTTGAGGAATTCTCAGAGAGAAGATTGCAGCTGTAGATATATAAACCAGTGTAACTTGAGGGGTGCAATCTTTTCTTGTAGGTGAGAGAAAGGCAACATTGCACCCTTCTCTACTATGTCTGCTACTCTATAGAGGCCTTTATTTTCCAATTTCTTTAGATGTTTATGTGTATCCCCCTGTAAGAGCTATCTAATTGGCATCAGCAAGGAATTTTTAGGTATGATGTCTTCTCTCTTCCTAATTTTTGACCATAACTTAACTGTAAGATCTCTTGTGTGTGTTTCTGAATGACGGTCATCAACCTTATTCTGCTGTGTGTTCCACAAAATGGAGTCTGGGTATGTCCTCTCCTCTAATTCCGCCTCTAAGGTAATCCAGATAGCTTCTCCCTCTCTCTTCAGTATCATCGCATCTTGTGCTGTTCTGGCTGTTCTATAATAATCTATCAAGTCCGACCCCTCCTAGTGATCTATGTCTATGGATTAAGTGTTTAGAAATCCTCTCCATTTTTGTTCCTCTTATGAAAGCTGAGAGATCTGTCTGTAGCCTTTCAATATCTGCAGTGACAATCTTTATTGGCAGTGCTCTAAATAGATAGAGCAATCGGGGTAGAACTGTCATTTTGACTGCAGCCAATCTTCCCGTCCAAGAGAAGTTATATTTACGCCATTTTGCGATGTCTTGTCTGATTTTTTGGAATAGAGGTGGGTAGTTGTATTTGCATAAGTGTTGTATCTGTTGTGGGAGATTAATCCCTAAGTATTTAAGTGTATGCTTGACCCACCTAAAATCAAAATTTAGCTCCAATAATTTCTGAGTCTGGTGAGGGATAGCAATTGGGAGAACCTCACATTTATCCAAATTAATTTTGTAGCCTGAGATACTCGAGAAGAATGCTAACACTGCATATAAATTGGGTAAGGAGATGAGAGGTTTTGTAATGGTTAATAGAATATCATCTGCGAATAGGGCCAGTTTGTTATCTTAACTCCCTCTATGTCTGGGTGTGTTCTTATTCTAGCTGCCAGAGGTTCAATGCAGAGCGCGAATAGTAAGGGCAACAGGGGACATCCCTGCCTCGTGCCGTTAAGTATGGGGAAGATGGCAGACCTATAGCCTCCCGCAGTCACCTGAGCCTAGGGGCTTCGAGTAGATTGCACGGATAGCTGTCATGAAGGTACCCTCAAAGCCCATTCTCAATAAAACGTTGGTCATGTATGTCCAGTCAATTCTGTCGAACGCCTACTCCGCGTCCAGCGATAATAGCAGAGAAGGCGTCCTTTGTCTTTCTAGATGGTAAATAATGTTAGTGATTCTGCGTATGTTATCTGGGGCTTCCCTATCCTTAATAAATCCTACCTGATCTGGGTGAACTAAACTAGGGAGAATTTCATTAAGTCGATTTGCTAATACCTTAGTAAACAGTTTCAAATCCTGATTTATTAATGAAATTGGACGATAGTTTTTACATCTTTTATGATCTCTTTCGGGTTTGGGGATCACCACTATTTTTGCAAGCTGCAGCTCACTCGGTATAGAATTCCCTTCTAAGATATGATTGCAGAATTTGGTCAGATGTGGGATTAAGGTGCCACAAAACAATTTATAATATTCTCCCGTAAAGCCGTCAGGACCTTCTGCTTTACCAGGTTCAAGGTCTTTTACTGCTTTCACCACTTCCAGGGTAGTAATTGGGGCATTTAAACTATCCCTTTGTTCTTTAGTGAGAACTTTTAATGGGCAATTTGCAAGGAATTCTTTGGTGCGTTTATCTGACTCTGTACTATGTAAGACTTTTTGTCCATCATATAATTTGCTATAGAAGGTAGCGAATGTGTCCACTATATCTTGTGGATCCGAAGTCAGTGTCCCTTGTTCTGTTTCTATCATAGGAATGAATGAGGCCTTGCCTCTTTCCCTAATTTTGTGTGCCATACATTTTTCTGGCTTGTTAGCATAAATGAAATAGTGTGCCTTTAATTTTTTAATTGCTCTTGCAGCCTGAGAATTTAACATTTTTGCTAACATGTTTTTCTTAACTTGAAGGGTCTGTAATATCGTCCCTCTCCCTGTTAACTTATGTTGACTCTCTAGAGTTTCTATCTCTCCGTGTAACTGTTCTAATAGATGTCTATTTTGTCAATTTAATTTAGCTTTCTCTTGTATCAGCTGTCCCCTGACAACCACTTTATGTGCTGCCCATGTGTTTATAGGGTTGGTTGTAGTATCTATATTTATCCCCCAGTACTCCACCAGCAACTGCAGAATCTTGTCATGCCTTTGTGGGTTTTTCATAAGAGTTGGATCGAAAGTCCATGATCTTTTTCTTTTGGTATCTTGCATCCCACTCAACTCTAATAATAGAATAGAGTGGTCTGACCACACACGTGTGTATAGTTGAGCTCTGCAGCAACGGGTGAAGTGCCTGGCTAACATAGATATAATCTAATCGTGTGTAGGTTTTATGAGCCGTGGAGTAAAACGTGGTGTCGTTGGTTGCCCCGTATAGCGTGTGCCAAGAGTCCATCAAGGAGTGTGGTGCTAGAGAATCTTGTATCGACTTAACTAATCTATTATGTCTGCATTGTTTATTGTATAGGGAAATATTCTTAGCCACTACCTGTGAGGCCATAGTTATATTAAAATCTCCCGCTAGTATAATTTTAGTTTGGGACCATTGAGTTAAGAGAAGGGAGATGTGTCTGAAGAAATCATGTTGATTTTCATTGGGGGCATAGATATTACATAATGTAACCTCAGTATCTAACATCCGTCCTCTGACTATTAGGTATCGGCCCTCCGGATCCGCTAAGGTGCTTGCAAGGGTAAAATTGATGGAGGAACGTATAAGAATTGAAACTCCTCTCTTTTTTGTGTCCGCAGTGGCAAGGTAGTGTGTTCAGAAATGTTTTGACCAGTATTTTGGGATGTTTGTTTTAATGAAGTGTGTCTCCTGAAGAAACAGGATATTGGTATTTAGACGTGTATATTGGGACATAGCTACCTTCTGTTTGGTATCGGTGTTGATTCCTCTGACGTTGTGTGACACTACTTGTATGTTAGTAGGCATTATTATTTTCTCTATCTCCTATCTGTGCTCTGAATGTGTGGTACGTGTCAATGTTTACCTTCAGATGAAAAGTCTTGCTCGTTTTGATGCTAACCTTCGGAGCCTGGGTTCCACATGGGTGCGCCGCAGAGATGTCACTGGGAGGAAAAGAAAAAAAACAATTGAGGGGGGGGGAAACATGTCCCACTAGTGGGAGTTATAACCAAAACTTTATCCCCAACTTTGGGATTGAACTTTTGAAAAAAATAACCTATTAACTGTTGCATGTTCCCTATATATCCCTTTTTTAAAGGGGAGGGCTGGGAGGGCCCATCTAGACATATCAACATTGTCCTAATAAAAGAAAAGGGAGGTATTGTGAAACATTGGACATATAACAATAATGTAAGCAAAAACCTCTCCTATAGTAGGCCACATAGCTGTATAAAACTTTGCCTATGACTTTAAAATGTCAATTATGAATTATACATAGCCTGTGTCATTCTTTTCAGCTCCTTCATCCACTTAGGTACCTCAGTATTGGAGACCCCCAGCAGGGCCGCCATCAGGGGGTGACAGGGGTGACTCCTGTCAGGGGCCCAATGAGCCAGGGAGCCCCATGAGGGCAGCCACCAGTGGGTACTACAGCAGAGTGCTAATTGAGCATGGGAAATGTTATTACAAGGAGTAAAGTATTAGCATTTGAGAGGATTTCTAAGTGGGCACTAAACCACTATGCTCAGTGTGAGACAGACTTGGCACTTTGTACAGTGTGTGCCTGAGTCAGACGGCAGATCACTTTCATTTGAAGAGGAGGTAGGACTTACTTAGCAAATGTTTTTATTTCTTTGTGCAATTTTGGATTGTAACTTCAGTGTGGTTGTAGTTGTATGGTGGGACCAGGGGTCCATAAAAACAATTTTTTTTAGCAGCAGTGTATTAATGATTATTTGACAATGCTGTAGAAATTCTATATTTAAAACCATGCAGAAATGTTTCCTCCTCAATACACAAATGGTAGATGCCCTTTTGGCAGATATGCAATGGGTGATGGGGGAAACCAGACGTGGACTCCTTGCCCAGTGTGCTTAGAGGAATGTGGCTGCACCTCACTGACGAGGCCCATAGGAGGCCGAAACGATCGTCTGGGGTTGTCATGTTCCTTGTTCAGAGGAGAATTGCCTGGTATTTCGGGGCTGGACTGACCTTACTTGGCGGGATCAGACTGATATACTTCAGGAAAGTTTTCTTCTGTGAAAAGCACACTGGTCTAAAAGAGGCTGCCTCCGGGTGGTAAATCGCCATAGAACAAGCCACTGAGCTGTTGTTCGTTCCTGGTAGAGCGCTTCTCTCTTTGTATGCAAATTATTATGACCCTGGGGAAGTCTCCCTATGGGTGATGGGGGAAACCAGACGTGGACTCCTTGCCCAGTGTGCTTAGAGGAATGTGGCTGCACCTCACTGACGAGGCCCATAGGAGGCCGAAACGATCGTCTGGGGTTGTCATGTTCCTTGTTCAGAGGAGAATTGCCTGGTATTTCGGGGCTGGACTGACCTTACTTGGCGGGATCAGACTGATATACTTCAGGAAAGTTTTCTTCTGTGAAAAGCACACTGGTCTAAAAGAGGCTGCCTCCGGGTGGTAAATCGCCATAGAACAAGCCACTGAGCTGTTGTTCGTTCCTGGTAGAGCGCTTCTCTCTTTGTATGCAATATATATATATATATATATATATATATATAACATTCCAGTTTACTGCCCCTTTATGCAAGGACTTTCCAGATGCAAGGAGGCATTTTTTATCTAAGATTTTTACATCTGCATAAAATTTTATACTCTCAGACTAAGATTGCTCAGTGTTTGAAATGAAACAGGTTAACTTAAAACAGTTCAGTTTACACTACAGCTGACTAAGGCCTAGATTTGGAGTTCGGCGGTAGCCGTGAAAACCAGCGTTAGAGGCTCCTAACGCTGGTTTTGGCCGCCCGCTGGTATTTGGAGTCAGTGATTAAAGGGTCTAACGCTCACTTTTCAGCCGCGACTTTCCATACCGCAGATCCCCCTACGCCATTTGCGTATCCTATCTTTTCAATGGGATCTTCCTAACGCCGGTATTTAGAGTCGTTTCTGAAGTGAGCGTTAGAGCTCTAACGACAAAACTCCAGCCGCCTGAAAATAGCAGGAGTTAAGAGCTTTCTGGGCTAACGCCGGTTCATAAAGCTCTTAACTACTGTACCCTAAAGTACACTAACACCCATAAACTACCTATGTACCCCTAAACCGAGCTCCCCCCACATCGCCGCCACTCGATTAAAATATTTTAACCCCTAATCTGCCGACCGCCACCTACGTTATCCTTATGTACCCCTAATCTGCTGCCCCTAACCCCGCCGACCCCTGTATTACATTTATTAACCCCTAACCTGCCCCCCACAACGTCGCCGCCAGCTACTTAAAATAATTAACCCCTAATCTTCCGACCGCAAAGCGCCGCCACCTACGTTATCCCTATGTACCCCTAATCTGCTGCCCCTAACACCGCCGACCCCTATATTATATTTATTAACCCCTAATCTGCCCCCCTCAACGTCGCCGACACCTGCCTACACTTATTAACCCCTAATCTGCCGAGCGGACCGCACCGCTACTATAATAAAGTTATTAACCCCTAACCCGCCTCACTAACCCTATCATAAATAGTATTAACCCCTAATCTGCCCTCCCTAACATCGCCGACACCTAACTTCAATTATTAACCCCTAATCTGACGACTGGAGCTCATCGCTACTATAATAAATGGATTAACCCCTAAAGCTAAGTCTAACCCTAACACTAACACCCCCCTAACTTAAATATAATTTACATCTAACGAAATAAATTAACTCTTATTAAATAAATTATTCCTATTTAAAGCTAAATACTTACCTGTAAAATAAATCCTAATATAGCTACAATATAAATTATAATTATATTATAGCTATTTTAGGATTAATATTTATTTTACAGGCAACTTTGTAATTATTTTAACCAGGTACAATAGCTATTAAATAGTTAAGAACTATTTAATAGTTACCTAGTTAAAATAATAACAAATTTACCTGTAAAATAAATCCTAACCTAAGATATAATTAAACCTAACACTACCCTATCAATAAATTAATTAAATAAACTACCTACAATTACCTACAATTAACCTAACACTACACTATCAATAAATTAATTAAACACAATTCCTACAAATAAATACAATTAAATAAACTAGCTAAAGTACAAAAAATAAAAAAGAACTAAGTTACAAAAAATAAAAAAATATTTACAAACATAAGAAAAATATTACAACAATTTTAAACTAATTACACCTACTCTAAGCCCCCTAATAAAATAACAAAGCCCCCCAAAATAAAAAATTCCCTACCCTATTCTAAATTAAAAAAGTTACAAGCTCTTTTACCTTACCAGCCCTGAACAGGGCCCTTTGCGGGGCATGCCCCAAAGAATTCAGCTCTTTTGCCTGTAAAAAAAAACATACAATACCCCCCCAACATTACAACCCACCACCCACATACCCCTAATCTAACCCAAACCCCCCTTAAATAAACCTAACACTAAGCCCCTGAAGATCTTCCTACCTTGTCTTCACCTCAACAGGTATCACCGATCCGTCCTGGCATCCGGTGCTGAAGAGGTCCAGAAGAGGCTCCAAAGTCTTCCTCCTATCCGGCAAGAAGAGGACATCCGGACCGGCAAACATCTTCATCCAAGCGGCATCTTCGATCTTCTTCCATCCGGTGCGGAGCGGGTCCATGTTGAAGCAGCCGACGCGGATCCATCCTCTTCTTCCGGCGTCTCCCGACGAATGACGGTTCCTTTAAGGGACGTCATCCAAGATGGCGTCCCTCGAATTCTGATTGGCTGATAGGATTCTATCAGCCAATCGGAATTAAGGTAGGAATATTCTGATTGGCTGATGGAATCAGCCAATCAGAATCAAGTTCAATCCGATTGGCTGATCCAACAGCCAATAGAATGCGAGCTCAATCTGATTGGCTGATTGGATCAGCCAATCGGATTGAACTTGATTCTGATTGGCTGATTCCATCAGCCAATCAGAAAATTCCTACCTTAATTCCGATTGGCTGATAGAATCCTATCAGCCAAACGGAATTCGAGGGACGCCATCTTGGATGACGTCCCTTAAAGGAACCGTCATTCGTCGGGAGACAACGGAAGAATAGGATGGATCCGCGTCGCCTGCTTCAAGATGGACCCGCTCCGCACCGGATGGAAGAAGATCGAAGATGCCGCTTGGAGAAGATGTTTGCCGGTCCGGATGTCCTCTTCTTGCCGGATAGGAGGAAGACTTTGGAGCCTCTTCTGGACCTCTTCAGCCACCGGATGATGGATCGCCAACCCCCGCTTGGGTTGGATGAAGATGTTGGAGCCAGGACGGATCGGTGATACCTGGATGGTGAAGACAAGGTAGGAAGATCTTCAGGGGCTTAGTGTTAGGTTTCTTTAAGGGGGGTTTGGGTTAGATTAGGGGTATGTGGGTGGTGGGTTGTAATGTTGGGGGGGGGTATGGTATGTTTTTTTTTACAGGCAAAAGAGCTGAAATTCTTGGGGCATGCCCCGCAAAGGGCCCTGTTCAGGGCTGGTAAGGTAAAAGAGCTTGTAACTTTTTTAATTTAGAATAGGGTAGGGAATTTTTTATTTTGGGGGGCTTTGTTATTTTATTAGGGGGCTTAGAGTAGGTGTAATTAGTTTAAAATTGTTGTAATATTTTTCTTATGTTTGTAAATATTTTTTTATTTTTTGTAACTTAGTTCTTTTTTATTTTTTGTACTTTAGCTAGTTTATTTAATTGTATTTATTTGTAGGAATTGTGTTTAATTAATTTATTGATAGTGTAGTGTTAGGTTAATTGTAGGTAATTGTAGGTAGTTTATTTAATTAATTTATTGATAGGGTAGATTTAGGTTTAATTATATCTTAGGTTAGGATTTATTTTACAGGTAAATTTGTTATTATTTTAACTAGGTAACTATTAAATAGTTCTTAACTATTTAATAGCTATTGTACCTGGTTAAAATAATTACAAAGTTGCCTGTAAAATAAATATTAATCCTAAAATAGCTATAATATAATTATAATTTATATTGTAGCTATATTAGGATTTATTTTACAGGTAAGTATTTAGCTTTAAATAGGAATAATTTATTTAATAAGAGTTAATTTATTTTGTTAGATGTAAATTATATTTAAGTTAGGGGGGTGTTAGTGTTAGGGTTAGACTTAGCTTTAGGGGTTAATACATTTATTAGAATAGCGGTGAGGTCCGCTCGGCAGATTAGGGGTTAATAATTGAAGTTAGGTGTCGGCGATGTTAGGGAGGGCAGATTAGGGGTTAATACTATTTATGATAGGGTTAGTGAGGCGGATTAGGGGTTAATAACTTTATTATAGTAGCGCTCAGGTCCGCTCGGCAGATTAGGGGTTAATAAGTGTAGGCAGGTGTCGGCGACGTTGAGGGGGGCAGATTAGGGGTTAATAAATATAATATAGGGGTCGGCGATGTTAGGGCAGCAGATTAGGGGTACATAGGGATAACGTAGGTTGCGGCGGTTTACGGAGCGGCAGATTAGGGGTTAAAAAAAATATGCAGGGGTCAGCGATAGCGGGAGCGGCAGAATAGGGGTTAATAAGTGTAAGGTTAGGGGTGTTTAGACTCGGGGTACATGTTAGAGTGTTAGGTGCAGACTTAGAAACTGTTTCCCCATAGAAAACAATGGGGCTGCGTTAGGAGCTGAACGCTGCTTTTTTGCAGGTGTTAGGTTTTTTTTCAGCTCAAACAGTCCCATTGTTTCCTATGGGAGAATCGTGCACGAGCACGTTTTTGAGGCTGGTCGCGTCTGTAAGCAACTCTGGTATCGAGAGTTGCATTTGCGGTAAAAATGCTCTACGCTCCATTTTTGGAGCCTAACGCAGCATTTGTTTGAACTCTCGATACCAGAGTTAAATTTATGGTGCGGCCAGAAAAAAGCCCTTCTACCGCCGAACTCCAAATCTAGGCCTTAGTTTTGAAATACATACCAACAAGCCTAAATCCTGCATTTAACCAGATCTAATGGTATGAGTACCACAGCTTATGGTCCCACCAAGACCATATAGAGTACAGCATTTTCAAAATCCATAAATACAGCTGACAGATGGGAAAATTTGTACACTATATTTGAAGTGGTGCTCTTGGTTGGGGAAAATGGGAAAAAAACAAACAAACATATGTCAACCTTTTAAAGGTACTTTTCTTCATCTAGCCATCTACCCAGCTCATTAATGTACAATTTTGAATTCACAGAATTATTTTTGTTTGCACATTTACAAATATGATTCTTTAAAAAGTGATCTCTTAATTTCTGCATTTTTTTATCATGCATGTCACACACTGATGATTTAGGGGATGCAAGGTGCATAAATGTTTCCTCCTGTGAGTGTTTCTGTGGGTGTATGTGTTTATGTCTTTGTGCATGGTTTGTGTCTCTATGTGTATGTATTTTTTATCTGTGGGTCTCTCTGTGAGGGTGGGTGTGTATGTCTTTATGCATTTTCTGTGGATGTCTGTGAGGGTGCTTGCATATGTCTTTGAGCTTTTTCTATGGGTGTTTCTGTGAGGGTGTTTGTGTGTATGTATTTATGTATGTATGTATGTATGTCTGTGTTTTCTGTGGGTGTCTCTGTGAGGGTGTGTGTATGTTTTTGTGTGTTTTCTGTGGATGTCTCTGTGTGTGTATGTGTGTATATGTCTTTCTGTGTTTTCTGAGGCTGTCTCTGTCGATGTTTCCTTGGGTGTATGTGCAAGTTTGAGTTTGTGTGTGTGTGTCCATTGTCTGTTCCTTTTTAGGACATTTTGGCCTTACTACTGATTATTCACATCTTTCTACAGACTTTGAGACTAACAAGACCTTTCCGGAAGTTACCACTCCACCATTTAACCTTTAAATTATTGTTTAGGCAGTTCAGGGCCCTTCCTTTCAGCCACTGCATGCTGTTGTCATTATTTAGTTGTCATCTTCCTTTACAAAAAGATGATCAGAACTCCATATTTTGTTTTCTAAATCTCCTTTTTTTTTTTACAAAACTGTAGTTTACCTCATTACTTGTCAGGTCAATGTAAACAAGTGCTAAGTGTCTGTTTGGGTTTCTGTGTCTGAGTGTGTTTCTTTGCGTGTCTGCTAGAGTGTCTATATGTGAATCCTTATGTGTGAGTGTGTGTTTCAGTGTATGAGTGTGTCTGTGTGTGTGTGTATGTTACTACCTTTACAACATTTCCAAGTTTAAATAGACAATTAAGAATAAAGTGCATATACGTTTTAGTCACTTGGTCAAAAATTGCACATGTCAAAGGAGGGGGGGGGGGCCCTGATCAATGGTTGAGTCAGGGGCCCCAAAATTTCTAGTGGCGGCCCTGACCCCCAGAAAAAGGTTTTTTCTTTCTTTATGTTTTTTTTTTTTTAACCCCTATTCTCCAGAGGCTGAAGGAGGGAGTTATAATTAAAGTTCTTTATCTCTGTGTTCCTTTGTCTTCCGCTTCTTGTGTCTCGATGTGTGCCACTTTGATTGGTCCTCTGTACGCATAGATAATGGTGTAGGTGCTGAGGCTGATTCTCTCGCAGGTAGCGAAGGGGTTTCTAGGCCTAACGCCTCACACACTTCAGGGATGTCTACTGGTTCCTTAATAGTTATGACTTTAGTGTCCTTTGTTATAATTAATGTGAAAGGGAAGCCCCATCTGTATTGTATCTGCTTTTGTCTCAGCAAAGAGGTAAGGGGACGTAGGGCACCGCGCCTCTGCAAAGTCTGAAGGCTCAAGTCTTGGTAAAATTGGATCACATTGCCTTGAAATTTGAAAGTGGGTTGTTTTCTAGCAGCCTGGAGAATCTTCTCTCTGTCTGGAAAGAAAGTCATTTTAATCACGACATCTCTTGGTGGAAGGCCCGCCTTTGGTTTGGCTTTTAGTGCTCTATGGGCCCTTTCTACATGGAAGGTGTAGTCTGAGGATGAGTTTGTGATCTGGGTGAAAAGCTGTGTTAGATAAGCCGGTAGCTCCACACCTGTTATTTCCTCTGGGACTCCCTTCAACCTGAGATTGTTCCTTCTACTCCTGTTCTCCAGGTTGTCTAATTTATCCTGGAATTCCAGTAGTTGTTGTTGCTGTGTTGAGACCGTCTGAGATATTTCATCCACATTCTCAACCATGGCATCCTTTTGGTCCTCAAGTGTATCTATCCTATTTCCCATATCTGTCAAGTCTGATTTAATCTCTGATAGGCTACTGGTAACCGATGAGTGAATGAAATCAATTTTCTCCCAAAGTTTCTCAAAGTTGTCGGCAATGTCTTTTTTTGAGACCAGGGTCTGTAGGTCAGCCTTAGTTAGTGGAGTGTTATTCTCTGGTTGTTGTGTGGAGTCGAGATCCGAATCCTCTTCCTCCTCCATGTCTTTATTGGGTTTGGTAGATTGCGAAGACTTAAAGAAGGAGGACATTGTGGAAGGTTTAGTAATTGACTTATCATCCTTCATTACTCTCCTTGAAGTCATTTTATTATCAAGAGGTATGTACAGTTCTTTTGTATTGTATAGTTGGGCTCTACCTGTGAGAAATAGTAGTTAGTATCTTGATTTTCTGGACCTTTACATGTGGCGTTGCTGCAGTGTTACGGAGGACAAGTGGATGTTAATGTCCCATAGATTCAAAGGGCTCAGCCTTCCCTGTGCATTATTCTGCTAGATGGGTGCCTCCTTGTGGTTCTGCCATGTAGACTACATGTCAGTATTTATAGAACGGAGGAGTGAGTTAAGTGCTGCTTTGTGTTTACTTTTGTTTATGAGATTAAGATGTCAAATGAGCAAAGGCTTTTTAACCGGCGTTACTTTTTCTCTTTTTCACCACCCAGAGGGCTTAGCTTTCTGAGAATACCCTTCTCCCCAGGGCAGTTGTCCTCACAGGACGATCACGGGAAAGGGTATAGGGGATATGACCTGTCTCCCCTAAGGGATGACAGGAAAAGGAAGGGGAGAAGGCACTGAGAGTCTCTTCTGTGGAGTTTGGGTAGTGTTAAGCTGTATTGCAGGACCAGGCTGTGTTTGTTTCACCAAAAATTATATCACTGTTGTGAGAAGGAGAGAACAAAAATAATGACTGTGTAGAACTCTTTTCCCAGTCTATTGATGTACTTTATGACTATTCTTCAGCCCAGCTTCTCAGTGTTGGGCCACAGGGAGAATCGTGTGTGTCTCTCTAAAGATGGCAAGGTAAATGGGTATTTTCTCAAAAAAATAATACCCTAGTGTAAGATCAGCCTGCTAATCTCTCATATGTGAAGTCCCGTGGTTGTTGCACTAAACTGTGCAGAGTCTCCCAGCTGTCCCCCCTCACACTTATTATTGGTGTATATTGATCTGCAGTTTCTTTAACTATTGTGTATATCAACAGTTCCGGATGGTGAGGGGGAGCCAGTAATATCCAGGTAGGTAAGTGACAGCTTGGTAAAAGGGCCGTTTGAGCATTACACTTAGGGTGGAGGCTAATATGTCATTTGTGTATATTAGAGTGTCACCCAGTCTTATATCGCCCTGACAGCCTTGTATCTTTAAGATATTTTGGCTGGGTCCCTTCTTTGGGTTCTCTGTGTGTGCGATTGTGTATTTGGTGGTGCGTCACACTTACAGCACTAGTATGGAAGTTCGCGCCAATATTTTGCCACTACTCTGTGTCCTCTTCTGTTTCCCAGTTACCCCCAGGGACTCCACTTACTGTTTTCCGGAGCGGCAGTGCTGGCCACCAGATGTTAGATTGGTCCTTCAGAGAGGTCCCCACAGCTCTCCCCCCTGAAAGATGGCCTGTAGAGCCGTATAGTCCAGGGGAGGCCTAAGTGTGGTTCATCTGTACTCCAGTATTAGTTTTATTAATCCGGATGGTTATCCCGCCACCTCCGTTACCAAACCACTCAAATGCTACACAAGCAGGGTATGGGAGGGAGGGTTTCAGCAATTCCCGGTAGCTCCGTTAGTGAATAGCAGGCCGGGCCGACCCAGATCTTTCTAGCCCCCGGTAACTTCTCCAAAGACTCCGCTAAACTCTGATTTTCGCAAGAAGTTGTGTCGATAGTTGATCTAGGAGTTAATAATACCTCATATCAGCAGATTAGGTCTAATTTGGTGCTCCAAATCAACTATATAATGCTTTATTTCGCTGTTATAGTCAGAGCTCTGTGGAAACACGTCTTCTCCTTCTGTGAGCTAACTCTGCCCCCGTTAATAACTATTTAATAACTATTGTACCTAGTTAAAATAAATACAAAGTTGCCTTTAAAATAAATATAAATCCTAAGCTAGCTACAATGTAACTATTAGTTATATTGCAGCTAGCTTAGGGTTTATTTGATAGGTAAGTATTTAGTTTTAAATAGGAATAATTTATTTAATTGTAGTAAATTTATTTAGATGTATTTAAATTATATTTAAGTTAGAGAGGTGTTAGGGTAAGGGTTAGACTTAGGTTTAGGGGTTAATAAATTTATTATAGTGGCGGCAACGTTGGCGGCGGCAGATTAGGGGTTAATAAATTTAATATAGTTGATGTGACGTTGGGGGGGAAGATTAGGGGTTAATAACTATAATGTAGGTGTCGGCGATGTTGGGGGCAGTAGATTAGGGGTTGATAAGTATAATGTAGGTGGCGGCGGTGTCCGGAGCAGCAATTAGGGGTTAATAATATAATGTAGGTGTCAGCGATAGCGGGGGCGACAGATTAGGGGTTAATAAGTGTAAGATTAGGGGTGTTTAGACTCGGGGTTCATGTTAGGGTGTTAGGTGCAGATATAAAATTCCTTTCCCCATAGGAAACAATGGAGCTGCGTTAGGAGCTGAAAGCTGCTTTTTTGCAGGTGTTAGGTTTTTTCAGCCAGCTCAGCCCCATTGTTTCCTATGGGGAAATCTTGCACGAGCACGTTTTGCCAGCTTACCGCTACCGTAAGCAAAGCTGGTATTGAGGTGAGATGTGGAGCTAAATTTTGCACAACGCTCACTTTTCTGAGGCTAACGCTGGCTTGCAGAAAACCTGTAATACCAGCGTTGTCTTAAGTGAGCGGTAAGAAAAAAAGGAGCGTTAGCACCGCACACCATTACCGACAAAACCTTGTAATCTCGCCGTAATTTTTTTTACTATTGTTTGACTAAACAAATCAATTAAATAATTAATTTTGGATTAAATGAACATTTTTAAACATCTGAAAGGAATTTTTGTGCACATTTCTAATGAAAATTACCAATCGCATGTGCACTTATTCAAAACCTTCCTGTTGGACATCTTTGTTTATCTGAATGAGTGCATGCGCAGTGGAAGCTGCTACATCAAAATTGCACCTGGCACTTTGCTGTGGACACACCTCAAGACAAAGCACAGATGGGATTCACTATGCGCATGTGTAAGTCAACAATGGACTACAACTGCGCATGCAGGGGCGACATGATAGTTCTACCTAGGTAGACTAAAATTATAGAGCTGATATTATGAGGATAACTGTGGGTTTGGCAGCATTAATAGTTTTGAAAAGAAAACACAGGTAAAGACTAGCAAACCTTTAATAAGTATAAAAATAAGATAATTTTTGGGTTTCCTATCTATTTAAACATATTTTTTCATGACAACAGTTATTGAAAGCTAGTAACTTTATTTGCAACTAGTAGTAAATCCTTGTTTATGCAGCACGTACTCCTTGGCTGACAGTGACAACTTCCTCAGTTCTTTTGGCGAAATGGAACCTAAGAAGACAAACATATTTTTTCACCACTCAATTATTATTATTATAAGTAGTAGTAGTATTATAAATAATAATAATAGCAATCTTTGAAATGTCCATGTTTAGATGGAACCTAACCTTACACCAAGTGGAGTCAGGTATTAAAGGGCACAAATTCACCCACATCAGGCTAATGGTTTTGCAGCCCCTCAAACACATCCAACTCCTACAGCCACTCTGCAAGCCACATTCCTCATAAGATCAGACCACTGGGACTTCAACCTCTCTATCAGTCACATATCTTCATCAGATCAGACTTTTGATCCTGCAGCTTTTCTGTCAGATGTAAGCCATCATAGTCCTCCTGGCCCTATAACCTTCTGTAAAACAGGTATGCCATCTAACCCAGTATGTATGCCATATAACCCAGGATGTATGCCATCTAACCCTCCTGTGAGACAGGTGTCTGCATCATAATTTAGATAATCCTTCAGTTACTCTGTCAAGCTTGTATCTTCCGGGCTCTCTGCATCAAGCTGTTGTCTGCTAGCCTATCACAAGAAAATGTTAGTGCCTTGTATTCCCTTTTGTGGCAATTTTGAGTCTCAGCTTCTTGCTGGTGTCTATTAGCATTTTGCTAGCAATCCTGTGTCCTCTCAGCAGTTAGCTGGTGTTTCTTAGCATTTTGCTAGCAATCCTGTGTCCTCTCAGCAGTTAGCTGGTGTTTCTTAGCATTTTGCTAGCAAGCCTGTGTCCTCTCAGCAGTTAGCTGGTGTTTCTTAGCATTTTGCTAGCAAGCCTGTGTCCTCTCAGCAGTAAGCTGGTGTCTCTTAGCATTTTGCTAGCAAGCCTGTGTCCTCTCAGCAGTTAGCTGGTGTCTCTTAGAATTTTGCTAGCGAGCCTGTGTCCTCTCAGCATCTAGCTGGTGTCTCTTAGCATTTTGCTAGCAAACCTGTGTCCTCTCAGCATCTAGCTGGTGTCTCTTAGCATTTTGCTAGCAAGCCTGTGTCCTCTCAGCAGTTAGCTGGTGTCTCTTAGCATTTTGCTAGCAAGCCTGTGTCCTCTCAGCAGTTAACTGGTGTCTCTTAGCATTTTGCTAGCAAGCCTGTGTCCTCTCAGCAACTAACTTGTGTTTCTTAACATTTTCCTAGCAAGCCTGTGGCCTCTCAGCATCTAGCTGGTGTCTCTTAGCATTTTGCTAGCAAGCCTGTGTCCTCTCAGCATGTAGCTGGTGTCTCTTAGCATTTTGCTAGCATGACTGTGTCCTCTCAGCATTTTGCTAGCAAGCCTGTGTCCTCTCAGTATCTAGCTGGCATCTCTTAGCATTTTGCCAGCAAGCCTGTGTCCTCTCAGCAGTTAGCTGGTGTCTCTTAGCATTTTGCTAGCAAGCCTGTGTCCTCTCAGCAACTAACTTGTGTCTCTTAGCAGTTTACTAGCAAGCCTGTGTCCTCTCAGCAGTTAGCTGGTGTCTCTTAGCATTTTGCTAACAAGCCTGTGTCTTCTCAACCTCTAGCTGGTGTCTCTTAGCATTTTGCTAGCAAGTCTGTGTCCTCTCAGCAGTTAGCTGGTGTCTCTTAGCATTTTGCTAGCAAGCCTGTGTCCTCTCAGCAACTAACTTGTGTCTCTTAGCAGTTTACTAGCAAGCCTGTGTCCTCTCAGCAGTTTGATGGTGTCTCTTAGCATTTTGCTAGCAAGCCTGTGTCCTCTCAGCAGTTAGCTGGAGTCTTAGCATTTTGCTAGCAAGCCTGTGTCCACTCAGCATGTAGCTGGTGTCTTTTAGCATTTTGCTAGCATGCCTGTGTCCTCTCAGCAAGCCTGTGTCCTCTCAGCATCTAGTAGGCCTGTGTCCTCTCAGCATCTAGCTGGCATCTCTTAGCATTTTGCCAGCAAGCCTGTATCCTCTCAGCAGTTAGCTGGTGTCTCTTAGCATTTTGCTAGCAAGCCTGTGTCCTCTCAGCAACTAACTTGTGTCTCTTAGCATTTTGCTAGCAAGCCTGTGTCCTCTAAACAGTTAGCTGGTGTCTCTTAGCATCTTGCTAGCAAGCCTGTGTCCTCTCAACATCTAGCTAGTGTCTCTTAGCATTTTGCTAGCAAGCCTGTGTCCTCTCAGCATCTAGCTGGTGTCTCTTAGCATTTTGCTAACAAGCCTGTGTCCTCCCAGCAGTTAGCTGGTGTCTCTTAGCATTTTGCTAGCAAGCCTGTGTCCTCTCAGCATCTAGCTGGTTTCTTTTAGCATTTTGCTAGCAATCCTGTGTCCTCTCAGCAGTTAGCTTGTGTCTTAGCATTTTTCTAGCAAGCCTGGTGTCCTCTCAGCAACTAACTTGTGTCTCTTAGCATTTTGCTAGCAAGCCTTGTGTCCTCTCGGCATCTAGCTGGTGTCTCTTAGCATTTTGCTAGCAAGCCTGTGTCCTCTCAGCATCTAGCTGGTGTCTCTTAGCATTTTGCTAGCAAGTCTGTGTCCTCTCAGCAGTTAGCTGGTGTCTCTTAGCATTTTGCTAGCAAGCCTGTGTCCTCTCAGCAACTAACTTGTGTTTCTTAACATTTTCCTAGCAAGCCTGTGGCCTCTCAGCATCTAGCTGGTGTCTCTTAGCATTTTGCTAGCAAGCCTGTGTCCTCTCAGCAAGTAGCTGGTGTCTCTTAGCATTTTGCTAGCATGCCTGTGTCCTCTAAGCATTTTGCTAGCAAGCCTGTGTCCTCTCAGCATCTAGCTGGCATCTCTTAGCATTTTGCCAGCAAGCCTGTGTCCTCTCAGCCGTTAGCTGCTGTCTCTTAGCATTTTGCTAGCAAGCCTGTGTCCTCTCAGCAACTAACTTGTGTCTCTTAGCAGTTTACTAGCAAGCCTGTGTCCTCTCAGCAGTTAGATGGTGTCTCTTAGCATTTTGCTAGCAAGCCTGTGTCCTCTCAGCAACTAACTTGTGTCTCTTAGCAGTTTACTAGCAAGCCTGTGTCCTCTCAGAAGTTTGATGGTGTCTCTTAGCATTTTGCTAGCAAGCCTGTGTCTTCTCAGCCTCTAGCTGGTGTCTCTTAGCATTTTGCTAGTAAGCCTGTGTCCTCTCAGCAGTTAGCTGGTGTCTTAGCATTTTGCTAGCAAGCCTGTGTCCACTCAGCATTTAGCTGGTGTCCCTTAGCATTTTGCTAGCATGCCTGTGTCCTCTCAGCAAGCCTGTGTCCTCTCAGCATCTAGCAAGCCTGTGTCCTCTCAGCATCTAGCTGGCATCTCTTAGCATTTTGCCAGCAAGCCTGTGTCCTCTCAACAGTTAACTGGTGTCTCTTAGCATTTTGCTAGAAAGCCTGTGTCCTCTCAGCAACTAACTTGTGTCTCTTAGCATTTTGCTAGCAAGCCTGTGTCCTCTCTACAGTTAGCTGGTGTCTCTTAGCATATTGCTAGCAAGCCTGTGTCCTCTCAGCATCTAGCTGGCATCTCAGCGTTTTGCCAGCAAGCCTGTGTCCTCTCAGCAGTTAGCTGGTGTCTCTTAGCATTTTGCTTACAAGCCTGTGTCCTCTCAGCAACTAACTTGTGTCTCTTAGCATTTTGCTAGCAAGCCTGTGTCCTCTCTACAGTTAGCTGGTGTCTCTTAGCAGTTTACTAGCAAGCCTGTGTCCTCTCAGCAGTTTGATGGTGTCTCTTAGCATTTTGCTAGCAAGCCTGTGTCTTCTCAGCCTCTAGCTGGTGTCTCTTAGCATTTTGCTAGTAAGCCTGTGTCCTCCCAGCAGTTAGATGGTGTCTTAGCATTTTGCTAGCAAGCCTGTGTCCACTAAGCATGTAGCTGGTGTCTCTTAGCATTTTGCTAGCATGCCTGTGTCCGCTCAGCAAGTCTGTGTCCTCTCAGCATCTAGCAAGCCTGTGTCCTCTCAGCATCTAGCTGGCATCTCTTAGCATTTTGCCAGCAAGCCTGTGTCCTCTCAGCAGTTAGCTGGTGTCTCTTAGCATTTTGCTAGCAAGCCTGTGTCCTCTCAGCACCTAACTTGTGTCTCTTAGCATTTTGCTAGCAAGCCTGTGTCCTCTCTACAGTTAGCTGGTGTCTCTTAGCATTTTGCTAGCAAGCCTGTGTCCTCTCAACATCTAGCTAGTGTCTCTTAGCATTTTGCTAGCAAGCCTGTGTCCTCTCAGCATCTAGCTGGTGTCTCTTAGCATTTTGTTAGCAAGCCTGTGTCCTCCCAGCAGTTAGCTGGTGTCTCTTAGCATTTTGCTAGCAAGCCTGTGTCCTCTCAGCATCTAGCTGGTTTCTTTTAGCATTTTGCTAGCAATCCTGTGTCCTCTCAGCAGTTAGCTTGTGTCTTAGCATTTTTCTAGCAAGCCTGGGTCCTCTCAGCAACTAACTTGTGTCTCTTAGCATTTTGCTAGCAAGCCTGTGTCCTCTCAGCATCTAGCTGGTGTCTCTTAGCATTTTGCTAGCAAGCTTGTGTCCTCTCAGCATCTAGCTGGTGTCTCTTAGCATTTTGCTAGCAAGTCTGTGTACTCTCAGCAGTTAGCTGGTGTCTCTTAGCATTTTGCCAGCAAGCCTGTGTCCTCTCAGCATCTAGCTGGCATCTCATAGCATTTTGCCAGCAAGCCTGTGTGCTCTCAGCAACTTACTTGTGTCTCTAAGCATTTTGCTAGCAAGCCTGTGTCCTCTCAGCAGTTAGCTGGTGTCTCTTAGCATCTTGCTAGCAAGCCTGTGTCCTCTCAACATCTAGCTAGTGTCTCTTAGCATTTTGCTAGCAAGCCTGTGTCCTCTCAGCATCTAGCTGGTGTCTCTTAGCATTTTGCTAGCAAGCCTGTGTCCTCTCAGCATCTAGCTGGTTTCTCTTAGCATTTTGCTAGCCATCCTGTGTCCTCTCAGCAGTTAGCTGGTGTCTTAGCATTTTGCTAGCAAGCCTGGGTCCTCTCATAAACTAACATGTGTCTCTTAGCATTTTGATAGCAAGCCTGTGTCCTCTCAGCATCTAGCTGGTGTCTCTTAAAATTTTTCTAGCAAGCCTGTGTCCTCTCAGCATCTAGCCGGTGTCTCTTAGCATTTTGCTAGCAAGCCTGTGTCCTCTCAGCAGTTAGCTGGTGTCTCTTAGCATTTTGCTAGCAAGCCTGTGTCCTCTCAGCATCTAGCTGGTGTCTCTTAGCATTTTGCTAGCAAGCCTGTGTCCTCTCAGCATCTAGCTGGTTTCTTTTAGCATTTTGCTAGCAATCCTGTGTCCTCTCAGCAGTTAGCTTGTGTCTTAGCATTTTTCTAGCAAGCCTGGGTCCTCTCAGCAACTAACTTGTGTCTCTTAGCATTTTGCTAGCAAGCCTGTGTCCTCTCAGCATCTAGCTGGTGTCTCTTAGCATTTTGCTAGCAAGCTTGTGTCCTCTCAGCATCTAGCTGGTGTCTCTTAGCATTTTGATAGCAAGTCTGTGTACTCTCAGCAGTTAGCTGGTGTCTCTTAGCATTTTGCCAGCAAGCCTGTGTCCTCTCAGCATCTAGCTGGCATCTCATAGCATTTTGCCAGCAAGCCTGTGTGCTCTCAGCAGTTAGCTGGTGTCTCTTAGCATTTTGCTAGCAAGCCTGTGTCCTCTCAGCAACTTACTTGTGTCTCTAAGCATTTTGCTAGCAAGCCTGTGTCCTCTCAACAGTTAGCTGGTGTCTCTTAGCATCTTGCTAGCAAGCCTGTGTCCTCTCAACATCTAGCTAGTGTCTCTAAGCATTTTGCTAGCAAGCCTGTGTCCTCTCAGCATCTAGCTGGTGTCTCTTAGCATTTTGCTAGCAAGCCTGTGTCCTCTCAGCATCTAGCTGGTTTCTCTTAGCATTTTGCTAGCAATCCTGTGTCCTCTCAGCAGTTAGCTGGTGTCTTAGCATTTTGCTAGCAAGCCTGGGTCCTCTCATCAACTAACATGTGTCTCTTAGCATTTTGATAGCAAGCCTGTGTCCTCTCAGCATCTAGCTGGTGTCTCTTAAAATTTTTCTAGCAAGCCTGTGTCCTCTCAGCATCTAGCCGGTGTCTCTTAGCATTTTGCTAGCAAGCCTGTGTCCTCTCAGCAGTTAGCTGGTGTCTCTTAGCATTTTGCTAGCAAGCCTGTGTCCTCTCAGCATCTAGCTGGCGTCTATTAGCATTTTGCCAGCAAGCCTGTTTCCTCTCAGCAGTTAGCTTGAGTCACTTAGCATTTTCCTAGCAAGTCTGTGTCCTCTTAGCAACTAACTTGTGTCTCTTAGCATTTTGATAGCAAGCCTGTGTCCTCTCAGCATCTAGCTGGTGTCTCTTAAAATTTTTCTAGCAAGCCTGTGTCCTCTCAGCATCTAGCCGGTGTCTCTTAGCATTTTGCTAGCAAGCCTGTGTCCTCTCAGCAGTTAGCTGGTGTCTCTTAGCATTTTGCTAGCAAGCCTGTGTCCTCTCAGCATCTAGCTGGTGTCTCTTAGCATTTTGCTAGCAAGCCTGTGTCCTCTCAGCATCTAGCTGGTTTCTTTTAGCATTTTGCTAGCAATCCTGTGTCCTCTCAGCAGTTAGCTTGTGTCTTAGCATTTTTCTAGCAAGCCTGGGTCCTCTCAGCAACTAACTTGTGTCTCTTAGCATTTTGCTAGCAAGCCTGTGTCCTCTCAGCATCTAGCTGGTGTCTCTTAGCATTTTGCTAGCAAGCTTGTGTCCTCTCAGCATCTAGCTGGTGTCTCTTAGCATTTTGATAGCAAGTCTGTGTACTCTCAGCAGTTAGCTGGTGTCTCTTAGCATTTTGCCAGCAAGCCTGTGTCCTCTCAGCATCTAGCTGGCATCTCATAGCATTTTGCCAGCAAGCCTGTGTGCTCTCAGCAGTTAGCTGGTGTCTCTTAGCATTTTGCTAGCAAGCCTGTGTCCTCTCAGCAACTTACTTGTGTCTCTAAGCATTTTGCTAGCAAGCCTGTGTCCTCTCAACAGTTAGCTGGTGTCTCTTAGCATCTTGCTAGCAAGCCTGTGTCCTCTCAACATCTAGCTAGTGTCTCTAAGCATTTTGCTAGCAAGCCTGTGTCCTCTCAGCATCTAGCTGGTGTCTCTTAGCATTTTGCTAGCAAGCCTGTGTCCTCTCAGCATCTAGCTGGTTTCTCTTAGCATTTTGCTAGCAATCCTGTGTCCTCTCAGCAGTTAGCTGGTGTCTTAGCATTTTGCTAGCAAGCCTGGGTTCTCTCATCAACTAACATGTGTCTCTTAGCATTTTGATAGCAAGCCTGTGTCCTCTCAGCATCTAGCTGGTGTCTCTTAAAATTTTTCTAGCAAGCCTGTGTCCTCTCAGCATCTAGCCGGTGTCTCTTAGCATTTTGCTAGCAAGCCTGTGTCCTCTCAGCAGTTAGCTGGTGTCTCTTAGCATTTTGCTAGCAAGCCTGTGTCCTCTCAGCATCTAGCTGGCGTCTATTAGCATTTTGCCAGCAAGCCTGTTTCCTCTCAGCAGTTAGCTTGAGTCACTTAGCATTTTCCTAGCAAGTCTGTGTCCTCTTAGCAACTAACTTGTGTCTCTTAGCATTTTGATAGCAAGCCTGTGTCCTCTCAGCATCTAGCTGGTGTCTCTTAAAATTTTTCTAGCAAGCCTGTGTCCTTTCAGCATCTAGCCGGTGTCTCTTAGCATTTTGCTAGCAAGCCTGTGTCCTCTCAGCAGTTAGCTGGTGTCTCTTAGCATTTTGCTAGCAAGCCTGTGTCCTCTCTGCATCTAGCTGGTGTCTCTTAGCATTTTGCTAGCAAGCCTGTGTTCTCTCAGCAGTTAGCTGGTGTCCCTTAGCATTTTGCTATCAAGCCTGTGTCCTCTCAGCATTTAGCTAGTGTCTCTTAGCATTTTGCTATTAAGCCTGTGTCCTCTCAGCATCTAGCTGGTGCCTCTTAGCATTTTGCTAGCAAGCCTGTGTCCTCTCAGCAGTTAGCTGGTGTCTCTTAGCATTTTGCTAGCAAGCCTGTGTCCTCTCAGCAGTTAGCTGGTGTCTTAGCATTTTGCTAGCAAGCATGTGTCCTCTCAGCATCTAGCTGGTGTCTTTTAGCATTTTTCTAGCAAGCCTGTGTTCTCTCAGCAGTTAGCTGGTGTCTCTTAGCATTTTGCTAGCAAGCCTGTGTCCTCTCAGCAGTTAACTGGTGTCTCTTAGCATTTTACTAGCAAGCCTGTGTCCTCTCAGCATCTAGCTGGTGTCTCTTAGCATTTTGCTAGCAAGCCTGTGTCCTCTCAGCAGTTAGCTGGTGTCTCTTAGCATTTTGCTAGCAAGCCTGTGTCCTCTCAGCATCTAGCTGGCGTCTCTTAGCATTTTCCCAGCAAGCTTGTTTCCTCTCAGCAGTTAGCTTGAGTCACTTAGCATTTTCCTAGCAAGTCTGTGTCCTCTTAGCAACTAACTTGTGTCTCTTAGCAGTTTGCTAGCAAGCCTGTGTCCTCTCTGCATCTAGCTGGTGTCTCTTAGCATTTTTTCTAGCAAGCCTGTGTTCTCTCATCAGTTAGCTGGTGTCCCTTAGCATTTTGCTATCAAGCATGTGTCCTCTCAGCATTTAGCTAGTGTCTCTTAGCATTTTGCTATTAAGCCTGTGTCCTCTCAGCATCTAGCTGGTGCCTCTTAGCATTTTGCTAGCAAGCCTGTGTCCTCTCAGCAGTTAGCTGGTGTCTCTTAGCATTTTGCTAGCAAGCCTGTGTCCTCTCAGCAGTTATCTGGTGCCTTAGCATTTTGCTAGCAAGCCTGGGTCCTCTCAGCAACTAACTTGTGTCTCTTACCATTTTGCTAGCAAGCCTTTGTCCTCTCAGCATCTAGCTGGTGTCTTTTAGCATTTTGCTATTAAGCCTGTGTTCTCTCAGCAGTTAGCTGGTGTCTCTTAGCATTTTGCTAGCAAGCCTGTGTCCTCTCAGCAGTTAGCTGGTGTCGCTTAGCATTTTGCTACCAAGCCTGTGTCCTCTCAGCAGTTAACTGGTGTCTCTTAGCATTTTGCTAGCAAGCCTGGGTCCTCTCAGCAACTTACTTGTGTCTCTTAGCATTTTGCTAGCAAGCCTGTGTCCTCTCAGCATCTAGCTGGTGTCTTTTAGCATTTTTCTAACAAGCCTGTGTCCTCTCAGCATCTAGCTGGTGTCTCTTAGCATTTTGCTAGCATGCATGTGTCCTCTCAGCAGTTAGCTGGTGCCTTTTAGCATTTTGCTAGCAAGCCTGTGTCCTCTCAACATCTAGCTGGCGTCTCTTAGCATTTTGCCAGCAACCTGTGTCCTCTCAGCAGTTAGCTGGTGTCTCTTAGCATTTTGCTAGCAAGCCTGTGTCCTCTTAGCAACTAACTTGTGTCTCTTAGCAGTTTGCTAGCAAGCCTGTGTCCTCTCAGCATTTAGCTAGTGTCTCTTAGCATTTTGCTATTAAACCTGTGTCCTCTCAGCATCTAGCTGGTGCCTCTTAGCATTTTGCTAGCAAGCATGTGTCCTCTCAGCAGTTAGCTGGTGTCTCTTAGCATTTTGCTAGCAAGCCTGTGTCCTCTCAGCAGTTAGCTGGTGTCTTAGCATTTTGCTAGCAAGCCTGGGTCCTCTCAGCAACTAACTTGTGTCTCTTACCATTTTGCTAGCAAGCCTGTGTCCTCTCAGCATCTAGCTGGTGTCTTTTAGCATTTTGCTAGCAAGCCTGTGTTCTCTCAGCAGTTAGCTGGTGTCTCTTAGCATTTTGCTCGCAAGCCTGTGTCCTCTCAGCAGTTAGCTGGTGTCTCTTAGCATTTTGCTAGCAAGCCTGTGTCCTCTCAGCAGTTAACTGGTGTCTCTTAGCATTTTACTAGCAAGCCTGTGTCCTCTCAGCATCTAGCTGGTGTCTCTTAGCATTTTGCTAGCAAGCCTGTGTCCTCTCAGCAGTTAGCTGGTGTCTCTTAGCATTTTGCTAGCAAGTCTGTGTCCTCTCAGCATCTAGCTGGCGTCTCTTAGCATTTTCCCAGCAAGCCTGTTTCCTCTCAGCAGTTAGCTTGAGTCACTTATCATTTTCCTAGCAAGTCTGTGTCCTCTTAGCAACTAACTTGTGTCTCTTAGCAGTTTGCTAGCAAGCCTGTGTCCTCTCTGCATCTAGCTGGTGTCTCTTACCATTTTGCTAGCAAGCCTGTGTTCTCTCAGCAGTTAGCTGGCGTCCCTTAGCATTTTGCTATCAAGCCTGTGTCCTCTCAGCATTTAGCTAGTGTCTCTTAGCATTTTGCTATTAAGCCTGTGTCCTCTCAGCATCTAGCTGGTGCCTCTTAGCATTTTGCTAGCAAGCCTGTGTCCTCTCAGCAGTTAGCTGGTGTCTCTTAGCATTTTGCTAGCAAGCCTGTGTCCTCTCAGCAGTTAGCTGGTGTCTTAGCATTTTGCTAGCAAGCCTGGGTCCTCTCAGCATTTAGCTGGTGTCTTAGCATTTTGCTAGCAAGCCTGGGTCCTCTCAGCAACTAACTTGTGTCTCTTACCATTTTGCTAGCAAGCCTGTGTCCTCTCAGCATCTAGCTGGTGTCTTTTAGCATTTTGCTAGCAAGCCTGTGTTCTCTCAGCAGTTAGCTGGTGTCTCTTAGCATTTTGCTAGCAAGCCTGTGTCCTCTCAGCAGTTAGCTGGTGTCTCTTAGCATTTTGCTAGCAAGCCTGTGTCCTCTCAGCAGTTAACTGGTGTCTCTTAGCATTTTGCTAGCAAGCCTGGGTACTCTCAGCAACTAACTTGTGTCTCTTAGCATTTTGCTAGCAAGCCTGTGTCCTCTCAGCATCTAGCTGGTGTCTTTTAGCATTTTTCTAGCAAGCCTGTGTCCTCTCAGCATCTAGCTGGTGTCTCTTAGCATTTTGCTAGCATGCATGTGTCCTCTCAGCAGTTAGCTGGTGCCTCTTAGCATTTTGCTAGCAAGCCTGCGTCCTCTCAACATCTAGCTGGCATCTCTTAGCATTTTGCCAGCAAGCCTGTGTCCTCTCAGCAGTTAGCTGGTGTCTCTTAGCATTTTGCTAGCAAGCCTGTGTCCTCTCAGCAACTAACTTGTGTCTCTTAGCAGTTTGCTAGCAAGCCTGTGTCCTCTCAGCAGTTAGCTGTTGTCTCTTAGCATTTTGGTAGCAAGCATGTGTCCTCTCAGCATCTAGCTAGTGTCTCTTAGCATTTTGCTAGTTAGCCTGTGTCCTCTCAGCATCTAGCTGATGTCTCTTAGCATTTTGCTAGCAAGCCTGTGTCCTCTCAGCAGTTAGATGGTGTCTTTTAGCATTTTTCTAGCAAGCCTGTGTCCTCTCAGCATCTAGCTGGTGTCTCTTAGCATTTTGCTAGCATGCATGTGTCCTCTCAGCAGTTAGCTGGTGCCTCTTAGCATTTTGCTAGCAAGCCTGCGTCCTCTCAACATCTAGCTGGCGTCTCTTAGCATTTTGCCAGCAAGCCTGTGTCCTCTCAGCAGTTAGCTGTTGTCTCTTAGCATTTTGCTAGCAAGCCTGTGTCCTCTCAGCAACTAACTTGTGTCTCTTAGCAGTTTGCTAGCAAGCCTGTGTCCTCTCAGCAGTTAGCTGTTGTCTCTTAGCATTTTGCTAGCAAGCATGTGTCCTCTCAGCATCTAGCTAGTGTCTCTTAGCATTTTGCTAGTTAGCCTGTGTCCTCTCAGCATCTAGCTGGTGTCTCTTAGCATTTTGCTAGCAAGCCTGTGTCCTCTCAGCAGTTAGATGGTGTCTCTTAGCATTTTGCTAGCAAGCCTGTGTCCTCTCAGCATCTAGCTGGTGTCTCTTAGCATTTTGCTAGCAAGCCTGTGTCCTCCCAGCAGTTAGCTGGTGTCTCTTAGCATTTTGCTAGCAAGTCTGTGTCCTCTCAGCATCTAGCTGGCGTCTCTTAGCATTTTGCTATCAATACTGTGTCCTCTCAGCAGTTAGCTGGTGTCTTAGCATTTTTCTAGCAAGCCTGGGTCCTCTCAGCATCTAGCTGGTGTCTTTTAGCATTTTGCTAGCAAGCCTGTGTCCTCTTAGCATCTAGCTGGTGTCTCTTAGCATTTTGCTAGCAAGCCTATGTCCTCTCAGCAGTTAGATGGTGTCTTTTAGCATTTTTCTAGCAAGCCTGTGTCCTCTCAGCATCTAGCTGGTGTCTCTTAGCATTTTGCTAGCATGCATGTGTCCTCTCAGCAGTTAGCTGGTGCCTCTTAGCATTTTGCTAGCAAGCCTGCGTCCTCTCAACATCTAGCTGGCGTCTCTTAGCATTTTGCCAGCAAGCCTGTGTCCTCTCAGCAGTTAGCTGGTGTCTCTTAGCATTTTGCTAGCAAGCCTGTGTCCTCTCAGCAACTAACTTGTGTCTCTTAGCAGTTTGCTAGCAAGCCTGTGTCCTCTCAGCAGTTAGCTGTTGTCTCTTAGCATTTTGCTAGCAAGCATGTGTCCTCTCAGCATCTAGCTAGTGTCTCTTAGCATTTTGCTAGTTAGCCTGTGTCCTCTCAGCATCTAGCTGGTGTCTCTTAGCATTTTGCTAGCAAGCCTGTGTCCTCTCAGCAGTTAGATGGTGTCTCTTAGCATTTTGCTAGCAAGCCTGTGTCCTCTCAGCATCTAGCTGGTGTCTCTTAGCATTTTGCTAGCAAGCCTGTGTCCTCCCAGCAGTTAGCTGGTGTCTCTTAGCATTTTGCTAGCAAGTCTGTGTCCTCTCAGCATCTAGCTGGCGTCTCTTAGCATTTTGCTATCAATACTGTGTCCTCTCAGCAGTTAGCTGGTGTCTTAGCATTTTTCTAGCAAGCCTGGGTCCTCTCAGCATCTAGCTGGTGTCTTTTAGCATTTTGCTAGCAAGCCTGTGTCCTCTTAGCATCTAGCTGGTGTCTCTTAGCATTTTGCTAGCAAGCCTATGTCCTCTCAGCAGTTAGCTGGTGTCTCTTAGCATTTTGCTAGCAAGCCTGGGTCCTCTCAGCATCTAGCTAGTGTCTCTTAGCATTTAGCTAGCAAGCCTGTGTCCTCTCAGCATCTAGTTGGTGTCTCTTTGCATTTTGTTAGCATGCCTGTGTCCTCTCCGTTGTTAGCTTGTGTCTCTTAGTGCCATGGATACCAGGCTGCCATGTCAACCCCTTCCATATTTGGATTACTGTATTTTCCACCAAGCCCCCTTTGTTTAATACAGTGTTTACATTTTGCCCTGAAAGAGCTGATCGCTAACCCTCATTGCCCCTTCTGGCCTTGCCAAATCCCAGCCGGAATCTTATGGAACTATTCACTGGACTTTAACCTTGGTCGCTCTCGAAGCCCTTTTCTCCAGAGCTCCGCTCTTCTGGGGACTTATCATACCTTTGATGGCCATGGGTTGGGGTGATAACTAAGGGGGAACCCACTTGGGAACCTGGGGTTCTGACACCCCCCCACCTTGGACTGTTCCTGAGTACCTTTTACCAGGCTACCGCTCCGGCCCCCAAACACGGATCATGTCGCTTTTTGTACTGGGACATCTAGGGGCCCGGAGCTCTCCAATGGTACCCTGGAATACCTGCCCCTCCCTTAGGATCACCCCAAAACTATGACCTAGCTATTGTGGGATCTCTATGTGCCTATGGCTCCTATGGAGGTGCCAGCCTGTCTGGACCGGTGGTGCTCTCTTGATCAGATAAGGTTCTTATCAGAAGGCAAGTGTGTATATAAGCTGTGTGTTTGTGTCAATAAAGCCAGTTCTTGTTTCACCTTAATACTGGTCTTGTCTTTTTATTAGAGTGGGATACTTGCTATAATCACTTCCCCACTATACAGCTACAGGTTCCAGGGTAAAGAAGAATCGTTTGGCGGAGATACCCAGTCGGGGTATCCGGAGTCCGTCATATCTGGTTTGCAATGGTGGGATATTTCCTTGTACCTGGAACATTCAAACCACCAACAGGACCCCTTCAGATGGAGCAGTGGTACTCCTGGCTTAAGAGGAGTACCCTGAAAGACTTGCTGGAAGCTCGTGGACAAGTGGCCAGCAATAAGCCAAAAGCAGCCATTGTTGCAGAGCTGATGGAGGGTGACTGAACCAGCGATCAGGCCAGTGAACCAGGCAGCAGCCGGGCCAGTGATCGGGCCAGCAAGCCCTCAACAGGGGGGATGGATATGTCTGAAGTCCAGAGGGAGATCCAATGGCGGCTGGCACTTTATGGGACTATCCCACAACAGGAGGTGATAACTCAGATCATTGCAGACACCACTCGTATCAAGATGCTGGAGGTCCAGAAGGCTCTGGGGGGAGCGGCACGGGCTGATCTGAGGCCCGTTTCACCCCGAAAGAAGTTACCCCAATGGGCCTTCTGTGAATTTAAAGATGGAGAAGAGGAATTTGATCGGTACCTACAGGTATTTGAGACCTAGTGTGAGCTGCAGGGCATCGCCGATACCGACTGGGTTACCCTCTTGATCGGAAAGCTGTCGGGGAGGACCTTGGATACTTTTGAGGCCATTCCCCTGGAAGATAAACAGAACTATGACCGGGTGAAGGAGCACATCCGGGCCAGGTATGCCATCACTCCGGAGGCTCATCAACTTTAGTTCCAGAGCATGAGAAGGAGAGAGGGGCAGCCCTTTACTGAGTGGACCCACCAGTTCACCCACTGCCTGGACTACTGGTTCTCAGGCTGCCATGTGACCACCTTGGTAAAAGCATCACAGATAATCCTTATGGAACATTTCTATGACCACTCCCAGCAAGAGGTAAAAGAATAGGTCCGGGATTGCAAACCCACCGCTGTGAATCAAGCAGCAGTTCTGGTCATCCAGTTTCTTGATGCCTGACGCACGATTCAACCTGAACCTTGACCAGTGGTTCATTCTCTTGCAACCCCTCCTTGTCTTCCGGTGGCCAGCCAGTACCCTTCAGCCCCACTGGCTCAATCCCATCCTGCTGGCCCCAGTCCATATGAAGGCCGGGAATCCAGTGCTTTGGGTGTGATCAGGTGGGCCATGTACAGTTCAACTGCCCCAGAATCCTCCTCCGGCCAATTGGTCCCAAGCACCTGCTGGCATTTCCCGAGCAGCAGCCCATTGGTTTTAGTCAGGAAGCTCCACTACTCCAGCTGCTTTGACCGAGGAGGAGTTTGTGGTCCTACATGAGGTAGACCTGGTACAAGTGGCAGCTGGTGACAACTGGCTCCATCATCACCAGCATGAATGGATTAATGGCCATCAGGCCCAAGGGTTACGGGAAAGTGGAACCACCATTACTTTTGTCCAGCCACACCTGGTCACCAAGTCGGACCAGATAGGAAAGTCAGTTGTGGTTCGTGGTGCTCGGGGTAAGGTCCACTTGGACTGGGGTGACGGTTCCCGTGCTGTGGAGGTGGGTGTCATGGGCCATTTGCCAGCCGAAGTGCTGCTAGGGAATGACTTGGGTCCTCTTGCACCCTCCTTCCTTCTGGATGCCCCCACGGATGCTTACAACTCGACAACAAGCCAGGCTCCATACTGAAGCACTCGAGGAGGGGACCCAGGTAAGCCATGCCCACTCGACTACTACCCCGATAGACTACCCCATCTCCTGGGCTTCCCCCTCCAACTTTGCCCAGGAGACATTAAGTGACCATGTGTTAGACCCTACCGGGCCCAGGCAGGGACAGACCCAGGTGGGTTAGGAGGGGACTGCTTTGAGTGGGACAGAGGGTGGCGGGAGCAGGCAGAGGCCCAAGCGACAGCTGGTGGTACCACAAAAGTATCGGTATGACCTACTACGCATAGGGCATGATATTCCCCAGGCAGGATATCTAGGGATTACCCACCACTGACTTACCCAGACCTTTATCTGGCCAGGAATTACCTGGGACATTAGACAGTACCGCCGAACATGTGACATCTGTCAGAGGTTAGGGAAGACAGGTGACCACTCTACAGCTTCCCTACATCCCTTCCCTATCATCGATGAACCGTTCAGCAGGATAGCTGTTGACATCATCAGACCATTGCCCCATCCCAGCCACTCGGGAAAGAGATATATACTGATGGTAGTAGACTACATTACCCGGTACCCGGAGGCAATACCCCTGGCCAACATCCAGACAGAGACAGTAGCCCATTGCCCTGCTCCGGATCTATGCCAGAGTGGGTTTCCCCCAGGAGATTATCTCGGATCAAGGGACTTTACTGCTGAGCTCACTCAACAGCTATGGAGGCTTTGTGGGGTAAAACCCCTGACGAGTTCCCCATACCACTCCCAGACTAACAGGTTATGCAAAAGGTTCAATGGGACACTGAAGCAGCTGCTTCAGATGTTCTCTGTCTCTCACAAGAACTGGGAGAGATACCTGTCGCACCTCCTGTTCGCTTACCGGGAGGTGCCACAGGAATCTACCAGATTCTCCCTTTCAACTAGTCTATGGCTGGAGGGAGAGGGGGCAATGGACCTGCTTAGAGCACACTGGGAAGGGTCGGTTGGGGAGGAGGGACCCTCCATTGTAGGATATGACCTAGAGTTCAGGGACCGACTGAAGGACCTCTCCGCCACGGTGAGAATCTTCAGAACGCCCAGGGTAGGCGGAAGCGGTGGTATGACCATACTGCTCACAACCACACCCTGGAAGTAGGGCAGAAGGTTCTTGCCCTAAAACCCACCAAGATGGATAAGCTGCAGGCCGCTTGTCAGGGACCCTATCGAGTAGTAGAACAGCTTTGTGATACTACCTACCTGGTAGCCAAATGTTCAGATGAACAAATCCGCCGGACCTTTCATGTGAACATGCTGAAGGTGTACTAGGAGAGGCCAGAGGAGGTAGCCACCATATGTGCTCCAGCCATGGAGGACTCAGAGAGTCTCCCCATGCCGGAGCTGCCCGGACAGAGTAGGGCGCCGGCAGGCATAGGGGACATAAGAGTAGATGAGCGGATAGGGACTGTGCAGCAAGAGCAAGTCAGACAGGTACTAGAAAGCCAACAGGACATGTTCTCCATGGACCTTGGGTACACCAAAGTAGCTGTGCACCAGGGCAGGCACCCTTGAGGCAGCCGTACTGGGTCTCTGAGTCAGATAGGGAAGACATGTGCAGCGAAATTAGAGAGATGCTTGATACAGGAGTTATTAAGCAATCCAACAGTCCCTGGGCTTCCCCGGTAGTGCTTGTGCCCAAGCGGGATGGCACAACCCGCTTCTGTGTAGATTACCATAGGCTTAATGACCGGATCACAACCGACGCCTACCCTATGCCCCGGGTGGATGAGCTATTAGACCGCATTCCCCAGGGGTAACTTTCTGAAGATGTTAGATCTCTGCAAGGGTTACTGGCAGATTCCTCTGGACCCGGAATCTATTCCAAAGTCGGCATTCATCACCTGATTCAACCTGTACCGGTTTAAGGTCATGCCGTTTGGGATGAAGAATTTTCCGGCGATGAGGATTGTAGATCGCCTCCTCGATGGCCTCCAGGATTATGTCTGTGCATACCTGGATGACATCACAACCTACAGCAATACCTGGGAGAAACACTTGGTTCACCTATGTACCATCTAGGAACGCATCAGGGCTGTGGGTCTGACTCTGAAGCCATACAAGTGCAAAGTAGGGAGGTCGGAGGTCTAATACCTTGGACACAGAGTGGGTTGTGGGAAGCATAGGTCGGAGCCAGCCAAGATTGAGGCAGTCGCTTACTGACTGACCCCCAAAACCAAGACCCAAGTCCTAGCCTTTCTTGGCACTGCAAGGTACTACCGCAAGTTTGTCCCCCCTGACTGACCTAACCAGAAAACACTTACCCAGTGTAAGTGTTTTCCCAAGTGCGAGGCTGCGTAAGTGTAAGTGTTTTTACCCAAGTGCGAGGCTGCCTTCCAGCAACTGAAAACAGCATTAGTTTCTGCCCCTATCCTGGCTGCTCCTAACCCATCCAAATGCTTTTGTGTCCATACAGATGCCTCATGTTCAGGTTGGAAGCGGTGCTGAGCCAGGTGGATGAGGAGGGCCGTGAACACCCCATAGCCTACATCAGCTGAAAACTACTGCCTAGGGAAGTGGGCTACGCGATAGTGGAGAAGGAGTGTTTTGCCCTGGTGTGGGCTCTCAAGAAATTGCAACCTTACTTGTACGGAAGGTCTTTTACAGTACTCATGGACCACAACCCCCTGGGGTAAGGCTTAATAGGGTTTACGGGACAATGGATGCCTGTTGTGCTAGAGCTTAGACTTGCAGCCATTTAACTTTGCAATTCAGTATTGACCGGGAAAGATTAACAGTAAAGGCTGTGTATCCTGACCTCTCTGCAGCTAGCCTCTGTCTCCTGGCATCTTTGCAGCTAGCTGCTGTCTCCTGGCTTCTCTGTTGCTAGTTGCTGTCTCCTGGCATCTCTGCAGCCAGCCATTGTCTCCTGGCATCTCTACAGTTAGCTTTTGTCTCTTGGCCTCTCTGCAGCTTGCCGCGGTCTCCTGGCATTTTCTGCAGCCAGCCCCTGTCTCCTGGCATCTCTACAGTTAGCTGTTTTCTCCTGGCCTCTCTGCAGCTAGCCGCTGTCTCCTAGCCTCTCTGCAGCTAGCCGCTGTCTCCTGGCCTTTCTGCGGTAAGCCGAGCCTACATCAGCCGAAAACTACTGCCTAGGGAAGTGGGCTACGCGGCAGTGGAGAAGGAGTGTTTGGCCCTGGTGTGGGCTCTCAAGAAATTGCAACCTTACTTGTACGGACAGGCCCGGTTTTTGGTATAAGGCAGCTTAGGCAGCCGCCTTAATGCGCACAAGGAGGGGGGCGCAATCTTGGAGAGTTGGAGTCAGCCAGTCAGCAATGCCATTAGCAATCTTGGAGTTAGCAATGCGATTTAACTTATCTATCTATCTATGATTGCTTGCTATTTTACATGTGGGTTACAGGGTAGCGATAGGTAAAGAACACATATGATTGACACAGCTTTACAGGCTACAGCGCAGCGAACAAAGTGTTGGCTGCCTGCCTCTGCCTGTGATAACAAATTTAGCCTGCTGCACACACATGGAGCCTGGCTGTGCAGCTGAAGTGTGACTGTGAGTCTGTGTGTCAAAGCCCACCGGACCGGACACCGGTGGTGGGCCCTGCTGTGCAGCAATCAGCAATACTTAGCTCCAGCCTGGCTTACAGCAAAGACAGGTTATGCTGGCCCGCCCTCCTCCCTTACTCTCCCACTGGTGGTGTATTATTTCCAGCTGCACTCCCACACCCACCGGTCCCGGAGAACTTCTCCCAGCTACAGCAGCAGCCCCATCATGAACTGCACAACCACATGGCACTGAGGGAGATTGTAGAACAAAACATTATCAATATTGAGTGAGGTAAGTACTAGGACGGTGGCTCTATCTATGATCTACTTCAGTCAGACTGCTGTGCTGTGTCACTCACACTTTGCCCCCTCATTCACTGGCACTGGTGACAGACAGTAATAATTAATTAGATTACGGTTTAATGCACTACCATTGTCTTATTTTTTTATGCAGCACAACCACTGTCTGTCTATAAGGGTGCTCCAGTTAGCTAGAACCTACTCTTGCAGTACTTCTGCTGGATCATACTTAATTTTTTAAGATTATTTTTTAGGAGCTAGTAAGTCAGTGAAATGAAACCAAGTCCATGCACATGTTAGAATGTAACATGATAATTAGAGCCTGCATCTTTAGGTACACTTGGAGTGGAGTTTGGCCTCACCATTGTATATGAAATTAATTCTACACTTTTATGGGATAAAATATTTTAATGCCTATTTGTACCAGTTTGTCTCCTGAGTAATGCTTGTATTGCTCATAGATAATAAGTGCTACGGAATGTGTTCCCATGTAAAAGATATGTGAGTGCTGTCTACAATTTATTTTCTTGTATCTTAATCATAAGGGTGAAACAATAAACGGTCAAAACACAAAAAGACATAAACACAAATATACACACATGCACAAGTATGTACACATACACTACACACACACACACACACACTCTACATACATAGAAACACTGCACAAAAATATACACACGCATATACACACATGCACCCTTATACACACACTCTGCATGCACACACATATATATATACATACACATATACACACATATATGCACATGTATACACACAGCACCCTCATACATACACACACACTTTATGTACACACACACACATGCATATACACACAAACATATATATATACACCACCCACACACACACCCTTGTACATACACATAACACATATATTTACATGTGTATACGCAAACACACACAACACACACTCAGACACATGCATATAGACACACAACATGCAGACACTTATACATATACACACTTTTGCACACAAACACACACATATATGTATATATATATATATATATATATATATATATATATATATATATATGCACAAACACGCACACCAATATACATGCATATACACACACAACACACATGGCCATGCACTGAGGGAGAAAATTATCAATATTGAAGGAGGTAAGCCCTCCTGGGACGGTGGCTCTAACTATGCTCTATTTCAGTCAGACTGCTGTGCTGTGTCACTCACACTTTGCCCCCTCATTCACTGTCACTGGCAGTAATAATCAATTAGATTAAGCTGTAATGCACTCTCATTGTCTTATTTGTTAAGCAGTACAACCACTGTCTGATTTCTTATGCAGCACAACCGTTGTCTGATTTGGTATGCAGCATAAACACTGTCTGATTTGTTATGCAGCACAACCACTGTCTGACTTGCTATGCAGCACAACCACTGTCTGACTTGTTATGCAGCACAACTGTTGTCTGATTTGTTATGCAGCACAACCGTTGTCTGGTTTGCTATGCAGCACAACCGTTGTCTGGTTTGCTATGCAGCACAACCACTGTCTGATTTTTTATGCAGCACAACCACTGTCTGATTTGCTATGCAGCACAACCACTGTCTAATTTGTTATGCAGCAAAACCACTGTCTGATTTGTTATGCAGCACAATCACTGTCTGATTTGTTATGCAGCACAACCACTGTCCAATTTTTTATGCAGCACAACCGTTGTCTGGTTTGCTATGCAGCACAACCACTGTCTGATTTGCTATGCTGCACTACCACTGTTTTATTTGAATTTAGCCACCAATCAGCAAGCACTACCCAGGTGCTGAATCAAAAATGGGACAGCTCCTAAGCTTACATTCCTGCTTTTTAAATACAGATACCAAGAGAACAAAGAAAAATTGATAATAGGAGTTAATTAAAAAGTTGCTTAAAATGTCATGCTCTATATGAATCATGATAGAAAAATGTGGGTTTCATTTCCCTTTAACTAGCAATGGGATAGTATGTAATGGGGGGGGCGCCAAAATGTATCCTTGCCTGTGTGGCCAAAAATCCTAGCACCGGCCCTGTGTACGGAAGGTCTTTGGCATGGGTTGGGGTGATTGCTAAGGGGGAGCTCACTCAGGATCCTGGGGTTCTGACACCCCCCACCTTGGACTGTTCCTCAGTACCCTTTGCCAGGCTAACGCTCAGGTCCCCAGCCATGGATCATGTTGCTTTTTGGACTGGGACATCTAGGGGCCCGGAGCTCTCCAATGGTATAGCCGATGCTCCCTCAGGATCACCCCAAAGCTATGACCTAGCTATTGTGGGATCTCTATACGCCTATGGCTCCTATGTAAGCACCAGCCTGTCTGGAGGGGCGGTGCTCTCTTGATCAGATAAGGCTCTTATCAGATGGCAAGTGTGTATATAAGCTGTGTGTTTGTCTCAATAAAGCCTGTTCATGTTTCACCTTAATACTGGTCTTGTCTGGTTATTAGGGTGGGCTACTTGCTATAATCACTTTCCCACTATACAGCTACAGGTTTCAGGGTAAAGAAGGATCATTTGGCGGAGATACCCAGTCTGGGTATCCGGAGTCCGTCATATCTGGTTTGCAATGGTGGGATATTTCCTTCTACCTGGAATATTCAAACCACCAACAGGACCCCTTCAGATGGAGCAGTGGTACTCCTGGCTTAAGAGGAGTACCCTGAAAGACTTGCTGGAAGCTCGTGGACAAGTGGCCATCAATAAGCCAAAAGCAGCCATTGTTGCAGAGCTGATGGAGGGCGACTGAACCAGCGATCAGGCCAGTGAACCAGGCAGCAGCCGGGCCAGTGATCGGGCCAGCAAGCCCTCAACAGGGGGGATGGATATGTCTGAAGTCCAGAGGGAGATCCAATGGCGGCTGGCACTTTATGGGACTATCCCACAACAGGAGGTGATAACTCAGATCATTGCAGACACCACTCGTATCAAGATGCTGGAGGTCCAGAAGGCTCTGGGGGGAGCGGCACGGGCTGATCTGAGGCCCGCTTCACCCCGAAAGAAGTTACCCCAATGGGCCTTCTGTGAATTTAAAGATGGAGAAGAGGAATTCAATCGGTACCTACAGGCATTCAAGACTCAGTGTGAGCTGCAGGGCATCGCCGATACCGACTGGGTTACCCTCTTGATCAGAAAGCTGTCGGGGAGGACCTTGGATACTTTTGAGGCCATTCCCCTGGAAGATCTGTATCCTCTCAGCATCTAGCTGGTGTCACAGACAGTCTGTGTTTTCTGGTCTCTGCAAAACTATAACCTATAAGCAGTAAGCCTGTGTATCCTGGCCTCTCTGCAGCTAGCCTCTGTCTCCTGGCATCTCTATTGCTAGCCAGCCGTTGTCTCCTGGAATCTCTACAGTTAGCCTTTGTCTCCTGGCCTCTCTTCAGCTAGCCGCTGTCTCCTGGCAACTCTGTTAGTTGCCACTGTCTCCTGGCATCTCTGTTGCTAGCCGCTGTCTTCTGGCATATCTGTTGCTAGCCACTGTCTCCTGGCATCTCTACAGTTAGCCTTTGTCTGCAGCTAGCCACTGTCTCCTGGAATCTCTGTTGCTAGTTGCTGTCTCCTGGCATATCTGCAGTTAGTCTTTGTCTCCTGGCCTCTCTGCTGCTAGCCGCTGTCTCCTGGCATCTCTGTTGCTAACTGCTGTCTCCTTGCATCTCTGTTGCTAGTCGCTGTCTCCTGGCATTTCTACAGTTAGCTGTTGTCTCCTGGCATCTCTACAGTTAGCCTTTGTCTCCTGGCATCTCTGCAGCCAGCCGCTGTCTCCTGACCTCTCTACAGTTAGTCGCTGTCTCCTGGCATCTCTGTTGCTAGCCGCTGTCTCCTGGCATCTCTGCAGCCAGCCGCTGTCTTCTGGCATCTCTACAGTTAGCCTTTGTCTCCTGGCATCTCTGCAGCCAGCCGCTGTCTCCTGACCTCTCTACAGTTAGTCGCTGTCTCCTGGCATCTCTGTTACTAGCCGCTGTATCCTGGCATCTCTGCAGCCAGCCGCTGTCTTCTGGCATCTCTACAGTTAGCTGTTGTCTCCTGGCATCTCTGTTGCTAGCCGCTGTCTCCTGTACTGTATATATGTGTATTATTATTATCATTATCATTTATATGTATAGCTCCGCAAACTTCCTTAGCGTTGAGCACAAAAATAGGTGTACACAATGACAATGATTTGTGATAAAATACAAAACATAACAAACTAAACAAATCTAGTACAAGAGGAAGGCCCAGCTCCAGAGAACTTATAGTCTAAAGGTTGAGGGTGCAGACATAAGGTTTGGGGTAGCTTGTCACATCAATTGTAGTTGCAGAAGTTAGACAGACAGTTCAATAATTATTTTGGTTAGGATGAGAGATGAAGGAGAGATGGTAAGGCTCTCTGAATAGGTATGTTTTCAAGGAGAGTCTGAAGTTATACAAGGTTGGGGAAAGTCTTATGGAGTGGGGTAGAGAGTTCCAGAGGACAGGAGCAGCACGTGCAAAGTCTAGAAGGCGGAAGTGGGATGTAGAGATAATAGAAGTGGAGAAACGTAGGTCAGAGGTTGATCGAAGAGGACGGGTCCTTGAATATTTGGAAATGAGAGAGGAAATATAGTGAGGTTGTTGCATGCTTTGTAAGTTAGGGTTAATACTTTAAATTGTATTCTGGAGTGTATGGGGAGCCAGTGTAGTGACTGGCAGAGGGGAGCAGCTGATGTAGATCGACGACTTAGGTGGATGAGTCTAGCAGAAGCATTCCTAATTGATTGTAATAAGGAGAGGCAGTGTTGGAGAAGGCCATTTAGAAGTAGACTGCAATAGTAATGCATGACAAAATGAGGGAATATATTAGTATTTTTGTAGTTTTTTGAGTAAGGAAAGAATGAATTCTGAAAATGTTGCATAGGTGTGCATGGCAGGCTTTGGTAAGGGCTTGTATATGTGGGCTGATAGAGCATGGGGTATTAGAATTTCATATCTATAGTAAAAAGTAAGTTATAGCGCATCTTCATTACAAATGATGAATTTAACTCCCTTTAAAATATCACTAACAATTGGGATCTGTTTTTATAAAGTAGAGAGTTTACCATCTCTTTAATAAGCAAAGATTGGCTCTGGCAATCGCTGCAACCTTTCCTTCAGCAACAAGCTCACAAACAGAGAGAAGCTACCGTGCATATCAGGGGTGTAATTAGATTTCATTGGGCCTTAACTCAAAGGCTGTGGTGGGCCACCATTTAAAAAGCTGCATTTCTCTTGCTGTTTGCCATCCAGGGAAGTGCAGTCAGGGGAGACAGAGTCTGACCTATCAAGAAAATAAAAAATACATTAATATGAAAGTTAAAATAAAGTTAAAAAAACACCAAATTTTCTGAGCTTCACTGCAAAATTCTAGGAGAGAGGCAGTGATGAGCTCAGCCTCCCTTGATTGCACAACAGCTCTGAATGTGCTGGATGGAGCTCCCGCCCACTGTCTGACAGGTTAGGTATCACATTCATGATCTGGCCAATCATTAAAGATCTACAGGGGAGGCAGCTAAGTCATCTGCCTCATTGATGGGGGAAGTGTCTTGAGTCTAAGACAGTGTTTAACTCTGACAGTCAGGAGGTCATTTATCTAGATGGGAACTGCTTGTGCCATGAAAACCATGGGGCAGAACAACAATTTCTCCTCTGCAGTTAAGGTCTCAGGTCTGGCAAAATGCAGTTTGTAAGCTTTCAAGAGACCAGTATTGTACTCTATAGAGTTACTGTAATTACTGAATTTACTCTTTTTACAAAGTGTAGATTAGGTCAAACAGTGTAGTACACACACATATATATTTTACACAGCATATATTTTGCTTTTTACAAATTATATGAGGTTTATGTAAAGATAAAGATAATGTCCATATGTTATGTTATTAAACATTTGAAGCATTTGTGTTGCTATAATCATGTGTGTACATTATATATGTACAGTAGTCTATGAGTAAGGCTCCATAGGAGCTGAAACGCATCAGACGCAGCCCTCTATTGCTTTCCTAGCAGCCTTGTTAATATAGCCTTTCTACCCTTCGATTTTGCTGTTTTATCTTACTTTTTACTTGCCTTGAGCACTGAATAAAGTGGAAGTTTTTTGTTTTGCGCCTCATTCCGGACCTCTTTTTCTTTTTTTTTATATATATATATATATATATATATATATATATATATATATATATATATATATAATCCAGGACAAATGGATGCACTCACAGGTCTTTTGTTGAAAAAGTAAATACTCTTTAATGGAACGTTTTCGGGGACTTGCTCCCCATCGTCAGCATAAACATATTGTGCATTAAACAAACTTATATACAAAATAAAGTGATTGCCAAAATTCAAATACCTGTGTGATTGTTTCTGTGTACTCTCAGTGAAAATAGCGCCAAACAGTGCAACTGTGGAACGCATATCTTGCGTGCCACACTGTGAACCCGGAACTGGATAAAGTAACCCTATGTCCGGTTGTCTTAATAAAATATAACGTAACTTAAATGTGATATAACATAAATATGTCCTATATCTTAATAACAGTAGTGTACATACTAGGTCCATTATATGTATTGTTACATTTTTAATGGTGTCTTACTTTGTGTGGAACTTCACTTCAGTTCCTATCTCTTCTGTGCCCGAATGGAGATCCTTAGTATATTTAACTATTATCATCCATAGTGCTAAGCTCAAACTTATTAATTTATTAATTTAGTAATTTAGAGGGAGTCTCACCCAATCGTTCCTATACCTTCTTAGGGGACCGCCGTCTTAGCATGGTTGACATGGTAACCGGTTGTTGTACCGGGTCTATATGGTTCTGTTAGCCCTACTTGTAATAGTGCATACTTCCTTGGTTCTTCAGAGAAAATAATAACCTACTGCTACTAAGCTTGTATTAGCGTATTATACTTGTGCAGTGGTTATATCCTCAACATATCCTAAAGCCCAAATGGTGGCTTGTTTACTGTGCCAACCTGTCTTCAGGGCTACCAATATCTGTAATATAGGCAATATACAGTATAACGAATATAAGCAATATAAGTATATAGAATATATAGGGTTCCTAATCCGCTGTCCCTATTACAGTTTGAAAATTTACTAGGGTGTCTATATGAACAAGTTTTATATATAGAAAGACAAAATAAAAATAAAAATGAAATTAACATGTTAAAATTAAAATTAAAATTTAGGGCAAGAAATAAAAAATAAAAAGTAGTTAGAGCAACCCTGGTTGTGTTGCTTCTATGTACACTAAGTGTTAATGTTAAGTGTATTGGTTTGAGGTATTAAGTAATGGCTATCCTTGCTTACATTCATACCCCTTATAAATACATTATTAGTTTTAACTTCCATAGCTTGTGTCAAAGAAGCAGTTAATTCCATATTAACTTCTATGTAATATTGCTAGCACATTGCTAAGTAAGAATTCTCTTCGAAGTTAAGTTTTAAAGTTAAGTTTTTAAACAGAATATTATATAATAGTCCCAGTTTGGTGACCCTGTTCCATGTCCCTACACAACCTGTCCTGCATGGTGCTTAGGATGGTATATCCTTCAGCATGGGGGTTATTTCTACCCCTAGGGAAATTGTCAGTCCATAGTTTACTGCCAAATAGCTCTGTGGTATCCTGTGATTAATTTACTGTATCCTGTATGGTACAACTGTCATCTGGATCTGGAGTCTTTATATATTATTCTTGAAGTTTGTTCAGTGATTCAAGGTTGCTCCATAATTTAAGTGTGCAAGAGTAAATATGGGCTATTGGCTAGGGGGACCGAGCGCTGTCAATGGAAGGGGTCAGCTCCGTCCCCCCCCCAGAAACAGGATGTGTGCCCTGCACTGAATAGTCTACCTCAATAGAGGCCTGACTATCAAAGCGTCATCACATTATACTTAAGGTCCTCACACCGTGCCCCAGTCTGTATCTTTGCTTAAATGAGCGCCTTGAAGTCTGGCAGAGAGTTAAGTCCTCCTGGGGCTATAGTGCCCAGTCTATACATCCACTCTGCCTCCCTTCTTAACAGGGCCTTATTCCGGTCACCCCCCCTGTCCAGGGGGGGGAACATGATCAATCAGGATGTACCTGATGGTAGATACTTGATGTCCCATTCTTGCACAGTGTCTGGCCACTGGTTGGTCCGAGTCTCCTTGGTCTAGTGCCTGTCGTATGGCCCGTCTGTGGTTTGCCATCCTTTCGCGGAGTGTTCTGCTCATTTTACCCACATAAAACCGGGCACATGGACAGAATAAAAGGTATACTACAAATGCAGTATTACAGGATATTGAATGTTTGATACTGAACACTTTGTTTGTATGCGGATGGTGAAAGGTCTTAGTTGCCATTAGACCATTGCATGTTGTGCACCCCAGGCATCGGTATGAGCCTTTAATGTTGGTGTAAGTTGTGTCCATGTAGTTAAGTTTAGGGTCTGTGCGTACTAGAATATCCCTAAGATTAGTACCTCTCCTGTAAGCTACCATCGGTGTCAGGTTGTGCGTAAAGGTCAGTCAGGGGAGACAGAGTCTGACCTATCAAGAAAATAAAAAATACATTAATATGAAAGTTAAAATAAAGTTAAAAAAACACCAAATTTTCTGAGCTTTACTGCAAAATTCTAGGAGAGAGGCAGTGATGAGCTCAGCCTCCCTTGATTGCACAACAGCTCTGAATGTGCTGGATGGAGCTCCCGCCCACTGTCTGCCCACTGTCTGACAGGTTAGGTATCACATTCATGATCTGGCCAATCATAAAAGATCTACAGGGGAGGCAGCTAATTCATCTGCCTCATTGATGGGGGAAGTGTCTTGAGTCTAAGACAGTGTTTAACTCTGACAGTCAGGAGGTCATTTATCTGGATGGGAACTGCTTGTGCCATGAAAACCATGGGGCAGAACAACAATTTCTCCTCTGCAGTTCAGGTCTGAGGTCTGGCAAAATGCAGTTTGTAAGCTTTCAAGAGACCAGTATTGTATTGTAATTACTGAATTTACTCTTTTTACAAAGTGTAGATTAGGTCAAACAGTGTAGTACACACACATATATATTTTACACTTAGCATATATTTTGCTTTTTACAAATTATATGAGGTTTATGTAAAGATAAAGATAATGTCCATATGTTATGTTATTAAACATTTGAAGCATTTGTGTTGCTATAATCATGTGTGTACATTATATATGTACAGTAGTCTATGAGTAAGGCTCCATAGGAGCTGAAACGCATCAGACGCAGCCCTCTATTGCTTTCCTAACAGCCTTGTTAATATAGCCTTTCTACCCTTCGATTTTGCTGTTTTATCTTACTTTTTACTTGCCTTGAGCATTGAATAAAGTGGAAGTTTTTTGTTTTGCACCTCATTCCGGACCTCTTTTTCTTTATATATATATATATATATATGTATATAAAATACTCATGCTGAGTATTATTAGAACAACATCATGTAATTTTTCTGCATAGCAATTCATGTTTCCATTTAGCTAGCTTACATGTTGACCTGCAGCAGGTATAAATTTGCAGTGTTTAAATTTTAAATATAAATTAAAATGGATATTATTCTTTTCTACACTGTGTCCCTGTTTGTGTGAGGTCCTCTGTGTGTGAGTGTGTGTGTGTGTCTGTGTTTGTCTTTGTCCTTCTTTGTGTATCATTTTACAGTGTATCTAATATCTCAGCACTCTGATACTAGTCAGTGCCTCACCAGCCACTGACCTCACTGCATATCACTGTTACCATCAGCAGATGCTGACCAACCACATAAGAGAAAAAGGAGCTACATCTCTGTGGCTATGAGTCTTCCTTCCCCCTTGGTTAGTCTGCCCCAGATGATATGCACTTGCGCAGCCGTCATTAAATATGGTGACTGGTTTCCTGTACATTAACACTTGGAAACTTTGCAACCATAATGTAAAGGCAAACCCATACATTTTAATTGAATTGTGAGCACTTTTTCACAGGGAGCGCAAAGAGGGACCAGACCTGTATGCTAGATGGGCGCCTTAGGTGCAGGCCTAGTCTCAATTGAGACCTTTGGGATCCCTGTATTTATGCCCATTGTGCATATATTTTTATTTAGACTTGACTGATATGTTATTCTAAAGCAAAACAACAGAAATGTCTTGTAATTACAATGGGCCAGATTATGAGTGGAGGGCTTATTAATGCTCCCACTCAAGCGTTAACTGCACTAGAAATAAGCTTTCTGCACGCATTGGGTTGCACTCATATTATGAGTTAAAAGTAAACTATTTTTGCTTGCGTGCTGACCTGACGAGCGTAAAAAGATGAAGTTAGAATATCGTGTGCTAATTCACGTATTTCTCACATAGAAGTCAATGGAGAAACAAAAAAGTGAAAAAAAACACCCCACTCTCATGCAAACTCGATCACATATCCTCATGTGCGCTAACCCTACATGAAAATATGATTATTTCACATTTCAATGTTTTTCACATAGATTAATATGTTCTATTTATTCATACAAATTTCTATATATGATAAATTATATAAATGATAGATAAATACATATGTGCACACATCTATATATTTATATATATGTTTACTTTCTACTTTTTTTATTATTTTAGTTGTTAAAGGGACTAGTTAAAGTCTAGTCAAAATTAAACTTTCATGATTCAGATAGGGCATGTAAGTTTAAAGAACTTTACAATTTATTTTTATCATCAAATTTCCTTTGTTATCTTGGTATTCTTTGTTAAAAACTAAACCTAGGTAGGCTCATATGCTAATTTCTAAGCCATTGTCAGTGCATTTTGACAGGTTTTCATAGCTAGACAGTGCTGCCTTTTCCTACAATTTAAGTCTGGAAATTGTGGATTTTACAATCCTGAAAACTGAAAGATCACATGCTTCCCATTTCCTTTACCTTTACCTTACCTTTAACAATGGCATTTTTTCCCCTGCCTCTAGGCTGGAGAACATCTTGTTAGATTCTGAACATACTACATATTGATTGTAAGAAAGAGGGCGCCCCATAGTGCAATAAACCTTCACATATAATGAAATATACCCACAAAGAGAGGACACTAAACAAATTGTATCTATGCATAGAGTAGGACTCAGAGTTATAGGGGTTCACACCTTTTTCACTTATAAGTTCTTAAAGTACAGTTATTTTTACATTTAGTTTCCAACCTTTAATTTTATACCAGTGAAACAGGTCTCATTTCTTCTAAAGAAATTTTCATTAATAAATCTAGACAGGCCAGAAGGCTTGTTTTTCCCACAGAAAACATCTGAATTACATTGTTTCCAATGCAGCAAAGGATTCTGGGTAATATATGCAAATGAGTTTCACAATGAGACACATTTTTTTCTTTCAAGTCTGCTTTTACGCAGACTCTCTTTACGCCAAAGCATCGCTGTTCACACAGCTTCTAAGCTTAGCTAGAGTTAGTGCAGTGATTCAGAACCATCCCAGGACAGCCTGTTTCGTGGTGTTTGCCACTCATCAGCTGGGAGAAGGTTTGAATCACTGCTGGGTGAAGTTGATTTCTGGGCAAAATACAACAACATTTAAAATTAGGGGGAGGCAAAAAGTGAGTTTAAAATCCTCCACTACGCACAAAATATAGAGAAAATAACTCATCGTTTAGTTCATTAACAAATCTAGACAGGCCAAAAGGCTTGTTTTTCCCACAGTAAACCTCTGAATTACATTGTTTCCAATGCTGCAAAGGATTATGGGTAAGATATGCAAATGAGGTTCACTATGACACACTTTTTTACTTCAAGTCTGCTTTTACGACTTGACCCGCCTGGAAAAAGACCTTCTCCGCCGGACTTCTAAAACCGTGAGTACATATTTGGGGCTTTAGTGTTAGGGTTTTGTTTTTTTAAATATTTTTTAACTTTTTGGGGGTGCTTTCTTAAAAGAGCTAAATGCCCTTTAAGGGCAGTGAAAAAGAGCTAAATGCACTTTTTTAGGACAATGCCCATACAAATGCCCTTTTCAGGGCAATGGATAGTTTAGGTTTTTTTAGTGTTTTTTTTATTTTAGGGGGTTTGGTGGGTGGGGGGATTTACTGTTAGGGGGGACTTTGTTTAATGTAAAAGAGCTGTTTAACTTAGGGCAATGCTCTACAAAAAGCCCTTTTAAGGGCTATTGGTAGTTTAGCATTAGATTAGGGGTGTTTTTATTTTGGGGGGCTTTTTATTTTCATAGGGATTGTGTTTAATTTTTTTTATTTTGGATATTGTGTTTATTAATTTTTGTAATGTTAGCCTTTTTTATTTTCTGTAATGTTAGATTAAGGTAATGTAATTTTTTTGTATTTTTTATAGCAATGTAGTTTATTTTTATTGTAATTAAGGGGTTAATTTAGGGGGGTTAGGGGGCTTAGTCATTAAATGTGTTTTTTGCATTGTGGGGGTTGGTGGTTTAGGGGTTAATAGGTAGGTTGCGATGTTGGGGTTTGTGGATCTAGGGTTTAATAATTTTATTATGTAGTTTGTTTGTTTTTCTTAATACTTTGTGCGGGCGGTTAGGTTTTTTGTTTGTTTTTAACACTTATTGCGTGTGGTTAGGTATTTTTTATATACTTATTGCGGGCAGTTTTTTCTTTTGTTTAAGAACCCAGTGGAGGCTCCTCTATAGGAGCACTTGAGCACGTGAGCCCCCTGGACCCCTGATGCCCCCTGACACCTGATGAACAAAAAAAAAAAAAGTGAGAAATAAAAAAAATAATTACATTTTTAAACCTTTTTTGCTGACCTTTTCTGCTGATTAAATTAAAAAATACTCCAGGCACTGCAGTTTTAAGTAAAAATATTAAAATTGCCTTATTTAGGCTGAAAGTGGAATGGGCATTTGCCTAATACTTCTATCTATCGCACATGATGAGCAGTGCGGTAGATAGAAGAATAGGCAAAAGCACTATCCACTCTGACAACTGCATTGACAGCAGCGCCACCTACATGCCAGCCCATAGGTCTCCTAACTGCACAGCTCTTAGTGTGCGAGAGCCAGCTGTCACGTGACACTCGCACACTAAGAGCTGTGTGTGTGGAGGCAGTGGCGTCACTAGGGGGGTGTGGCCCGCCGCGGGTGACACTTTCAGGAGGGGTGGCCTCTTCAGGAGCTGCAGCAGACCTTGTGTGGCCACGTGGTAGAGCCAAGGATGACAGGAGTCTCTGAGTCAGGATGGCTGAGGCGGCGCCGGTGACAAGCAGCGTGAATGTACAACAAATTGAGCCAGGTAAGTGTGAAGGTGAAGGAGCCAGTTGCTGCTGGAGGGGAGGCCCGTGGTCTGAGTACGTGATGTGTAGCCTACTACACAATGGCAACTGCAGGACGGAGCAGCTCAGCCAGGAGTCAGACTCAGATAGATCAGAAGAGGTAGTTGCTCAGTCCAGCAGCAGGTGATACTTAGAAATCCGTGTGACTGGGTCAGTGCTGCTGTGTCACGGATGGTCCACAGAGTCAGTGAGTGGTATAGTATAGACAGCAGTGTCAGCAGAGATAGTGATCAGATATTTATTTCACCACTGTGTCTGTGATATATAGGTAGTTACTCAGGCTCAGCCCAGCAGCAGGTGATACTTAGACATCTGGGTGACCGGGTCAGTGCTGCTGTGTGTGTCACGGATGGTCCACAGAGTCAGTGAGTGTTGTAATAGTATAGACAGCAGTCATGTAACTACAGGTCTGTTTAAACTTGACTAGTACCTTACAAATATTTAGCAGAATATTAGGATGCAAACCACCTATTATAATATACAAAAGCAACCATTTCCACAGTTTGTAAAGGTTTATAGCACATTTAAATTATTAAGATGCATGATGTTTTCTTAGGCCTAGATTTAGAGTTGGGCGGTAGCCGTCAAAACCAGCGTTAGAGGCTCCTAACGCTGGTTTTTACTGCCCTCTGGTATTTGGAGTCAGTCATTAAAGGGTCTAACGCTCACTTTTCAGCCGCGACTTTTCCATACCACAGATCCCCTTACGTCAATTGCGTATCCTATCTTTTCAATGGGATCTTCCAAACGCCGGTATTTAGAGTCGTGGCTGAAGTGAGCGTTAGAAATCTAACGACAAAACTCCAGCCGCAGAAAAAAGTCAGTAGTTAAGAGCTTTCTGGGCTAACGCCGGTTTATAAAACTCTTAACTACTGTGCTCTAAAATACACTAACACCCATAAACTACCTATGTACCCCTAAACCGAGGTCCCCCCACATCGCCGCCACTCTATTAAAAATTTGTAACCCCTAATCTTCCGCTCCGTACACTGCCGCCAACTACGTTATCCCTATGTTCCCCTAATCTGCTGCCCCTAACACCGCCGACCCCTATATTATATTTATTAACCCCTAATCTGCCGCCCCCACTATCGCTGACCCTTGCATATTATTATTAACCCCTAATCTGCCGCTCCGTACACCACCGCCACCTACTTTATAGCTATGTACCCCTAATCTGCTGCCCCTAACACCGCCGACCCCTATATTATATTTATTAACCCCTAATCTGCCCCCCTCAACGTCGCCTCCACCTGCCTACACTTATTAACCCCTAATCTGCCGAGCGGACCACACCGCTACTATAATAAAGTTATTAACCCCTAATCCGCCTCACTCCCGCCTCAATAACCCTATAATAAGTAGTATTAACCCCTAATCTGCCCTCCCTAACATCGCCGACACCTAAATCTAACAAAATAAATTAACTCTTATTAAATAAATTATTCCTATTTAAAGCTAAATACTTACCTGTAAAATAAACCTTAATATAGCTACAATATAAATTATAATTATATTATAGCTATTTTAGGATTTATATTTATTTTACAGGTAACTTTGTATTTATTTTAACTAGGTACAATAGCTATTAAATAGTTAAGAACTATTTAATAGCTAAAATAGTTAAAATAATTACAAATTTACCTGTAAAATAAATCCTAACCTAAGTTACAATTAAACCTAACACTACACTATCAATAAATAAATTAAATAAAATACCTACAATTACCTACAATTAAACCTAACACTACACTATCAATAAATGAATTAAATACAATACCTACAAATAACTACAATGAAATAAACTAACTAAAGTACAAAAAATAAAAAAGAACTAACGGCTAGATTTAGAGTTTTGTCGGTAAGGACCCGCGTAGCTAACGCCGGCTTTTTTCTGGCCGCACCATAAAAATAACTCTGGTATTGAGAGTCCACATAAAGGCTGCGTTAGGCTGTTCCGATCAGCCAATAGAATGCGAGCTCAATCTGATTGGCTGATCGGATCGGCCAATCGGATTGAACTTGATTCTGATTGGCTGATTCCATCAGCCAATCAGAATTTTCCTACCTTAATTCCGATTGGCTGATAGAATCCTATCAGCCAATCGGAATTCGAGGGACGCCATCTTGGATGACGTCCCTTAAAGGAACCGTCATTCTTCAGTTGGACGTCGTTGGAAGAAGATTGGTCCGCGCTGGAGGTCTGCACGATGGAGCCGTTCCTCATCGGATGAAGATAGAAGATGCTGCTTGGATCAAGATGGTTGCCGGTCTGGATCGCCTCTTCTTCCCGGATAGGATGAAGACTTTGGAGCCTCTTCTGGACCTCTTCAGCCGCAGGATTATGGATCGCCAGCCCCCGCTTGGGTTGGATGATGATTTTGGAGCCAGGACGGATCGGTGTGATACCCGGCGAGGTGAAGATAAGGTAGGAAGATCTTCAGGGGCTTAGTGTTAGGTTTATTTAAGGGGGGTTTGGGTTATATTAGGGGTATGTGGGTGGTGGGTTGTAATGTTGGGGGGGTATTGTATGTGTTTTTTTACAGGCAAAAGAGCTGAATTATTTGGGGCATGCCCCGCAAAGGGCCCTGTTCAGGGCTGGTAAGGTAAAAGAGCTTTGAACTTTTGTAATTTAGAATAGGGTAGGGCATTTTTTATTTTGGGGGGCTTTGTTATTTTATTAGGTGGCTTAGAGTAGGTGTAATTAGTTTAAAATTGTTGTAATATTTTTCTAATGTTTGTAAATATTTTTTTATTTTTTGTAACTTAGTTCTTTTTTATTTTTTGTACTTTAGTTAGTTTATTTAATTGTAGTTATTTGTAGGTATTGTATTTAATTCATTTATTGATAGTGTAGTGTTAGGTTTAATTGTAGGTAATTGTAGGTATTTTATTTAATTTATTTATTGATAGTGTAGTGTTAGGTTTAATTGTAACTTAGGTTAGGATTTATTTTACAGGTAAATTTGTAATTATTTTAACTATTTTAGCTATTAAATAGTTCTTAACTATTTAATAGCTATTGTACCTGGTTAAAATAAATACAAAGTTACCTGTAAAATAAATATAAATCCTAAAATAGCTATAATATAATTATAATTTATATTGTAGCTATATTAGGATTTATTTTACAGGTAAGTATTTAGCTTTAAATAGGAATAATTTATTTAATAAGAGTTAATTTATTTCGTTAGATTTAAATTATATTTAATTTAGGGGGGTGTTAGTGTTAGGGTTAGACTTAGCTTTAGGGGTTAATACATTTATTAGAATAGCGGTGAGCTCCAGTCGGCAGATTAGGGGTTAATGTTTAAAGTTAGGTGTCGGCGATGTTAGGGAGGGCAGATTAGGGGTTAATACTTCTTATTATAGGGTTATTGAGGCAGGAGTGAGGCGGATTAGGGGTTAATAACTTTATTATAATAGCGGTGCGGTCCGCTCGGCAGATTAGGGGTTAATAAGTGTAGGCAGGTGGAGGCGACATTGTGGGGGGCAGATTAGGGGTTAATAAATATAATATAGGGATCGGCGGTGTTAGGGGCAGCAGATTAGGGGTAAATAGGGATAATGTAAGTATCGGCGGTTTACGGAGCGGCAGATTAGGGGTTAAAAAAAATATGCAGGGGTCAGCGATAGCGGGGGCGGCAGAATAGGGGTTAATAAGTGTAAGGTTAGGGGTGTTTAGACTCGGGGTACATGTTAGAGTGTTAGGTGCAGACGTAGGAAGTGTTTCCCCATAGCAAACAATGGGGCTGCGTTAGGAGCTGAACGCGGCTTTTTTGCAGGTGTTAGTTTTTTTTCAGCTCAAACAGCCCCATTATTTTCTATGGGGGAATCGTGCACGAGCACGTTTTTGAAGCTGGCCGCGTCCGTAAGCACCGCTGGTATTGAGAGTTGAAGTTGCGGTAAATATGCTATACGCTCCTTTTTTGGAGCCTAACGCAGCCATTCTGTGAACTCTAAATACCAGCGGTATTTAAAAGGTGCGGCCAGAAAAAAGCCAGCGTAGCTAACGCACCCCTTTGGCCGCAGAACTCTAAATTTAGGCGTTAGTGATTTGTCCCTTTTCCTATGGAAACACACATTATTTGTCTGCAACAGTTCTTTATGTTATTACACATATGCTGCTCCTTTTTGAAAGTAAAACTTACATAATTAAACTCATATGTACCTAAAAAAAAATAACAAAGAATCCTTTCATGCAATATATTGGATTTCCTATGTTATTATCATAGACTTTCACCACTCAACTGTAAAGTTTGTCAAATGTCTGTGTTTAACAAAAATAAATGTCCCCTAGCTCACATCCTTAAAGTTTGCTGGAAAGTTACATTACTCTGGATGTTTTCCCATGCAGATAAGCATTTATCAGACTCATAAAAAAAAAATCCTCCAGTATTTAGAGAGTATTCCAATCCCTTCATTATGCTATTTAACAATCCCAGTAGAGTTCCTCTGGCATGTTAGCAAAATGTGTTTGAACATACAAATTTCCTACTTCTGATTTTGATTCTCAGAATCTGAAAAGACACTGATTCTCAGCGCTAAAAATAAAATATAAGTCCCAGCACAATTCTAAATTGCTAAAAGTCTTTAATTTACATGTTGTTGTTTTGCAGACACCAGGTTATTCAGCACTTAACTTTCCATTGCGTCTTGGTGTGGTCTTTTAAAGTTGCTCACTCACACTGTATGTGATTAATCAAGTTATCTGAGCTCTTATTTGGTTATCATTTCTGATGAGTCGTGTCAGCAGAGATAGTAGTGATCAGATATTTATTTCACCACTGTGTCTGTGATATATAGGTAGTTACTCAGGCTCAGCCCAGTAGAAGGTGAAACTTAGACATCAGGGTGACCGGGTCAGTGCTGCTGTGTCACGGATGGTCCACAGAGTCAGTGAGTGTTGTAATAGTATAGACAGCAGTGTCAGCAGAGATAGTGATCAGATATTTTCACCACTGTGTCACAGTCTGTGATATATATATATATATATATATATATATATATATATATACATACACACACAATAAAATGGGCGGAGCCATCTGAGGGGCGGGGCTAGTGCTCCCCCATCTTCAAAAGTCACCAGCCGCCACTGGTTTAACCAATAAATATTTCCCACCTAAAAAAAAATCCACAGACTTCATTTTTCCTTTTTCCCTCTTTGTTTTCCAGTTGAATCTACTTTTGATCCTGAGACTCTAGTTTGGGGTTCAGCCTGAGGAGCAGCTGGCACATTGGATTTGGAGATTGTTTAATTGTATTCAAACAACCATTATACTTGTATAGTTTTACATTTGGTCTATTTTCCTTTTTTTTTTTTTGGTCTGAACAGTGCAGAAGCTCCTTAACTTGACACAGCAAAGGAGATAAGACAAAAGATAAACCACATTCAAACTATTAAAGGGGCATGTCTCTGGATTGCACAATAATGCAAATGTTGCCAACAAAACAATAGTTTAAATGCTTTCAAATAATGCATTTTGTATGAAGACATTTAGTAATGCAATAATTTCACTATTATGTATAAAACATGACTAAAAGGGACACTGAACCCAAATTATTTCTTTCATGATTCAGAAAGACCATGGAATGTTAATCAACTTTCTAATTTACTCCTATTATCAATTTTTCTTCATTCTCTTGCTATGTTTATTTTAAAAGCAGGAATTTAAATCTTAGCAGCCAGCCCATTTTAGATTCAGCACCATGGATAGCGCTTGCTTATTGGAGGCTTACATTTATCCACCAATAAGCAAGCATAACCCAGGTTCGCAACTAAAAATGGGCCGGCTCCTATGCATCATATTCCTGCTTTTTAAATAAAGATACCAAGAGAATGAAGAAAAATTGATAATAGGAATAAATTAGAAAGTTGCTTAAAATGGCATGCTCTAGCTGAATCATGAAAGAAAAAGTTTGGGTTTAGTGTACCTTTAATGAGAATAATGACTTACTCAATAAAAATTAGGTGTAAAGAGATATGATTGTCTCTTGTTCCTTTTGTCTAGGAAAATGGATTAAACGCATAGTTAAAGTAAGCTCTAGAACAGCAATGCAATACTGGGACCTAGCTGAACCTAGGTTTGCTTTGAAAGAAGAATATTAAAAGAACAAATTAAATCTGGTAACAAGAGTAAATTGAATCTAGTCTAGTTGAACCATAAAAGTTAAATTTTAGCTTGTATATCCCTTTTTAGAGTAAATAGCTAATATCTAACCTACAATATATGCTGCAGCACCAGAGACGTTTGGTACGTTAGAACATTTGCTCTTTTTTAATTTGAGAAGAGATTTTCAAAAGAATCAAGCTTATTGATCCCTAGTGACAAATTGGTTTAAGAGTGATTTTAACATCTTTGTTTGGGCGTGTATTTCATTACTCCAACAGCTTTAACCATTGGTATGTTTACCAGATCTGCTGTGAATCTGCAGATCACTTTTATTTTAAGAGTCCCCATCTGTCCTTTTAAAACAAAAGTATAACTACAACTTTTTGCCCTTCCTGTCAAACATCATTTCTGTGCAACCACCTGATGGGACTTTGGGGTTAATTATAAAATCCCTGTCAAGGGCTCAGAGGCCAATATCAGCTGTCAAAATCCCACGTTCCCCTCTTTTACCTCTTTCAAGTGCAAAAAAAACCTGTGTCTGAAAATATGCCCGAGAATAAAAGGGGCACACCACTACTGTGGGCTTTGACTTAGCTCTATTCATAGGCTCGCTACCATGAATACACCAAAATCTCAAATGAAAGTTTTAATCTCCCCATTGCATTCATCCTAAAGAGAAAAGGGCTTCCTTTTAACAATTTCCCCCTTAAACCTTTTGTACTTGTATGGTCCTACAAAAAGCAGAGATCTTATTGTAGCCAAGTAAAGTATTTTTCCTTCCTCCTGATGTGGAAAGTGTTCCACCTTTTGTAAAAAAAAAAAAAATTGAAAAAATTACCAGTGTGATATGTTTTTGTTTAACAGGAAAGTGAATAAAACTAATAGATAATATCTGTGTTACGTATGTGCAACATTATATTTCTTCCTTTTATAAACAATTTATATTAGACTTTTTTTTCCTAATAGACCCTACATCTTTAATTGAGGCATCACCATGACAACCTCAAATGTTAAACTGTATTCTTCTATGTTGTTAGAAAGATGTAATGAAAGAAAATCAAGTGACCTGAAAGATATGAATTGTTTTTATGTTTTCTTTTTTGTTTTGTTTTTTAAATAAATAAGCCATGGTGTATTTTCTCTCAAATACTTCTATTTAATTGTGTTGTTTCATTGGGTAGATTAATTTTATTTAACTATAATAACAAACAAATATGATGTTATTAATGAATTTATTAGTGTTGAAAGACTTTCAACATGATTATATATTGCAGCCATAGTCTAATGCAATTGATTGGCTGGGAAAGAATAGACAGTGGTTAATACAAATGAATTGTGTTAGGCAGCAGAATTGTATGTTTTAATAAATAGCATTTGCAGATTCCTAATTATGAGTTCTGTAGTCTTTCTACCAATAGGGGAAAAAACATATACAATGTGATGCTATATAATGCCTGGCAACAATTGCTATTTTATAATATGAATGAATTCTTTGCAAAATAAGTATTGTTTTGTTTCTAGGAATACAGAAGTCACTTTTTCAGAGTAACAACATCTGCAGTGTGTATACAGAGTATTCAGCATTTTTACAAACCAATCTCTTCAAAGTAATTTGAATAGCCAAGTGCTTTTCTGTGTTCTTTACTCTTGGGTGAGCTTTGTAAAAAGAGGAGGGCAAGATCCCCACATGGACCGCAGCATTAACAGAACGATGGAGAAATTCAATGGTGTTCATAGAATTTTAAAACGCCAGCCTGCCTTGATTACCATTTACTAGTGTGCATTATTAGGTAGCAGATGTGTTTGGCTATAATAAGAAACAATTTTCAAATGTAATTCTATTATCAAATTGTTTTCATTCTCTTGGTATCTTTTGTTGAAAAGGTGGGACATAAGCTCAGGAGTGTGCATGTGTCTGGAACGCTATATGGCAGCAGTTTTGCAAGAATATTATCTATCTGCAAGAACACTAGAGGGCAGCACTATTTCCTGCACTGTAGTTCTCCAGACACCTACTTATGAATCTCTTCAACAAAGAATAACATAAGAACAAAGCAAATTTGATAATAGAAGTAAATTGGAAACTAGTTTTAAAATTGTATGCTTTGTCTGAATCACAAAATAAAAATGAGTTTTGTTCCCTTTAAGATACATAGAGAAGCTTTTACATGCTACTATACAAATGAATGTATATAAAATGGGCTCAGCTATTTTTCGGAGCCGCAAACTAATTCACGGTTTGGTGAAAAAAGCCCTATTCTTAACATGGAGCCAAAAAGTTCTCAATCATTACAATCTATTTTCTCAATACTTTAATAGGTTTTCGAGGCCATTTTACACTCAAAATTTGAAATCTAAAGGCAGTTTGGAAAAATTATATTATGTTGCCCATGAGCAAGACACTTGGAAAGGGCCACAGAGAACATTTGTTAGAGGTGTATTTATATGCACAGTCTATATTCATTAAAGGGACACTGTGGTCAAAAAAATATCCATCATAGTTCGAAAATGTGAATGAACTGCCTTTGAAAATTTTAATTTTTCCAAACCCACTACCTTTTACTCCGTTACCGCTTTCCAATCCGCATGGCCAACTCCAGTTGGAAGATGGCGACTGTTCTGCACGATGCACATGCATGATATAGGTAAACGTCATCAAATACGTCACCGAAATATTAATGATATGTCTTACAAGGCGTTATTTAACACCGTGATATTATAACAACAATCAACAGTTTTGAAATGATAGCATTATAAAATTCTGACAACGAATAGACTGTAGAAAGGCTGGAGAACCTATCTAACCGATTAAAAATTAAAATGCGCATGCGTTATAGGGAATCCAGTGTGGGCAATAACGGCTTCTGTGCAAGCGCAAACAGACCAATCAAATTGGGCATGCATAGTTTTAGGTAATCTTATTCTAATTACATGCAAAAAATAGACATTGGATTGGTCATTGGGTGATACCGTGTACGGCCCATTTTTGAGGGCTGGATGAATTGATGTCATGCGGGCAATTTCTAAATGTATTTTCTAAAGAAATATAGCTTTGTTTCAGGATATGATAAAGTAGATTGAATTTGTTGGAGAAATGTGATTGAAAATATGTGAGCCGTTTTTAAGGTGCAAACCAAAAGTTAGTAATCCTTTAAATCTCTATTCATCACCATTGTATTGTCCGTTTGCAGTAAGCGAATTAACATATATTTATGTATATAATACAATATATCCTGTATAGCTAAGGGGACCATCAGAAAAAGGGAGAAAAGGGAAATCTAGACTCTATCTCTGTAAATGTTTGTTTCAAATTCACACTCACATTGTTGTGATTGTGAGTTTCAATTAGACATGCGCATTCGTCAGCTTTACTCACTGCCAAATGCGGAATAAGGTGGATGCTCTCGGCTTTCATCTTTTTCCAGCTCTGGATTTCTTTTTGTGAAGTACAACACACTAAGATCTGGATTTGCGCAAATCTTAGTGCGTTGCACTTTCACAAGAGCCGAATACCGCAAGCGTCAACCTTCTTCTGCATTCGGCAGTGAACGAAGCTGATAAATGCACGTCTAGTTTCAATACAGTTGTCTTCAGTGGGATCTCAAATGAGTTTGTGCCTTCGTGAATCAGGATTTTAAAAGGAACCACACTTTTGTGACTGATATTTCAAAAGTGATTCCTCCTTCATGACAGCAAAGACAAAACCTATTCACAACAGTGCGGTTTCTAGTTTTTGCAGCTACATTGTAGAAATCCTGGTCACAAAGACGTGATCCAGTTTGAAAGCCCAGTCATGAAGACACGGTTCCTTTTAAAATCCCAGTCACAAAAGTGAAAACACATTTTAGAACATGAGATAAGTTGTTGCCGCTTCCTTTTAATAGAAACCTGTAGTGTTCTTCTTGATTTCAGATGTATTTCTCACACAAACTGGAAAAACTGTACTTTCTCAATTAATAATTGGAAATATTGAAAAAAAAACACTTTACAAATATTAATCAATATTGTAATCATTCAGCAAACATGCCAAGTATACACAACAAGCCTATAATGGCATTCATGTCAGATTCGGATGGATACCCATCATGCCTATATACAAATGGCATTCATGTCAGATTCAGATGGATACCCAACATGCCTATATACAAATGATATTCATGTCAGATTCAGGTGGATACCCAGCATGCCTATATACAAATGGCATTCATGTCAGATTCAGATGGATACCCAACATGCCTATATACAAATGGCATTCATGTCAGATTCAGATGGATAACCAACATGCCTATATACGAATGGCACTCATGTCAGATTTAGGTGGATACCCAACATGGCTATATACAAATGGCATTCATGTCAGATTCAGATGGATACCCAACATGCCTATATACAAATGGCATTCATGTCAGATTCAGATGGATACCCAACATGCCTATATACAAATGGCATTCATGTCATATTCAGATGGATACCCAACATGCCTATATACGAATGGCACTCATGTCAGATTTAGGTGGATACCCAACATGGCTATATACAAATGGCATTCCTGTAGATTCAGGTGGATACCCAGCATGCCTATATACAAATGGCATTCATGTCAGATTCAGATGGATACCCAACATGCCTATATACAAATGGCATTCATGTCAGATTCGGGTGAATACCCAACATGCCTATATTGGAATTCATGTCAGATTCGGGTGGATACCCAACATGCCTATAATGGCATTCATGTCAGATTCAGGTGGATACCCATCATGCTTATAATAGCATTCATGTCAGATTCAGATAGATACTTAACATGCCTATAATGGCATTCATTACAGATTCAGGTGGATACCCAACATACCTATATACTAATGGAATTCATGTCAGATTTAGGTGGCTATCCAATTTGGATCCTGATAACAACTACTTTTCAGTAACTTTTCTATTGAAAACATATCCATAGCTGTGGTCTTTTAGCAGCCAAATTTTTTTTTAATTGTAATCACTCGAAAAACACTTCCTATATTGGCTGAAAACAAGGTTTTAGGAGTTGGTATCTGAAATATTAAAATCAACCCCATTATTATTTACAAAGTCAATTAGATTTATATTGACTTTTGGAAAAATGCCTATATAAAATAAGGAATTAGTTTTTGTAGGTCGGAGCTCATGTATAGTAGTAACTAGGGATACTCCTTATTGGTATCCCCCCCCCCACCAGGCATAATAAAAAGTTTACTTAATTGTGAGCACTAGGGCCAACAATGCCATCAAGGTACAATCCCAGAGTTAAAAGCAGTTTGCTGATGCAAAGTTCAGAGGTGCAGTCAACATACAGGTCTGAGACAAGTTTTCTGTGGTAAATAGAGCAGGTGAAGTACAAACCAGCTCAAAAACACTGTGGAAGTAACCAGGGGACAAGCAGGCAACAAAGTCAGAAACATGCAGAAGATCAAACCCAAGAGGAAATAATAATCCAAGAAATCCAAAAACAAAGTTGAGGTCAAAAAGCCAGGAGGTCACAAATAAAATAGCCAAGAACACTCACAGGAAGCAAACTCAATGTCAGAGCACTAACAGCTTGGTGGGGCTGCCTTATATAGCAAGCTAATGATAATCTGATGCACCAGGTAAAAACACGTTTGTGCAAACAATAACCAGGTTCTCTACTAAGAAGACTCCCAGATGAGCTGTTCCACAGACAGCTGCTGAACAGCTTGGTCAATAGCACACAGAGACTAGAAGACACAGGTTCAAGTCCAATCCAAAATCCACACAAGGCAAACATACACACAAAACCTGGTCTGGTTATTACATAGCCCACTCATTAATCTGCATCCTCCAGATGACCAGTATGTAATTTAGTTGATAATCCATGGAAATTGTAAGTAGGCAAAGCACAGCTTTTTTTATAAGTAGCCACATTTTCTTTATGGACTGTAGTAGCATCCGAAGGCAAGAAAAACTCAGGAGGCTTGGAGTAGGTGGCAAGAGGTACAGGAACTGGATGGCGGTTAACTATGCCACAAACCATGGGTGTGGTATTGGAGTTTATATGTTACCTTAGATGACACTATAGGAGCACGAGTGGTTCTTCCTGAAACACAATTCTTACAAAAACATGCAGAACAGGATACATTAGTGACTGGTGTCCTGTTAGGAACTGCATAAGTGGGTATTGGATGTTTCACTGGGCAAAGGGTAATAAAATGTCCAGAATCTGAACAATAAAAACAGAGTCCCTGAATTCTTATACTTTTCATTTAGAAGGGAGAGAGTGAAGCTCTTGGTAAATTGTGAATTTTGGTGGCACACTCTGTTACAACATTGTTCTTTCAGCACAGATCTGTAGCAGAAACAGATTTTTAAATCCTAATCGGAGCTGGAGTTAAGGAGGTCCCAATATTTTTCTGCAAACATTTTTTAAAGAAATAAGCGGTCACTGATGGGTCTGGAGGTCACTAGTGTCTGGGGACTTGACAATAAAAGTAATACTAGTGACACAGAAGTCACCTTCCTGTCCTTACCCCCTTAGCCATAATAAGAAGTTCAATTCTGAGCACAAGGGTCAGCGATACCAGCAAGGTACAAGTCCACATTTACAATGTTGTTCAGTGATGCAGACAAGCTACAGATTCTAATCAACGATACCATAGTCAGAGATTCCAATATTGTACAGGACCTGGATGCTAATACAATTCACAAGTACAGGCAAGGTACAGGCCTGAGTCGTGATTATTGTGGTAAACCGTGCAAGCGGGATACAAACCAGATCAGGAACAATGTGATAAAAGCCAGGGAACAAGCAGGCAACAAAATAGGAAACACTCAGAGGTTCAAACCAAAGTATCAATGAACTGGCGAAGTTCAAAAACGAAGTTGAGGTCAAAATGCCAGGACGTTACAGATTAAATAGCCAAGAGCTCTTAAAGAAAAAAAAAACAATGTCAAAGCACTGATAGCTGGGTGTGGCTGCCTTATATAGTAGCCTAATGGTAATGTGATGCACCTGGTAAAAACACATTTGTGCAGACAATAACCATGTGCTCTACTAAGAAGATTACCAGATGAGCTCTCCAACAGCAAAGGTGCTGAATAGCTCAGTCGATAGCAAACTTAATCAGAGACCAGGAGACACAGGTTCAATTCTAACCCAGAAACTCTGTATAGCCACCACACTGAGAAAATTAGCAGAGAAATTACAATTATTAAGCATTGGAATATATGTTTTTAATAGTAGCTAAAACTGACACATGCTCCATGTCCATTTAAATGAAAGAAAGCATAATTAATTTTTGTGTGGTTTATTTACCATTCTTTAACAAAAGTTGACTTACTGATACAGGATATCTATTATAGCTATTATTTTGTTGTCAGGTAACATTTTTTTACGTTAAAATGTTACAAAAGGAAATGTAATTTTTTATTTTGAAAATCTACATTAAAGGGATATGAAACCCAACATTTTCATGATTCAGATAGAGCATGAGATTTTAAACAACTTTCTAATATAATTCTATTATCAATGTTTCTTTGTTTCTTAGTATCTTTTGTTGAAAAGCAGAGACATATGTTTAGGAGACAGCCCATTTCCTGGGCACTATATGGCAACAGTTTGGCAGCAATGCTATCCATTTGCAAGCGCACTAGATGGCAGCACTATTTCCTGCCATGTAGAGCTCCAGATGCCTACCTAGGTATCTCTTCAACACAGAATATTATGAAAATGAAGCAAATTTGGTAATAAAAGTAAATTGCAAACTTTTTTTAAATGTTATGTTCTGTATGAATCCCAAAAGAATTGTTTTAGGTTTCATATCCCTTTAAAAACAAAAGTAGAGGGCGGAGCCTAGCAAGAGACGGAGATGGTCATGTAATGCCGGAGCTCCGTGCAGTTGATTGAATAAAAGTGGACCAGCATTAGACTACAAGGGAACGAGAGCAAGACAAGTGAGGATCTCTATGCCACAACTAAAAACACTCTGAGAGGGTGAAGTCCTGTAGCACCTCTAAAGCAAGTGATCTCCTCATACGGCAAACAGGGCACCGCCATCTTGCCTCCCACATGGCGCTACTCGCTCACGCTACATGGCACAGAACCCTGCCTGTGATCTGGGGTCGAAAGGTTGAGGAGTAAGAAATGATGGCATAAAGCCATCTCACTATTAGCACTGCCTGTTGTTTTGAAGAGATAGGGCTAAATGAGACCGGAATTAGCGCTCTTGTAGAGAAATACAAAAGGGGATTTCTTACTGCGTATAGTAACTGAATATGCCTGACATGACCGGATGAAACAGGTGGCAGGAACGACATAATTTGTCCCTATTAACTCTCTCCTCACACGGAAGGAAACAATGCACAGCTGCTAAGGGACATAACAGGGACCCCTCACCTACATAACATATACAAAAAAACACAGAACTAGAAAGGTGAAAGGAGTTTCTTTTATTGGTTATTACAGAGAAGAAACAGAAGACAAGTGACATCCAATTTAAACACAGTGATATGTGAACTGATGGTTACGGTGTGTTTTGTAGCATAGCAGAGTCTTGGGACTGTATATTTATAATATGTGCCACCACATGTAGGAGCTCAGAAATGTTATATATATATCTTGTGCTGGAGGCTACTCTCACCCAGTAAACAACTGTTAGGCTGTTATTTACATCAGAGACCCTGAATATCTGTGGGCCATTACTGCAACTACTACATCTAGAGATTTGCCTACTGATTTTTATTGTGTTGAGTTAACCTTTACTACATCTCTGCACCGAAAAATATAAAGCAACAGATTCAAACACTTAAGATGTCTTCCAGACAAATCAAAAAAACTGCCTCTATTGGCAAACAAACAACTACTAATTTATTGTTCAAGTCATCTAAAGGAGACAAAACTTTGGAGCTTCCAGAATCAGAGACAGAAGGAAATCCTGATCAATCATTTCATGACAGACTCCCTGTTACTGATCTAACACCAGTCACGAAAGCAGATCTGAAAGAACTGGTATCCAAACAGGATATCAACTTGAATTTCGAAAAGATGTGGGCAAAATTAGACTCTATACAATCTACAGTGACTAATAGCCTGACAGAAATTAAGCAAGACATTCAGGAGTTAGGCACGAGAGCAGCCACACTTGAAGATAATGACAACCTCCGAGAGGAAGCTAATGATAAAATCTCACAGCAAGTTCAATCTCACAAACAAGAGATAACAGACCTCCAAGACAAAATGGAGGATTTAGAAAATTGCACAAGAAGATGCAACATTAGACTCAAAGGGGTGCCAGAATCTATAGTGCCAACCGATCTACAGAACTATCTAAAACAACTGTTCAAGGCCATCACAGGATACAACGAGGAAGATCACTTCCAAATTGAAAGAGCACATCAAGCCCTGAAAGCTAGACCCAAAGGGGATCATCCACTAAGAGATGTTATAGTTAAATTATTACGCTTCCCGTATAAAGAAGCAATTCTCTCGGCGGCAAGACAGAATCAAACATTCAAGTTTCAGGGCACCATAATTCAATTTTACCAGGACTCATGTGTACGAACACTGAGACCCTTAACCCTGCTGCTTCGCAAAAACCAAATACCCTACAGATGGGGATTTCCATTCGCCTTAAACATTCAACATGAAGGGAAAACAATGTCTATTAGAGATCATCAAGATATCCCTGAGATATGCTCCTATTTGAATTTAGAACCACCGGCTCTCCCATCCCCTGACAGGGACACAGAAGAAGACACCATCTCACAACGAGAGAAAAATTACAAGAGAACCAAGTGGGCTATGGTACAAAAGAAGAGACCAAAATAGTACATGACTCCAAACTGCAAGGAGGCGACTGATCTGGGATTCACTTGAGGAACTTTTCGCTGGACAGATAGGTATGATTATCTAGCCATGATCTCCTTCCCCTCTTTCCCCCTCCCTTCCCCGGGAACTTTATTGTATAGTGAGAGATTCCCGATATCTACAAAAGATTACAAACCCTGCGATTTGCCATGGCCTTGAGAAAGGGACATTAACCCAGGATATGAGTTCATCTCTCATATATATTGACAATTACTTCCTGCTTATGGGTTTGAATTTCACTCTAGAGAGACTGCCTTTATTTTGAAGGTGATCCCAAATCTACGGGAATCGGATGGCTCTTTCGAGGCCGGTGGGGAGGGAGGAGGGGTCCAAAACGGAGGATAATAGTATAAATTCCTGATGCTTGATGTTATTTGTAATGTTTCTGGTTCAGGTAATGAAACTCTACTGGTCTACTTTTGTTCTTATATACGCTACTTTACACCATTTCACTGCCCGCTGTGATAGCAAAAATGTCTTTTTTTTGTTTTTTTCTTCCACCCTATTATCTTCTGAATATAGGATTACTAGTTACTGTTGTAAGTTTGAAATGTTTATAATTGTTTTATTTTTTTATGATCAGATGTTTGTGAATTGTCTAACTGCTATCCAGGTACAGAACAGCCCTCACAGCTTGGGCCCTTTCTTACTATCACCTAGAACTGATGACATAAGATGTGACAACACTTTTAATACTTATGCCTAATGACTTAAACATTCTCTCACATAATGTGAGAGGTCTTAATACTAATGTTAAGAGAAAAATAGCAATTACTCAATACATAAATATGAAGGCTAAAATAGTGTTTCTTCAGGAGACACATTTCACACAGGCCATAGTCCCTAAATATTGGCACAGACAGTTTCCTGCTCATTTTCATTCCACGACGGATCAAAAAAAGAGAGGAGTTTCAATCCTCATACATTCATCCTTACAGTTTGAGACAGATGAGATCATAACAGACCCTGAGGGAAGATTTCTTATTGTTAGGGGCCGCATGCAAGGCATGAAAGTTACTTTATGTAATGTGTATGCCCCGAACGATGGTCAACACTTTTTCTTTCAGCGCATTTCTCACATACTGACGCAATGGTCCCATTCAAGAATAATACTTGGAGGAGACTTTAATATTAATATCACCAACCAAGGTGCTAAGAAGGATACCACACTTTCACATAAACAGCTTAGACAGATATCAATGGTGAAGTCCATCAGAGAGTCAATGTCAGAACATACTTTACTAGATACTTGGGAGACATTATATGGTAACATAATAGATCATACATTCTATTCCTATGCCCATAACACTTATACAAAATTGGACTACATCTGGATTAGCCAGATTTTGATACCCAACATTCTCACTTCTACTATCCATTCATGCGTTTGGTCGGACCATTCGATAGTTCAGCTAACAATGACAGGACTAATTGACATCCAACGACAAAAATCCTGGACATTCGACCCTTCCATCCTTAATAATATGCAATTCCACACTGAGGTAGAAAGACATGCAGGAATATTGGTCCTTGAACACAAACACCACCATTAATCCACTTAATTCATGGGCGGCACACCAACCTTTTATTCGGTGAATAATGATAAAGGAAAAGGCTAGGATCATTAATATAGCGAACAAGACCATTAATCAACTCCATATAGACATCATGGCCCTAGAGACCCAACATAAACATACACAATCCATGGTAACATTTAGAACCCTTCAAACTAAAAGAAAATTATTGTCAAAAATTTTGAATGAATCAGCGATGAGGGCCCTCCAAAAACTGAAAGCTGGTTATTTTCTGTATTCTAACAAGCCAGACAGGTATCTAGCAAATAAATTTATGAAGTAGAACAAAATCATACTCAATACCCAAGATACATACACAAACTATAACTCAGACGTCAAACCCCCAAGATATTGCTAACACCTTCGCTGCCTACTATGAGACGCTATACGACGGGCTGAAGGTTCACCATGCAGACCAAACACAGATACTCTTGTCCCAGTTTTTACAACATGCTAACCTCCCTATGATTACCCCTGAGGAAAATGACATCCTCAATGCTGCAGTCACTGCACAAGAAATCCTCACATTGATTAAAGATTTGAAACCAGGCAAAGCGGCAGGCCCTGATGGCTTGCCTAGCGAATATTACAAACTATTCAAAAAGCCTTTATTACCGTATATACAGATATTTTGCAATGATATAATGCAAGGCACTACAATCCCTACTGATATACTTAGAGCCAAAATAGTAGTAATCCCTAAACCGGGCAAAGACCCCACAAAATGTTAGAGTTACAGACCCATTTCATTAATTAACCAGGACCTAAAATTTCTAACAAAAATTTTGACAAACAGACTACAAACAATACTCCGCCGTCTGATCCATCCTGATCAGGTGGGTTTTATTAAGGGTAGGGAAGCTCCGGATAATATCCGCAGAACTATAGACCTAACAGAATACCTGACGAGACAGGGGACGCCTTCTCTGCTCCTATCTCTGGATGCGGAGAAGGCGTTCGACCGTATAGACTGGTAATACATGTTTCAAACACTCTCCGTGAAGGGTTTCAGTGGCCCATTCATAACGGCATTGAAGGGAATATACTCGACCCCAAAAGCCACTATTAGTGCAGCAGGGTATATGTCCAGGACCATAGATATAAAAAAATGGCACAAGACAGGGATGTCCTCTTTCGCCACTCCTGTTTGCCCTTTGTATCGAACCCCTAGCGGCATCCATCAGAAATGATGATGATATCAAAGGGGTGACGATCGGTGACTGTAGTTATAAACTCTCACTCTTTGCAGATGATGTTCTGCTGACCCTGACATATCCGTTATACTCCTTGACTAACCTTTATCGAGTTCTACAAGATTTCGCAAAGATCTCGGGATATAAGGTGAACCTAGACAAATGTGAAGCCTTATCATTGACACTTCCCCCCATGTGAAAAAATTAATAGAAATCAACTTTGATATAAAATGGGTGAAGAACTCTCTAAATTACTTGGGAGTCAAACTCTCTGACTCATATGATAGTCTATATAAATTGAATTATATTCCACTTTACAGTTCCATTAGACAAGATTTAAGAGCCTGGAAAAAGGGAACCTTTTCGTGGTATGGTCGCCTATCCTCCATAAAAATGAATATACACCCGAGGATAATATACCTATTCAGACTAGAGCCCTTCCGAATAAAATCCCATCACTAGACCTACAAAGATTACAAGCAGAGCTCATCTCCTTTCTGAGAGGTGAGGGGAAAGCAAGAATAGCCTCACAAACATTGACTAGACATAGACGATTGGGAGGAATAGGTGTACCAAATTTACAATACTACTATCTAGCCGCTAGAATAGCCCAAGCCTCGCTATTGCACAAACCAATACACAACGTCATGTGGACAAAAATAGAGACAGAGGCTATGGGATTAAATAATACAGACGATCCTCTATGGGATTTAGAGAAGACCCCTCATAGAATCGATCTTAAACTATCCTCAATATTAGATACCATTTCACAATGGAAACAGATAACCAAACATTCGGAACTGCTCCCTTTGGGGACGTGGATTAAACCGATCAGACTTCTGCTACTAAAGGAAACACACAAACTAGTGGGAAAGTGGACCAACAAGGGGCTGTATAGGGTCGCAGACTTTGTCACCAATTCTCAAATTCTCTCATTCAATCACTTACAAGAAAAACTACATCCATACAAATTACACTGGTTCTTATACCTTCAAATCTCCTCAGCCCTTAATAAATATGATATATCCTGGGTTAAAACCCCACCCACAATGTTAGAAAGAATGTGCTTGACTCCGCATAGGGAAAAACAGCTTATATCGAAGTTATACATAGCACTTCAAGACATACAACACACCCATAAATCACCTACAGCAATGAAATGGGAGGGAGGTGGGGCTGCTCTCTAAGAGTGAGTGGGATCAGGTATACTTTGACTCCTGTAAAGGCTTAATTAGCGCAGAGAAAACACCATAAAAACAACATTTAGGTGGTACCTCACACCCATGCGAACTTCACATTACTCTCTTAATAAATCTAAATTATGCTACAGGGGATGTAAGGAGCAGGGTTCATATAGGCACATGTGGTGGGATTGTGACCATATTAAATTTATCTGGCAACAGGTTGATGACTTGCTTAGTAAGGTCCTAGATGAGAGGATATCACTAACGATTGCCCAAGCACTTTTAAATAGACAGATCCCCAATTTTAACTCAGCAATTAATAAATTTATTAAGATAATATGTACAACTACTAGAATCTGTATAGCGAGGCATTGGAAGGAAGGGCCTCCTAGTTGGAAAGAAGTTCTAGATAAGATACAGGATATTTATAATATGTCTGAAAAAGTAGCCTGGATACAAGGGGATACGGAACAATTTAATAATATTTGGTTTTACTGGATAATGTATTATTCACAATTGACAGGTAATGGGCAACACCAGTGAGGGACCCAAGTGGAAGACTTACTTATACTGATACACTGGATATGATTAAGCTATATGAAGACTGTAGATGCTGTGATACTTAGGAATAATTTCAGTCACAAACACTGATCTCAAGTTTTTTTTTATTTTATTTTAGGTTTTATGATTTTGGTAAAAAAAAATTATTTTTTTTTATTAAAAAAAAAAAAAGTTCATTGCATGTTTTTATTTAATATCCACTATATATTGCCTGTTTCTGTATCACTTAAAGATGAGACATCATCTGGGGCACTGTGTTATTGTTCCCAGGATGTGGTGAATGATGTAAAACTGCTTTACGGAAACAAATAAAGAATTTTCAACATAAAAACAAGAGTAGCGTTGTGCAATATAAGGCCAATAAATGATACGTATTCATTTTGCTTGTCTACATGTGGCATAAGTCTTACAGAAAATGTTATTGGATTTAGGAGAAATTCATTGACAACAGTATTTAAAAACAAGGTAGTTACATAGTGCAGATAAAAGTCCTGGTGTGCCAACTTGGCATGTTACATGTGCAAATTTCCCAATATTCTGGTTTTAAAAATGTAAACTAGAGGGTGGGGGAGGCGGAGTCTGTTTGGTCTAAGGGCAGTGAGTTACAAGGCTTGTCTTTGTGACATAAGTCTATATGGTGCATTTGATTGTCCTGGTGGGAGTTTGTGGGTGTGTCTGGGCAGTTCAGAGGCTTCTGGTTAAGGTCTAGATGTCACTTTGTAAAATTAGGACATTAATATGAGTATGAAGAGTGGCTGGGTAGAAGAGTGGCTGGGTAGACAGAGTGAATATCCAGAAAAATGTGGGATAATTAGAAACTTTGTGTCATCCCTAAGCTGGCGGAAATAAAAACATAGCCGTGATTTTCAAGAAAAGGCTTCTATCCCCAGTCACAGTAGAAGTTCTCACGTTAATCAACACAGCCAACTGAAAGAATTGTTTAAAAATATCACCCGGTATTTTAAATATAATACAAAAATACAGAAAAAAACAATGAACAGAAAAGAGAACAAATGAATTAAACCAGTAATATGTTTAGAAAAACCCTACTTACTAAGATGAAAAACATGAATCAGTATACAGTATAAATAGGAATCTTACAATACATGAGATTCATATTTATTTGCAAATATATAATTCTTCTAAATGTAAAAATATAATTCTAAAGTCTCATTTTTAATATTCTTGTTTGATATTCTTATTTAGCTAAGCCACATCACCTGGTTAAACAACCAACTGATGTTCTGTTTTGTTTGGTTGGCAGCACAGACCTCATATTCATAAAAACGTTTTATGTTGTTACTCAAAAGGTTGGATGGTTTGGGGTCTCCAGATTACATTTATTAGGCTAGACTTTCCCAGATAGTGCTTTGGAAATGTAAAATAATTATTTAATATGGGTTTCTATGAAATCAGAAATGTTCAATGTTCTTCCAATGTATAGACGGTTGTGGATAAGTAAAAAGGCCACAATCAGGTCTGAGTATGTTATAATTAAAAATTTGCTAGTAATTTATGAAGAGCTGCCCTCTAGACTTGTTATTTTGAATGAGGGTTTCACTGATAAACTCCACTCAGGGCCAACCTTAGCATTTGCAGGGCCCTGAGTAAAATATATTTGTGTGGCCCCTCAGTCCAGTGACCTTATTTACCTCTCCTATATGCCCTTCTTCTTGTATGGCCCACCCCTGTGCCAACATTCAGTGATACCTATATAAAGAATAACACAAAATATTAGACCTCCTGATACCATAAACACTACATAAACTAAATACAACATATACATTGAACCATATCATGACCTCACTGCTGACATTGTGGGCCCCCCTAAAAATCAAGGCCCTGAGCGGGTGCCCCTCTTGCCCTGCCTAAAGGGCAGGCCTGAGTCCACTGGCTTATTTATTTTCAGGGATGCATAGTCGTCCTACTCTCTACTACTCTCTATTGATTTATTAAATATATTATTTTTCATTATGTTTGTACTACTACCAGGAATTGTTTGGCTAAAGGGTGTAAGGAGGCTACTTCTACTTTCAGTAACCCATTAATAAGGCACAATATGGCTGAGCTTTCTGTCAATATCATGGATGACATTTTCACTAAAATATGGCATTAATAGATAAAAAAAATATCTGAAAGGTTATATAAATATTTGTAATTATAAAATATTTGCACATCTGTTTTATTAGGGTAAAGTAGTCTCACTGGATAGAGCAAGGGGCATCACAGACAGAATGAGGGGGTGGCTTTGGGCATTCCATTTGAGCATGATCAGGGTTTTTTTTTACCTAATCTTTGTCCCAAATGAAGAATCCATAAGGACTCTATTGCCCTTGTGAAGTATCATGTGTTGTGGCTGAGTCTTGCTGAGTTTGTCACTTTTTTTTTTCTTTTTTTTTCTTTTGCTATTTTAAAGTTTTATTTTTGCATAGGTTAGAATGGACTGCTTTATAGAAAGTGTGGTAATAATGTGCAGGTGAGATGTAGGAGAGTCCCAAATACTTGATTGGAGTTGGATGAGGTTGAATTTAAACAGCCATATAGGAGAGAGAGAGGACAAAATAGTGAAGACCGTTTAAATTAGAACACAGCAACTGCAAGGGAATATACTCACATAGTATAGAGCTTGTAGGTTTTAAGCCCCACGTCTTCACCAATGGCAATCACTGAACTTTAATGATTCCAGATAAATTATAACCACATATCCTTTATATACCCTGTTGCTGTTTTTCAGTTTATTTTTGTTTTACTGTATTAGTACTCGAGTATTACCTGTTTGTATTTTTTATAGAAGGTGTATTTTTTATAGAAGGTGTATTTTTTATAGAAGGTGTATTTTTTATAGGTGTATTATTTATAGATTATAGAAGGTGTATTTTTTATAGAAGGAGTATTTTTTGCATTTTAATTTGTTTGTTTTATAAGGTTTTGATAGATTTTTTTGCGACGCTGGTATTCTTGTCAGGGAAATTAATTCTATGTGCCAAGAAGGGAACAGATGGGAGTATAAATGTGACCCCATTGATTATAAAGGAGCTGAACTCAAACCTCATGGCTGTGACAAAGGTCAAGTTCAAATCTCTTTGAACTCTGCAATCTTTGGGTTGTAATGTTGCAGTTAGTTATTTTCCCCAGTCCAGTGGTGGGTGGGAGGGATAGGTATTAAAATGTGCTCTTTACACGTACTTGCATTGGTTTATAAATATATATCTATATATATATAGGAGGATCCTGAAATGTGAAGTAAATCTTGCTGTCCCCTTCTCTGCTATACGTGTCCTCAGTTACCTATAACAAAACAAACCCCAAAATCTGACCTGGAGCACCAAGATTGTGCTAAACATTACTGTCCACATTGTCAAACTACAGGCATGCCACCATCTTTGGATAACCAAAACACTTGTATCCTTCACTGTAAGGACCTGCTCCTTAACCTGCCAGTTTAACAAACATATTTTGAAATTCTGGGCTTATCCACTTGCATATGTTTTTATGGATAAAAAGACGATTGGGAGGAATAGGTGTACCAAATTTACAATACTACTATCTAGCCGCTAGAATAGCCCAAGCCTCGCTATTGCACAAACCAATACACAACGTCATGTGGACAAAAATAGAGACAGAGGCTATGGGATTAAATAATACAGACGATCCTCTATGGGATTTAGAGAAGACCCCTCATAGAATCGATCTTAAACTATCCTCAATATTAGATACCATTTCACAATGGAAACAGATAACCAAACATTCGGAACTGCTCCCTTTGGGGACGTGGATTAAACCGATCAGACTTCTGCTACTAAAGGAAACACACAAACTAGTGGGAAAGTGGACCAACAAGGGGCTGTATAGGGTCGCAGACTTTGTCACCAATTCTCAAATTCTCTCATTCAATCACTTACAAGAAAAACTACATCCATACAAATTACACTGGTTCTTATACCTTCAAATCTCCTCAGCCCTTAATAAATATGATATATCCTGGGTTAAAACCCCACCCACAATGTTAGAAAGAATGTGCTTGACTCCGCATAGGGAAAAACAGCTTATATCGAAGTTATACATAGCACTTCAAGACATACAACACACCCATAAATCACCTACAGCAATGAAATGGGAGGGAGGTGGGGCTGCTCTCTAAGAGTGAGTGGGATCAGGTATACTTTGACTCCTGTAAAGGCTTAATTAGCGCAGAGAAAACACCATAAAAACAACATTTAGGTGGTACCTCACACCCATGCGAACTTCACATTACTCTCTTAATAAATCTAAACTATGCTACAGGGGATGTAAGGAGCAGGGTTCATATAGGCACATGTGGTGGGATTGTGACCATATTAAATTTATCTGGCAACAGGTTGATGACTTGCTTAGTAAGGTCCTAGATGAGAGGATATCACTAACGATTGCCCAAGCACTTTTAAATAGACAGATCCCCAATTTTAACTCAGCAATTAATAAATTTATTAAGATAATATGTACAACTACTAGAATCTGTATAGCGAGGCATTGGAAGGAAGGGCCTCCTAGTTGGAAAGAAGTTCTAGATAAGATACAGGATATTTATAATATGTCTGAAAAAGTAGCCTGGATACAAGGGGATACGGAACAATTTAATAATATTTGGTTTTACTGGATAATGTATTATTCACAATTGACAGGTAATGGGCAACACCAGTGAGGGACCCAAGTGGAAGACTTACTTATACTGATACACTGGATATGATTAAGCTATATGAAGACTGTAGATGCTGTGATACTTAGGAATAATTTCAGTCACAAACACTGATCTCAAGTTTTTTTTTATTTTATTTTAGGTTTTATGATTTTGGTAAAAAAAAATTATTTTTTTTTATTAAAAAAAAAAAAAGTTCATTGCATGTTTTTATTTAATATCCACTATATATTGCCTGTTTCTGTATCACTTAAAGATGAGACATCATCTGGGGCACTGTGTTATTGTTCCCAGGATGTGGTGAATGATGTAAAACTGCTTTACGGAAACAAATAAAGAATTTTCAACATAAAAACAAGAGTAGCGTTGTGCAATATAAGGCCAATAAATGATACGTATTCATTTTGCTTGTCTACATGTGGCATAAGTCTTACAGAAAATGTTATTGGATTTAGGAGAAATTCATTGACAACAGTATTTAAAAACAAGGTAGTTACATAGTGCAGATAAAAGTCCTGGTGTGCCAACTTGGCATGTTACATGTGCAAATTTCCCAATATTCTGGTTTTAAAAATGTAAACTAGAGGGTGGGGGAGGCGGAGTCTGTTTGGTCTAAGGGCAGTGAGTTACAAGGCTTGTCTTTGTGACATAAGTCTATATGGTGCATTTGATTGTCCTGGTGGGAGTTTGTGGGTGTGTCTGGGCAGTTCAGAGGCTTCTGGTTAAGGTCTAGATGTCACTTTGTAAAATTAGGACATTAATATGAGTATGAAGAGTGGCTGGGTAGAAGAGTGGCTGGGTAGACAGAGTGAATATCCAGAAAAATGTGGGATAATTAGAAACTTTGTGTCATCCCTAAGCTGGCGGAAATAAAAACATAGCCGTGATTTTCAAGAAAAGGCTTCTATCCCCAGTCACAGTAGAAGTTCTCACGTTAATCAACACAGCCAACTGAAAGAATTGTTTAAAAATATCACCCGGTATTTTAAATATAATACAAAAATACAGAAAAAAACAATGAACAGAAAAGAGAACAAATGAATTAAACCAGTAATATGTTTAGAAAAACCCTACTTACTAAGATGAAAAACATGAATCAGTATACAGTATAAATAGGAATCTTACAATACATGAGATTCATATTTATTTGCAAATATATAATTCTTCTAAATGTAAAAATATAATTCTAAAGTCTCATTTTTAATATTCTTGTTTGATATTCTTATTTAGCTAAGCCACATCACCTGGTTAAACAACCAACTGATGTACTGTTTTGTTTGGTTGGCAGCACAGACCTCATATTCATAAAAACGTTTTATGTTGTTACTCAAAAGGTTGGATGGTTTGGGGTCTCCAGATTACATTTATTAGGCTAGACTTTCCCAGATAGTGCTTTGGAAATGTAAAATAATTATTTAATATGGGTTTCTATGAAATCAGAAATGTTCAATGTTCTTCCAATGTATAGACGGTTGTGGATAAGTAAAAAGGCCACAATCAGGTCTGAGTATGTTATAATTAAAAATTTGCTAGTAATTTATGAAGAGCTGCCCTCTAGACTTGTTATTTTGAATGAGGGTTTCACTGATAAACTCCACTCAGGGCCAACCTTAGCATTTGCAGGGCCCTGAGTAAAATATATTTGTGTGGCCCCTCAGTCCAGTGACCTTATTTACCTCTCCTATATGCCCTTCTTCTTGTATGGCCCACCCCTGTGCCAACATTCAGTGATACCTATATAAAGAATAACACAAAATATTAGACCTCCTGATACCATAAACACTACATAAACTAAATACAACATATACATTGAACCATATCATGACCTCACTGCTGACATTGTGGGCCCCCCTAAAAATCAAGGCCCTGAGCGGGTGCCCCTCTTGCCCTGCCTAAAGGGCAGGCCTGAGTCCACTGGCTTATTTATTTTCAGGGATGCATAGTCGTCCTACTCTCTACTACTCTCTATTGATTTATTAAATATATTATTTTTCATTATGTTTGTACTACTACCAGGAATTGTTTGGCTAAAGGGTGTAAGGAGGCTACTTCTACTTTCAGTAACCCATTAATAAGGCACAATATGGCTGAGCTTTCTGTCAATATCATGGATGACATTTTCACTAAAATATGGCATTAATAGATAAAAAAAATATCTGAAAGGTTATATAAATATTTGTAATTATAAAATATTTGCACATCTGTTTTATTAGGGTAAAGTAGTCTCACTGGATAGAGCAAGGGGCATCACAGACAGAATGAGGGGGTGGCTTTGGGCATTCCATTTGAGCATGATCAGGGGGTTTTTTTACCTAATCTTTGTCCCAAATGAAGAATCCATAAGGACTCTATTGCCCTTGTGAAGTATCATGTGTTGTGGCTGAGTCTTGCTGAGTTTGTCACTTTTTTTTTTCTTTTTTTTTCTTTTGCTATTTTAAAGTTTTATTTTTGCATAGGTTAGAATGGACTGCTTTATAGAAAGTGTGGTAATAATGTGCAGGTGAGATGTAGGAGAGTCCCAAATACTTGATTGGAGTTGGATGAGGTTGAATTTAAACAGCCATATAGGAGAGAGAGAGGACAAAATAGTGAAGACCGTTTAAATTAGAACACAGCAACTGCAAGGGAATATACTCACATAGTATAGAGCTTGTAGGTTTTAAGCCCCACGTCTTCACCAATGGCAATCACTGAACTTTAATGATTCCAGATAAATTATAACCACATATCCTTTATATACCCTGTTGCTGTTTTTCAGTTTATTTTTGTTTTACTGTATTAGTACTCGAGTATTACCTGTTTGTATTTTTTATAGAAGGTGTATTTTTTATAGAAGGTGTATTTTTTATAGAAGGTGTATTTTTTATAGGTGTATTATTTATAGATTATAGAAGGTGTATTTTTTATAGAAGGAGTATTTTTTGCATTTTAATTTGTTTGTTTTATAAGGTTTTGATAGATTTTTTTGCGACGCTGGTATTCTTGTCAGGGAAATTAATTCTATGTGCCAAGAAGGGAACAGATGGGAGTATAAATGTGACCCCATTGATTATAAAGGAGCTGAACTCAAACCTCATGGCTGTGACAAAGGTCAAGTTCAAATCTCTTTGAACTCTGCAATCTTTGGGTTGTAATGTTGCAGTTAGTTATTTTCCCCAGTCCAGTGGTGGGTGGGAGGGATAGGTATTAAAATGTGCTCTTTACACGTACTTGCATTGGTTTATAAATATATATCTATATATATATAGGAGGATCCTGAAATGTGAAGTAAATCTTGCTGTCCCCTTCTCTGCTATACGTGTCCTCAGTTACCTATAACAAAACAAACCCCAAAATCTGACCTGGAGCACCAAGATTGTGCTAAACATTACTGTCCACATTGTCAAACTACAGGCATGCCACCATCTTTGGATAACCAAAACACTTGTATCCTTCACTGTAAGGACCTGCTCCTTAACCTGCCAGTTTAACAAACATATTTTGAAATTCTGGGCTTATCCACTTGCATATGTTTTTATGGATAAGAGTAAATATAAATTAGGGAACAAATGCTGTATTCCCCAGACTCTATAAGGCTAGACCTATAATAGTTCACCCTGAATAAGTCTACTTTGAATTTGAATGTACTCTGTAGAAGTCAATGGAGTCAAATCAACCCAATTAAATTTGATATATTATATTATGTAAATAACTGGATGGTAATATAGCCACCATTTAAGATTGGTTGGAAATTCCAGTATAAGCTTAAATGTCCCAATCCTAGAGTGGAATAAAAAAAGAAGTAGTGATAGAGAGAAATAGTAAGGATGAGATATTTAAGGATAGCCTAGTAGGATAGCATGACATAAATATTTAGCACATATCAGCATATCTGGGGAGCCAATTACAAAGGGCATATATGTGCATCCACCAATCACCTGCTAGCTCCTGGTAGTGCACTGCTGTTCCTGGGAATACCTAATTATTCTCTTGAACAAAGGGAACCAAGAGAACAAAGCAAATTTGAAAATTGAAGTATATTGAAACGATGTTTAAAATAATACACTTTATCAGAATCCTGAAAGTATAATTTTACTTTACTCTGCCTTTAAACTAGAGCCTACCTTTCACTTTCAATGAGAGCATACTTCGGTAGGCTCATGAACGTGCATGGGTCTTAAGCACTTTACGTATAACATTGCTGCAAACGTAATCACTACTGCTAAGAAACGTGCACACTCTTGAGCCTGCTTCCGTATGCCTCTATGGAAAAGAGAACATTTCAATAAAATTTGCTAACAGTAAATTGGAAATGTTTTTTAATTGTACATTCTATCTTATTAATGAAAGTTTAACTTTAGCTACCATGCCCTTTAATTTTAAATATCAAAATTGAGAGCTTTTAGTCATTTTTTGGTGGTCAATGTAATATATTTGTGTGTAATACAAGAAGCCATTGTGGTTTAGTTATGTAAATGAAACCTTAGGAGATCTTTAACTACAGACTAATTAGTTACTGAACAGTAGGAAACTGGTGTTTTACAAATCCTCCATTTCCTGGATAAACTCTCTTCCAACTCAGGTTTAGGATAAGGACTGGAAACCTGGCTTCATCTCACAATTGTCAGGACAATAATCCCTTTAATAGATGTAATGGTTAAGTCTTTAGTAAACAACCCCTACAGTCCTGAGCCAACAGAAATAATCAGTAGCAAATGAGACTGCAGATTCTGCTGGGTAAAAACGCAGTTTACTTATTTAAAGGGACAGGCGACACCAAAAATGTTACTGTTTAAAAAGACAGATAACCCCTTTATTACCCTTTCCCCCGGTTTTGCATAACCAACACAGTTATATTAATATACGTTTTAACTCTGTGCTTACCTTGTATCTAAGCATCTTCTGACAGCCCCCTAATCACATGGCTATTTAGTTATTATCTATTGAATTGCATTTTAGCCAATTAGTGCAGTGTCCTGCACAACTCCACGGGCGTGAGCACAATGTTATCTATATGACCCACATGAACTAGCAGTCTCCTGTTGTGAAAAGCAAATACAAAAGCATGTGATAAGAGGCTGTCTGTAGTGGCTTAGAAACAGGCAGACATTTAGAGGTTTAAAGGTTATAAAATATATTAATACAACAATGTTGGTTGTGCAAAGCTGGGGAATGGGTAGTAAAGACGTCATATAGATAACATTGTGCTCACTCCCATGTAGTTACCTAGGAGTCAGCACTGATTGGCTAAAATGCAAGTATGTCAAAAAAACTGAAATAAGTCTGCAGAGGCTTAGATACAAGGTAATCACAGAAATAAAAAGTGC